>NC_063248.1:941553-1241553 GCF_020740725.1 Corvus hawaiiensis
GCTGGCTGTTTGAGTCCCAACTGCCTTTAGGGACACCTTTCAATCCCCTTGGGGCCTGTGGGAGCACTAGCAAGCCTTGAAGGCAGCTGCAAAGGCAGAGCTCGTTCTAAGGGAGTCAAGGTGCAGGGAGCCCGAGGGGAAGTGGCAGCGCAAGGAAAGCGCTGAAGAGGAGAAGAGGAGTGTGGCCGCTCTGTGTAGCCAGTGCTGGGCTCCTTGCAAAGCATTTGCTCAGTCCCTGCCCTCGGCCCTCAGAGGCACTCGGGCTGTCGGCTGGAAGGCCGGCAGCAGAAGTGTCTTGCTGCAGCCCGTTCTAAACGGGAGCCAAAGAGGGCAGCAGCAAGCCCGGGCAGATCCATTTGCTCTCGGACTATTTGCTTAAGTGGTGCTTAAGACCTCTCTGAGAGCCCTGGCTGCTCTAGCGGGACGAGTCTTTCTGAACGGCTCTCGCGGCGTTGTTTCAAAGGAATTGCCGCTCTCTTTTCCTCCTGGAGTGCTTTGTGGCCTGGCCCAATTCCCTGGCTGCTGGTGTTCCCTCGCACGCCCTCTCAAGGTTCTCAGAGAAAGCGGAGCTGGGGGAGGGAACGATGCAGCCCCTTTCTTCTTTTGGCAAAGCATTCCTACAACAATTTTCCAATCTACACTACTGTTGAGAGAAAGGAAAGCCTGCCACTAGTGACAACCTAATCGTTTCCATAAAGAAAAAGCACATGAAGAAACGGCCCGCTGATCCCCAGGGTCAGGAAGCTGCTACTCCTTAGGAATCTTACCCTGCTCTCTTGTGCCAGGCGGGCCAGATTATCAAAGCGGGGCATCTCGTTTCTGTTCATGACGGAAATGTAGCAGGCGTTCTGTTGCGTGACTTTGGTTGCAATGACGCCCTGTAAAATCAAGTCATCGAGCACTCAACATTTACATTTTCCAACTGTTAACAGTGGGATGAAGTCGGGATGGAAACCGTTACAAATGCTGAGAGTTTCTACCCCACATCGTGGACTCCAAACATTCAAAATACAGAAACATGCCCCGTTCCTGGGCCCGCTGGAGCAGGAGCCAGTCTCCTCGTCGGCTTTGTGAACGAGCAGCCCCCCTGCCACTCACCGTGTTGTAGTTCCAGATGGTTTTCCAGGACCCGCTGATGCTGTTTTGCTCAATGACTGCCACACGCCATTGCCTGTTGATGATCACGATTTGGGACTGGCCACCAATGATGACTTGCGTGTTGTTGCCTGGGATGCCGGGAATCTGCTGAGACTGAAAAGCCAAGGGAAAGAAGACGTTTGGCCTTTGAAGGGAGACAGTGATGTCCCCAAAGCTTTAGAAAAATCCCTGCTACAATAGAAGAAGCGCTGGCCCCAGGACAGTGCCGGCACTGCCCTCATTCTTTTCCAAAGGACCCAGAATCAAGGCTGTGCTGTTGGGCAAAGGCCCTAAGAATTCTTTTCAAGCATTCAGTGAATCATTGCTGCATCTGACAGCTGTCATCTGGTGCCTTTGGAGGTTGATGCGTGCAAGACCACTGGCCACAGTCCATCCAGGCTCAAGGTCTTGGATGGAAACCTCTGCTGACCCACGGCTCTGTTTCAGCATCTGCACCCTCGAGCAGGAAGCTCTCGAAAGAGGAGATGCCAGGCCAGAAGGGCATCAGGCTTGGCTTTGGGCAGCAGCTCTGGAGCCCCCCCATTTGATTCAAGAAAGGTAAGGGCTAAGGTTTTCTCACCGGGAAAGGTCCAGTCCAATTGCCATTCCAACCGCCAGTCCAATTGCCTTGCCAACCGCCAGTCCAATTGTCATTCCAACCACCATTCCAATTGCCATTGCCATTGCCATTGCAGTACTTCAGCTCAACAACTCTCAGGACATTGAGCGTAATGCATGATCCCAAGTTCACCTGGGGTCCTTGGAAAGCTAGAAAAGAAAAGACAAAACCCCATGAGCTGAAAGACCGTGGTTGCCTTTCTGCAGGAGGGTGCTGGTGTTGCTCAGAGCCAGGCAGGTTCTGAAGGATTGCTGCACTAGGAATGTTTGAGCTGTACGAGGGACAGATTCCCTTGGAGAGCCCAAAGAGCACCAGCTCTGTGGCTCAGCAAGGAATGCCCACAAAGACGTGCTCTTGAAACCCCTTTGGCATTTCCCGTGCAGAAATCGGGGCTCTATGGCACTCGCTCCTGGGAATCCCGATGGCTGGGCATTACAGGGTGAGGCTGCTGGCAGTTCACGGGCCCAGGCATATGGGCTGTGACGTTCTGCAAGAATCCTACCAAGTGCAGGTCATTAAAGCCCTGGGGAATGCGACTGCTGCCACTGAGAAAAACCTCGAGGGATTGAAGCCGCTTGGCTTAGTGTTGTGAAGCACCGGGGTTTGGTGGCTGCCTGGATCACACTCGTCAGCAAGCTCTGCCCTGAAGGACAGCGGTTCTTAGAATGACCCATTTTCTTGACTGGGCATTACAGAGGAGCTCAGTGTGGGTTGAAACACTCCGGGCCCAAATCGAAGCCCCCTTAAGCTTTGTGGAAAGCAGCTGTAAGGGTTTGGTTTGGGTCATTTCTGGGGGCTGTGACACCACCCTGTTGCAGTCCTGATCTGCGGAGATGCCAAACCCTTTGTGCAACTGCTGCAGCCCTTGGTTTGTGTGCACCTCAAGGTGCAAGAGCAGCAATTGTGCCTTGGTCATTCACCAGGAGGAGAAAAAGCCAGGTCAGTAACACTCAGAATTCCCATGCTTGCACTCACCGTGAACTTCGTAAGCCATGTAGGTGGTGAGTCCGCTGCACATAGCGGCAATGGTTGCTCCGTAGGAGTTGAGGTTGTTGACCAATCCATTGGTGACAAAGGTGATGTGCTTGGTAGTTCTTCCAAAACCGATCAGGTTCTAAAGATCAAATAGCAGCATTGAGCAAGCTCAGTGCTGGGATCTGGTTCCTGCTAGGCCTATTCCTAGGTCTGGAATGAGGACTCGGGGCTGGCTGTTTGAGTCCCAACTGCCTTTAGGGACACCTTTCAATCCCCTTGGGGCCTGTGGGAGCACTAGCAAGCCTTGAAGGCAGCTGCAAAGGCAGAGCTCGTTCTAAGGGAGTCAAGGTGCAGGGAGCCCGAGGGGAAGTGGCAGCGCAAGGAAAGCGCTGAAGAGGAGAAGAGGAGTGTGGCCGCTCTGTGTAGCCAGTGCTGGGCTCCTTGCAAAGCATTTGCTCAGTCCCTGCCCTCGGCCCTCAGAGGCACTCGGGCTGTCGGCTGGAAGGCCGGCAGCAGAAGTGTCTTGCTGCAGCCCGTTCTAAACGGGAGCCAAAGAGGGCAGCAGCAAGCCCGGGCAGATCCATTTGCTCTCGGACTATTTGCTTAAGTGGTGCTTAAGACCTCTCTGAGAGCCCTGGCTGCTCTAGCGGGACGAGTCTTTCTGAACGGCTCTCGCGGCGTTGTTTCAAAGGAATTGCCGCTCTCTTTTCCTCCTGGAGTGCTTTGTGGCCTGGCCCAATTCCCTGGCTGCTGGTGTTCCCTCGCACGCCCTCTCAAGGTTCTCAGAGAAAGCGGAGCTGGGGGAGGGAACGATGCAGCCCCTTTCTTCTTTTGGCAAAGCATTCCTACAACAATTTTCCAATCTACACTACTGTTGAGAGAAAGGAAAGCCTGCCACTAGTGACAACCTAATCGTTTCCATAAAGAAAAAGCACATGAAGAAACGGCCCGCTGATCCCCAGGGTCAGGAAGCTGCTACTCCTTAGGAATCTTACCCTGCTCTCTTGTGCCAGGCGGGCCAGATTATCAAAGCGGGGCATCTCGTTTCTGTTCATGACGGAAATGTAGCAGGCGTTCTGTTGCGTGACTTTGGTTGCAATGACGCCCTGTAAAATCAAGTCATCGAGCACTCAACATTTACATTTTCCAACTGTTAACAGTGGGATGAAGTCGGGATGGAAACTGTTACAAATGCTGAGAGTTTCTACCCCACATCGTGGACTCCAAACATTCAAAATACAGAAACATGCCCCGTTCCTGGGCCCGCTGGAGCAGGAGCCAGTCTCCTCGTCGGCTTTGTGAACGAGCAGCCCCCCTGCCACTCACCGTGTTGTAGTTCCAGATGGTTTTCCAGGACCCGCTGATGCTGTTTTGCTCAATGACTGCCACACGCCATTGCCTGTTGATGATCACGATTTGGGACTGGCCACCAATGATGACTTGCGTGTTGTTGCCTGGGATGCCAGGAATCTGCTGAGACTGAAAAGCCAAGGGAAAGAAGACGTTTGGCCTTTGAAGGGAGACAGTGATGTCCCCAAAGCTTTAGAAAAATCCCTGCTATAATAGAAGAAGCGCTGGCCCCAGGACAGTGCCGGCACTGCCCTCATTCTTTTCCAAAGGACCCAGAATCAAGGCTGTGCTGTTGGGCAAAGGCCCTAAGAATTCTTTTCAAGCATTCAGTGAATCATTGCTGCATCTGACAGCTGTCATCTGGTGCCTTTGGAGGTTGATGCGTGCAAGACCACTGGCCACAGTCCATCCAGGCTCAAGGTCTTGGATGGAAACCTCTGCTGACCCACGGCTCTGTTTCAGCATCTACACCCTCGAGCAGGAAGCTCTCGAAAGAGGAGATGCCAGGCCAGAAGGGCATCAGGCTTGGCTTTGGGCAGCAGCTCTGGAGCCCCCCCATTTGATTCAAGAAAGGTAAGGGCTAAGGTTTTCTCACCGGGAAAGGTCCAGTCCAATTGCCATTCCAACCGCCAGTCCAATTGCCTTGCCAACCGCCAGTCCAATTGTCATTCCAACCACCATTCCAATTGCCATTGCCATTGCCATTGCAGTACTTCAGCTCAACAACTCTCAGGACATTGAGCGTAATGCATGATCCCAAGTTCACCTGGGGTCCTTGGAAAGCTAGAAAAGAAAAGACAAAACCCCATGAGCTGAAAGACCGTGGTTGCCTTTCTGCAGGAGGGTGCTGGTGTTGCTCAGAGCCAGGCAGGTTCTGAAGGATTGCTGCACTAGGAATGTTTGAGCTGTACGAGGGACAGATTCCCTTGGAGAGCCCAAAGAGCACCAGCTCTGTGGCTCAGCAAGGAATGCCCACAAAGACGTGCTCTTGAAACCCCTTTGGCATTTCCCGTGCAGAAATCGGGGCTCTATGGCACTCGCTCCTGGGAATCCCGATGGCTGGGCATTACAGGGTGAGGCTGCTGGCAGTGCACGGGCCCAGGCATATGGGCTGTGACGTTCTGCAAGAATCCTACCAAGTGCAGGTCATTAAAGCCCTGGGGAATGCGACTGCTGCCACTGAGAAAAACCTCGAGGGATTGAAGCCGCTTGGCTTAGTGTTGTGAAGCACCGGGGTTTGGTGGCTGCCTGGATCACACTCGTCAGCAAGCTCTGCCCTGAAGGACAGCGGTTCTTAGAATGACCCATTTTCTTGACTGGGCATTACAGAGGAGCTCAGTGTGGGTTGAAACACTCCGGGCCCAAATCGAAGCCCCCTTAAGCTTTGTGGAAAGCAGCTGTAAGGGTTTGGTTTGGGTCATTTCTGGGGGCTGTGACACCACCCTGTTGCAGTCCTGATCTGCGGAGATGCCAAACCCTTTGTGCAACTGCTGCAGCCCTTGGTTTGTGTGCACCTCAAGGTGCAAGAGCAGCAATTGTGCCTTGGTCATTCACCAGGAGGAGAAAAAGCCAGGTCAGTAACACTCAGAATTCCCATGCTTGCACTCACCGTGAACTTCGTAAGCCATGTAGGTGGTGAGTCCGCTGCACATAGCGGCAATGGTTGCTCCGTAGGAGTTGAGGTTGTTGACCAATCCATTGGTGACAAAGGTGATGTGCTTGATAGTTCTTCCAAAACCGATCAGGTTCTAAAGATCAAATAGCAGCATTGAGCAAGCTCAGTGCTGGGATCTGGTTCCTGCTAGGCCTATTCCTAGGTCTGGAATGAGGACTCGGGGCTGGCTGTTTGAGTCCCAACTGCCTTTAGGGACACCTTTCAATCCCCTTGGGGCCTGTGGGAGCACTAGCAAGCCTTGAAGGCAGCTGCAAAGGCAGAGCTCGTTCTAAGGGAGTCAAGGTGCAGGGAGCCCGAGGGGAAGTGGCAGCGCAAGGAAAGCGCTGAAGAGGAGAAGAGGAGTGTGGCCGCTCTGTGTAGCCAGTGCTGGGCTCCTTGCAAAGCATTTGCTCAGTCCCTGCCCTCGGCCCTCAGAGGCACTCGGGCTGTCGGCTGGAAGGCCGGCAGCAGAAGTGTCTTGCTGCAGCCCGTTCTAAACGGGAGCCAAAGAGGGCAGCAGCAAGCCCGGGCAGATCCATTTGCTCTCGGACTATTTGCTTAAGTGGTGCTTAAGACCTCTCTGAGAGCCCTGGCTGCTCTAGCGGGACGAGTCTTTCTGAACGGCTCTCGCGGCGTTGTTTCAAAGGAATTGCCGCTCTCTTTTCCTCCTGGAGTGCTTTGTGGCCTGGCCCAATTCCCTGGCTGCTGGTGTTCCCTCGCACGCCCTCTCAAGGTTCTCAGAGAAAGCGGAGCTGGGGGAGGGAACGATGCAGCCCCTTTCTTCTTTTGGCAAAGCATTCCTACAACAATTTTCCAATCTACACTACTGTTGAGAGAAAGGAAAGCCTGCCACTAGTGACAACCTAATCGTTTCCATAAAGAAAAAGCACATGAAGAAACGGCCCGCTGATCCCCAGGGTCAGGAAGCTGCTACTCCTTAGGAATCTTACCCTGCTCTCTTGTGCCAGGCGGGCCAGATTATCAAAGCGGGGCATCTCGTTTCTGTTCATGACGGAAATGTAGCAGGCGTTCTGTTGCGTGACTTTGGTTGCAATGACGCCCTGTAAAATCAAGTCATCGAGCACTCAACATTTACATTTTCCAACTGTTAACAGTGGGATGAAGTCGAGATGGAAACCGTTACAAATGCTGAGAGTTTCTACCCCACATCGTGGACTCCAAACATTCAGAATACAGAAACAAGCCCCATTCCTGGGCCCGCTGGAGCAGGAGCCAGTCTCCTCGTCGGCTTTGTGAACGAGCAGCCCCCCTGCCACTCACCGTGTTGTAGTTCCAGATGGTTTTCCAGGACCCGCTGATGCTGTTTTGCTCAATGACTGCCACATGCCATTGCCTGTTGATGATCACGATTTGGGACTGGCCACCAATGATGACTTGCGTGTTGTTGCCTGGGATGCCGGGAATCTGCTGAGACTGAAAAGCCAAGGGAAAGAAGACGTTTGGCCTTTGAAGGGAGACAGTGATGTCCCCAAAGCTTTAGAAAAATCCCTGCTACAATAGAAGAAGCGCTGGCCCCAGGATAGTGCCGGCACTGCCCTCATTCTTTTCCAAAGGACCCAGAATCAAGGCTGTGCTGTTGGGCAAAGGCCCTAAGAATTCTTTTCAAGCATTCAGTGAATCATTGCTGCATCTGACAGCTGTCATCTGGTGCCTTTGGAGGTTGATGCGTGCAAGACCACTGGCCACAGTCCATCCAGGCTCAAGGTCTTGGATGGAAACCTCTGCTGACCCACGGCTCTGTTTCAGCATGTGCACCCTCGAGCAGGAAGCTCTCGAAAGAGGAGATGCCAGGCCAGAAGGGCATCAGGCTTGGCTTTGGGCAGCAGCTCTGGAGCCCCCCCATTTGATTCAAGAAAGGTAAGGGCTAAGGTTTTCTCACCGGGAAAGGTCCAGTCCAATTGCCATTCCAACCGCCAGTCCAATTGCCTTGCCAACCGCCAGTCCAATTGTCATTCCAACCACCATTCCAATTGCCATTGCCATTGCCATTGCAGTACTTCAGCTCAACAACTCTCAGGACATTGAGCGTAATGCATGATCCCAAGTTCACCTGGGGTCCTTGGAAAGCTAGAAAAGAAAAGACAAAACCCCATGAGCTGAAAGACCGTGGTTGCCTTTCTGCAGGAGGGTGCTGGTGTTGCTCAGAGCCAGGCAGGTTCTGAAGGATTGCTGCACTAGGAATGTTTGAGCTGTACGAGGGACAGATTCCCTTGGAGAGCCCAAAGAGCACCAGCTCTGTGGCTCAGCAAGGAATGCCCACAAAGACGTGCTCTTGAAACCCCTTTGGCATTTCCCGTGCAGAAATCGGGGCTCTATGGCACTCGCTCCTGGGAATCCCGATGGCTGGGCATTACAGGGTGAGGCTGCTGGCAGTTCACGGGCCCAGGCATATGGGCTGTGACGTTCTGCAAGAATCCTACCAAGTGCAGGTCATTAAAGCCCTGGGGAATGCGACTGCTGCCACTGAGAAAAACCTCGAGGGATTGAAGCCGCTTGGCTTAGTGTTGTGAAGCACCGGGGTTTGGTGGCTGCCTGGATCACACTCGTCAGCAAGCTCTGCCCTGAAGGACAGCGGTTCTTAGAATGACCCATTTTCTTGACTGGGCATTACAGAGGAGCTCAGTGTGGGTTGAAACACTCCGGGCCCAAATCGAAGCCCCCTTAAGCTTTGTGGAAAGCAGCTGTAAGGGTTTGGTTTGGGTCATTTCTGGGGGCTGTGACACCACCCTGTTGCAGTCCTGATCTGCGGAGATGCCAAACCCTTTGTGCAACTGCTGCAGCCCTTGGTTTGTGTGCACCTCAAGGTGCAAGAGCAGCAATTGTGCCTTGGTCATTCACCAGGAGGAGAAAAAGCCAGGTCAGTAACACTCAGAATTCCCATGCTTGCACTCACCGTGAACTTCGTAAGCCATGTAGGTGGTGAGTCCGCTGCACATAGCGGCAATGGTTGCTCCGTAGGAGTTGAGGTTGTTGACCAATCCATTGGTGACAAAGGTGATGTGCTTGGTAGTTCTTCCAAAACCGATCAGGTTCTAAAGATCAAATAGCAGCATTGAGCAAGCTCAGTGCTGGGATCTGGTTCCTGCTAGGCCTATTCCTAGGTCTGGAATGAGGACTCGGGGCTGGCTGTTTGAGTCCCAACTGCCTTTAGGGACACCTTTCAATCCCCTTGGGGCCTGTGGGAGCACTAGCAAGCCTTGAAGGCAGCTGCAAAGGCAGAGCTCGTTCTAAGGGAGTCAAGGTGCAGGGAGCCCGAGGGGAAGTGGCAGCGCAAGGAAAGCGCTGAAGAGGAGAAGAGGAGTGTGGCCGCTCTGTGTAGCCAGTGCTGGGCTCCTTGCAAAGCATTTGCTCAGTCCCTGCCCTCGGCCCTCAGAGGCACTCGGGCTGTCGGCTGGAAGGCCGGCAGCAGAAGTGTCTTGCTGCAGCCCGTTCTAAACGGGAGCCAAAGAGGGCAGCAGCAAGCCCGGGCAGATCCATTTGCTCTCGGACTATTTGCTTAAGTGGTGCTTAAGACCTCTCTGAGAGCCCTGGCTGCTCTAGCGGGACGAGTCTTTCTGAACGGCTCTCGCGGCGTTGTTTCAAAGGAATTGCCGCTCTCTTTTCCTCCTGGAGTGCTTTGTGGCCTGGCCCAATTCCCTGGCTGCTGGTGTTCCCTCGCACGCCCTCTCAAGGTTCTCAGAGAAAGCGGAGCTGGGGGAGGGAACGATGCAGCCCCTTTCTTCTTTTGGCAAAGCATTCCTACAACAATTTTCCAATCTACACTACTGTTGAGAGAAAGGAAAGCCTGCCACTAGTGACAACCTAATCGTTTCCATAAAGAAAAAGCACATGAAGAAACGGCCCGCTGATCCCCAGGGTCAGGAAGCTGCTACTCCTTAGGAATCTTACCCTGCTCTCTTGTGCCAGGCGGGCCAGATTATCAAAGCGGGGCATCTCGTTTCTGTTCATGACGGAAATGTAGCAGGCGTTCTGTTGCGTGACTTTGGTTGCAATGACGCCCTGTAAAATCAAGTCATCGAGCACTCAACATTTACATTTTCCAACTGTTAACAGTGGGATGAAGTCGGGATGGAAACCGTAACAAATGCTGAGACTTTCTACCCCACATCGTGGACTCCAAACATTCAGAATACAGAAACAAGCCCCATTCCTGGGCCCGCTGGAGCAGGAGCCAGTCTCCTCGTCGGCTTTGTGAACGAGCAGCCCCCCTGCCACTCACCGTGTTGTAGTTCCAGATGGTTTTCCAGGACCCGCTGATGCTGTTTTGCTCAATGACTGCCACACGCCATTGCCTGTTGATGATCACGATTTGGGACTGGCCACCAATGATGACTTGCGTGTTGTTGCCTGGGATGCCGGGAATCTGCTGAGACTGAAAAGCCAAGGGAAAGAAGACGTTTGGCCTTTGAAGGGAGACAGTGATGTCCCCAAAGCTTTAGAAAAATCCCTGCTACAATAGAAGAAGCGCTGGCCCCAGGACAGTGCCGGCACTGCCCTCATTCTTTTCCAAAGGACCCAGAATCAAGGCTGTGCTGTTGGGCAAAGGCCCTAAGAATTCTTTTCAAGCATTCAGTGAATCATTGCTGCATCTGACAGCTGTCATCTGGTGCCTTTGGAGGTTGATGCGTGCAAGACCACTGGCCACAGTCCATCCAGGCTCAAGGTCTTGGATGGAAACCTCTGCTGACCCACGGCTCTGTTTCAGCATCTACACCCTCGAGCAGGAAGCTCTCGAAAGAGGAGATGCCAGGCCAGAAGGGCATCAGGCTTGGCTTTGGGCAGCAGCTCTGGAGCCCCCCCATTTGATTCAAGAAAGGTAAGGGCTAAGGTTTTCTCACCGGGAAAGGTCCAGTCCAATTGCCATTCCAACCGCCAGTCCAATTGCCTTGCCAACCGCCAGTCCAATTGTCATTCCAACCACCATTCCAATTGCCATTGCCATTGCCATTGCAGTACTTCAGCTCAACAACTCTCAGGACATTGAGCGTAATGCATGATCCCAAGTTCACCTGGGGTCCTTGGAAAGCTAGAAAAGAAAAGACAAAACCCCATGAGCTGAAAGACCGTGGTTGCCTTTCTGCAGGAGGGTGCTGGTGTTGCTCAGAGCCAGGCAGGTTCTGAAGGATTGCTGCACTAGGAATGTTTGAGCTGTACGAGGGACAGATTCCCTTGGAGAGCCCAAAGAGCACCAGCTCTGTGGCTCAGCAAGGAATGCCCACAAAGACGTGCTCTTGAAACCCCTTTGGCATTTCCCGTGCAGAAATCGGGGCTCTATGGCACTCGCTCCTGGGAATCCCGATGGCTGGGCATTACAGGGTGAGGCTGCTGGCAGTTCACGGGCCCAGGCATATGGGCTGTGACGTTCTGCAAGAATCCTACCAAGTGCAGGTCATTAAAGCCCTGGGGAATGCGACTGCTGCCACTGAGAAAAACCTCGAGGGATTGAAGCCGCTTGGCTTAGTGTTGTGAAGCACCGGGGTTTGGTGGCTGCCTGGATCACACTCGTCAGCAAGCTCTGCCCTGAAGGACAGCGGTTCTTAGAATGACCCATTTTCTTGACTGGGCATTACAGAGGAGCTCAGTGTGGGTTGAAACACTCCGGGCCCAAATCGAAGCCCCCTTAAGCTTTGTGGAAAGCAGCTGTAAGGGTTTGGTTTGGGTCATTTCTGGGGGCTGTGACACCACCCTGTTGCAGTCCTGATCTGCGGAGATGCCAAACCCTTTGTGCAACTGCTGCAGCCCTTGGTTTGTGTGCACCTCAAGGTGCAAGAGCAGCAATTGTGCCTTGGTCATTCACCAGGAGGAGAAAAAGCCAGGTCAGTAACACTCAGAATTCCCATGCTTGCACTCACCGTGAACTTCGTAAGCCATGTAGGTGGTGAGTCCGCTGCACATAGCGGCAATGGTTGCTCCGTAGGAGTTGAGGTTGTTGACCAATCCATTGGTGACAAAGGTGATGTGCTTGGTAGTTCTTCCAAAACCGATCAGGTTCTAAAGATCAAATAGCAGCATTGAGCAAGCTCAGTGCTGGGATCTGGTTCCTGCTAGGCCTATTCCTAGGTCTGGAATGAGGACTCGGGGCTGGCTGTTTGAGTCCCAACTGCCTTTAGGGACACCTTTCAATCCCCTTGGGGCCTGTGGGAGCACTAGCAAGCCTTGAAGGCAGCTGCAAAGGCAGAGCTCGTTCTAAGGGAGTCAAGGTGCAGGGAGCCCGAGGGGAAGTGGCAGCGCAAGGAAAGCGCTGAAGAGGAGAAGAGGAGTGTGGCCGCTCTGTGTAGCCAGTGCTGGGCTCCTTGCAAAGCATTTGCTCAGTCCCTGCCCTCGGCCCTCAGAGGCACTCGGGCTGTCGGCTGGAAGGCCGGCAGCAGAAGTGTCTTGCTGCAGCCCGTTCTAAACGGGAGCCAAAGAGGGCAGCAGCAAGCCCGGGCAGATCCATTTGCTCTCGGACTATTTGCTTAAGTGGTGCTTAAGACCTCTCTGAGAGCCCTGGCTGCTCTAGCGGGACGAGTCTTTCTGAACGGCTCTCGCGGCGTTGTTTCAAAGGAATTGCCGCTCTCTTTTCCTCCTGGAGTGCTTTGTGGCCTGGCCCAATTCCCTGGCTGCTGGTGTTCCCTCGCACGCCCTCTCAAGGTTCTCAGAGAAAGCGGAGCTGGGGGAGGGAACGATGCAGCCCCTTTCTTCTTTTGGCAAAGCATTCCTACAACAATTTTCCAATCTACACTACTGTTGAGAGAAAGGAAAGCCTGCCACTAGTGACAACCTAATCGTTTCCATAAAGAAAAAGCACATGAAGAAACGGCCCGCTGATCCCCAGGGTCAGGAAGCTGCTACTCCTTAGGAATCTTACCCTGCTCTCTTGTGCCAGGCGGGCCAGATTATCAAAGCGGGGCATCTCGTTTCTGTTCATGACGGAAATGTAGCAGGCGTTCTGTTGCGTGACTTTGGTTGCAATGACGCCCTGTAAAATCAAGTCATCGAGCACTCAACATTTACATTTTCCAACTGTTAACAGTGGGATGAAGTCGGGATGGAAACCGTAACAAATGCTGAGACTTTCTACCCCACATCGTGGACTCCAAACATTCAGAATACAGAAACAAGCCCCATTCCTGGGCCCGCTGGAGCAGGAGCCAGTCTCCTCGTCGGCTTTGTGAACGAGCAGCCCCCCTGCCACTCACCGTGTTGTAGTTCCAGATGGTTTTCCAGGACCCGCTGATGCTGTTTTGCTCAATGACTGCCACACGCCATTGCCTGTTGATGATCACGATTTGGGACTGGCCACCAATGATGACTTGCGTGTTGTTGCCTGGGATGCCGGGAATCTGCTGAGACTGAAAAGCCAAGGGAAAGAAGACGTTTGGCCTTTGAAGGGAGACAGTGATGTCCCCAAAGCTTTAGAAAAATCCCTGCTACAATAGAAGAAGCGCTGGCCCCAGGATAGTGCCGGCACTGCCCTCATTCTTTTCCAAAGGACCCAGAATCAAGGCTGTGCTGTTGGGCAAAGGCCCTAAGAATTCTTTTCAAGCATTCAGTGAATCATTGCTGCATCTGACAGCTGTCATCTGGTGCCTTTGGAGGTTGATGCGTGCAAGACCACTGGCCACAGTCCATCCAGGCTCAAGGTCTTGGATGGAAACCTCTGCTGACCCACGGCTCTGTTTCAGCATGTGCACCCTCGAGCAGGAAGCTCTCGAAAGAGGAGATGCCAGGCCAGAAGGGCATCAGGCTTGGCTTTGGGCAGCAGCTCTGGAGCCCCCCCATTTGATTCAAGAAAGGTAAGGGCTAAGGTTTTCTCACCGGGAAAGGTCCAGTCCAATTGCCATTCCAACCGCCAGTCCAATTGCCTTGCCAACCGCCAGTCCAATTGTCATTCCAACCACCATTCCAATTGCCATTGCCATTGCCATTGCAGTACTTCAGCTCAACAACTCTCAGGACATTGAGCGTAATGCATGATCCCAAGTTCACCTGGGGTCCTTGGAAAGCTAGAAAAGAAAAGACAAAACCCCATGAGCTGAAAGACCGTGGTTGCCTTTCTGCAGGAGGGTGCTGGTGTTGCTCAGAGCCAGGCAGGTTCTGAAGGATTGCTGCACTAGGAATGTTTGAGCTGTACGAGGGACAGATTCCCTTGGAGAGCCCAAAGAGCACCAGCTCTGTGGCTCAGCAAGGAATGCCCACAAAGACGTGCTCTTGAAACCCCTTTGGCATTTCCCGTGCAGAAATCGGGGCTCTATGGCACTCGCTCCTGGGAATCCCGATGGCTGGGCATTACAGGGTGAGGCTGCTGGCAGTTCACGGGCCCAGGCATATGGGCTGTGACGTTCTGCAAGAATCCTACCAAGTGCAGGTCATTAAAGCCCTGGGGAATGCGACTGCTGCCACTGAGAAAAACCTCGAGGGATTGAAGCCGCTTGGCTTAGTGTTGTGAAGCACCGGGGTTTGGTGGCTGCCTGGATCACACTCGTCAGCAAGCTCTGCCCTGAAGGACAGCGGTTCTTAGAATGACCCATTTTCTTGACCGGGCATTACAGAGGAGCTCAGTGTGGGTTGAAACACTCCGGGCCCAAATCGAAGCCCCCTTAAGCTTTGTGGAAAGCAGCTGTAAGGGTTTGGTTTGGGTCATTTCTGGGGGCTGTGACACCACCCTGTTGCAGTCCTGATCTGCGGAGATGCCAAACCCTTTGTGCAACTGCTGCAGCCCTTGGTTTGTGTGCACCTCAAGGTGCAAGAGCAGCAATTGTGCCTTGGTCATTCACCAGGAGGAGAAAAAGCCAGGTCAGTAACACTCAGAATTCCCATGCTTGCACTCACCGTGAACTTCGTAAGCCATGTAGGTGGTGAGTCCGCTGCACATAGCGGCAATGGTTGCTCCGTAGGAGTTGAGGTTGTTGACCAATCCATTGGTGACAAAGGTGATGTGCTTGGTAGTTCTTCCAAAACCGATCAGGTTCTAAAGATCAAATAGCAGCATTGAGCAAGCTCAGTGCTGGGATCTGGTTCCTGCTAGGCCTATTCCTAGGTCTGGAATGAGGACTCGGGGCTGGCTGTTTGAGTCCCAACTGCCTTTAGGGACACCTTTCAATCCCCTTGGGGCCTGTGGGAGCACTAGCAAGCCTTGAAGGCAGCTGCAAAGGCAGAGCTCGTTCTAAGGGAGTCAAGGTGCAGGGAGCCCGAGGGGAAGTGGCAGCGCAAGGAAAGCGCTGAAGAGGAGAAGAGGAGTGTGGCCGCTCTGTGTAGCCAGTGCTGGGCTCCTTGCAAAGCATTTGCTCAGTCCCTGCCCTCGGCCCTCAGAGGCACTCGGGCTGTCGGCTGGAAGGCCGGCAGCAGAAGTGTCTTGCTGCAGCCCGTTCTAAACGGGAGCCAAAGAGGGCAGCAGCAAGCCCGGGCAGATCCATTTGCTCTCGGACTATTTGCTTAAGTGGTGCTTAAGACCTCTCTGAGAGCCCTGGCTGCTCTAGCGGGACGAGTCTTTCTGAACGGCTCTCGCGGCGTTGTTTCAAAGGAATTGCCGCTCTCTTTTCCTCCTGGAGTGCTTTGTGGCCTGGCCCAATTCCCTGGCTGCTGGTGTTCCCTCGCACGCCCTCTCAAGGTTCTCAGAGAAAGCGGAGCTGGGGGAGGGAACGATGCAGCCCCTTTCTTCTTTTGGCAAAGCATTCCTACAACAATTTTCCAATCTACACTACTGTTGAGAGAAAGGAAAGCCTGCCACTAGTGACAACCTAATCGTTTCCATAAAGAAAAAGCACATGAAGAAACGGCCCGCTGATCCCCAGGGTCAGGAAGCTGCTACTCCTTAGGAATCTTACCCTGCTCTCTTGTGCCAGGCGGGCCAGATTATCAAAGCGGGGCATCTCGTTTCTGTTCATGACGGAAATGTAGCAGGCGTTCTGTTGCGTGACTTTGGTTGCAATGACGCCCTGTAAAATCAAGTCATCGAGCACTCAACATTTACATTTTCCAACTGTTAACAGTGGGATGAAGTCGGGATGGAAACCGTTACAAATGCTGAGAGTTTCTACCCCACATCGTGGACTCCAAACATTCAAAATACAGAAACATGCCCCGTTCCTGGGCCCGCTGGAGCAGGAGCCAGTCTCCTCGTCGGCTTTGTGAACGAGCAGCCCCCCTGCCACTCACCGTGTTGTAGTTCCAGATGGTTTTCCAGGACCCGCTGATGCTGTTTTGCTCAATGACTGCCACACGCCATTGCCTGTTGATGATCACGATTTGGGACTGGCCACCAATGATGACTTGCGTGTTGTTGCCTGGGATGCCGGGAATCTGCTGAGACTGAAAAGCCAAGGGAAAGAAGACGTTTGGCCTTTGAAGGGAGACAGTGATGTCCCCAAAGCTTTAGAAAAATCCCTGCTACAATAGAAGAAGCGCTGGCCCCAGGACAGTGCCGGCACTGCCCTCATTCTTTTCCAAAGGACCCAGAATCAAGGCTGTGCTGTTGGGCAAAGGCCCTAAGAATTCTTTTCAAGCATTCAGTGAATCATTGCTGCATCTGACAGCTGTCATCTGGTGCCTTTGGAGGTTGATGCGTGCAAGACCACTGGCCACAGTCAATCCAGGCTCAAGGTCTTGGATGGAAACCTCTGCTGACCCACGGCTCTGTTTCAGCATCTGCACCCTCGAGCAGGAAGCTCTCGAAAGAGGAGATGCCAGGCCAGAAGGGCATCAGGCTTGGCTTTGGGCAGCAGCTCTGGAGCCCCCCCATTTGATTCAAGAAAGGTAAGGGCTAAGGTTTTCTCACCGGGAAAGGTCCAGTCCAATTGCCATTCCAACCGCCAGTCCAATTGCCTTGCCAACCGCCAGTCCAATTGTCATTCCAACCACCATTCCAATTGCCATTGCCATTGCCATTGCAGTACTTCAGCTCAACAACTCTCAGGACATTGAGCGTAATGCATGATCCCAAGTTCACCTGGGGTCCTTGGAAAGCTAGAAAAGAAAAGACAAAACCCCATGAGCTGAAAGACCGTGGTTGCCTTTCTGCAGGAGGGTGCTGGTGTTGCTCAGAGCCAGGCAGGTTCTGAAGGATTGCTGCACTAGGAATGTTTGAGCTGTACGAGGGACAGATTCCCTTGGAGAGCCCAAAGAGCACCAGCTCTGTGGCTCAGCAAGGAATGCCCACAAAGACGTGCTCTTGAAACCCCTTTGGCATTTCCCGTGCAGAAATCGGGGCTCTATGGCACTCGCTCCTGGGAATCCCGATGGCTGGGCATTACAGGGTGAGGCTGCTGGCAGTTCACGGGCCCAGGCATATGGGCTGTGACGTTCTGCAAGAATCCTACCAAGTGCAGGTCATTAAAGCCCTGGGGAATGCGACTGCTGCCACTGAGAAAAACCTCGAGGGATTGAAGCCGCTTGGCTTAGTGTTGTGAAGCACCGGGGTTTGGTGGCTGCCTGGATCACACTCGTCAGCAAGCTCTGCCCTGAAGGACAGCGGTTCTTAGAATGACCCATTTTCTTGACCGGGCATTACAGAGGAGCTCAGTGTGGGTTGAAACACTCCGGGCCCAAATCGAAGCCCCCTTAAGCTTTGTGGAAAGCAGCTGTAAGGGTTTGGTTTGGGTCATTTCTGGGGGCTGTGACACCACCCTGTTGCAGTCCTGATCTGCGGAGATGCCAAACCCTTTGTGCAACTGCTGCAGCCCTTGGTTTGTGTGCACCTCAAGGTGCAAGAGCAGCAATTGTGCCTTGGTCATTCACCAGGAGGAGAAAAAGCCAGGTCAGTAACACTCAGAATTCCCATGCTTGCACTCACCGTGAACTTCGTAAGCCATGTAGGTGGTGAGTCCGCTGCACATAGCGGCAATGGTTGCTCCGTAGGAGTTGAGGTTGTTGACCAATCCATTGGTGACAAAGGTGATGTGCTTGGTAGTTCTTCCAAAACCGATCAGGTTCTAAAGATCAAATAGCAGCATTGAGCAAGCTCAGTGCTGGGATCTGGTTCCTGCTAGGCCTATTCCTAGGTCTGGAATGAGGACTCGGGGCTGGCTGTTTGAGTCCCAACTGCCTTTAGGGACACCTTTCAATCCCCTTGGGGCCTGTGGGAGCACTAGCAAGCCTTGAAGGCAGCTGCAAAGGCAGAGCTCGTTCTAAGGGAGTCAAGGTGCAGGGAGCCCGAGGGGAAGTGGCAGCGCAAGGAAAGCGCTGAAGAGGAGAAGAGGAGTGTGGCCGCTCTGTGTAGCCAGTGCTGGGCTCCTTGCAAAGCATTTGCTCAGTCCCTGCCCTCGGCCCTCAGAGGCACTCGGGCTGTCGGCTGGAAGGCCGGCAGCAGAAGTGTCTTGCTGCAGCCCGTTCTAAACGGGAGCCAAAGAGGGCAGCAGCAAGCCCGGGCAGATCCATTTGCTCTCGGACTATTTGCTTAAGTGGTGCTTAAGACCTCTCTGAGAGCCCTGGCTGCTCTAGCGGGACGAGTCTTTCTGAACGGCTCTCGCGGCGTTGTTTCAAAGGAATTGCCGCTCTCTTTTCCTCCTGGAGTGCTTTGTGGCCTGGCCCAATTCCCTGGCTGCTGGTGTTCCCTCGCACGCCCTCTCAAGGTTCTCAGAGAAAGCGGAGCTGGGGGAGGGAACGATGCAGCCCCTTTCTTCTTTTGGCAAAGCATTCCTACAACAATTTTCCAATCTACACTACTGTTGAGAGAAAGGAAAGCCTGCCACTAGTGACAACCTAATCGTTTCCATAAAGAAAAAGCACATGAAGAAACGGCCCGCTGATCCCCAGGGTCAGGAAGCTGCTACTCCTTAGGAATCTTACCCTGCTCTCTTGTGCCAGGCGGGCCAGATTATCAAAGCGGGGCATCTCGTTTCTGTTCATGACGGAAATGTAGCAGGCGTTCTGTTGCGTGACTTTGGTTGCAATGACGCCCTGTAAAATCAAGTCATCGAGCACTCAACATTTACATTTTCCAACTGTTAACAGTGGGATGAAGTCGGGATGGAAACCGTTACAAATGCTGAGAGTTTCTACCCCACATCGTGGACTCCAAACATTCAAAATACAGAAACATGCCCCGTTCCTGGGCCCGCTGGAGCAGGAGCCAGTCTCCTCGTCGGCTTTGTGAACGAGCAGCCCCCCTGCCACTCACCGTGTTGTAGTTCCAGATGGTTTTCCAGGACCCGCTGATGCTGTTTTGCTCAATGACTGCCACACGCCATTGCCTGTTGATGATCACGATTTGGGACTGGCCACCAATGATGACTTGCGTGTTGTTGCCTGGGATGCCGGGAATCTGCTGAGACTGAAAAGCCAAGGGAAAGAAGACGTTTGGCCTTTGAAGGGAGACAGTGATGTCCCCAAAGCTTTAGAAAAATCCCTGCTACAATAGAAGAAGCGCTGGCCCCAGGACAGTGCCGGCACTGCCCTCATTCTTTTCCAAAGGACCCAGAATCAAGGCTGTGCTGTTGGGCAAAGGCCCTAAGAATTCTTTTCAAGCATTCAGTGAATCATTGCTGCATCTGACAGCTGTCATCTGGTGCCTTTGGAGGTTGATGCGTGCAAGACCACTGGCCACAGTCCATCCAGGCTCAAGGTCTTGGATGGAAACCTCTGCTGACCCACGGCTCTGTTTCAGCATGTGCACCCTCGAGCAGGAAGCTCTCGAAAGAGGAGATGCCAGGCCAGAAGGGCATCAGGCTTGGCTTTGGGCAGCAGCTCTGGAGCCCCCCCATTTGATTCAAGAAAGGTAAGGGCTAAGGTTTTCTCACCGGGAAAGGTCCAGTCCAATTGCCATTCCAACCGCCAGTCCAATTGCCTTGCCAACCGCCAGTCCAATTGTCATTCCAACCACCATTCCAATTGCCATTGCCATTGCCATTGCAGTACTTCAGCTCAACAACTCTCAGGACATTGAGCGTAATGCATGATCCCAAGTTCACCTGGGGTCCTTGGAAAGCTAGAAAAGAAAAGACAAAACCCCATGAGCTGAAAGACCGTGGTTGCCTTTCTGCAGGAGGGTGCTGGTGTTGCTCAGAGCCAGGCAGGTTCTGAAGGATTGCTGCACTAGGAATGTTTGAGCTGTACGAGGGACAGATTCCCTTGGAGAGCCCAAAGAGCTCCAGCTCTGTGGCTCAGCAAGGAATGCCCACAAAGACGTGCTCTTGAAACCCCTTTGGCATTTCCCGTGCAGAAATCGGGGCTCTATGGCACTCGCTCCTGGGAATCCCGATGGCTGGGCATTACAGGGTGAGGCTGCTGGCAGTTCACGGGCCCAGGCATATGGGCTGTGACGTTCTGCAAGAATCCTACCAAGTGCAGGTCATTAAAGCCCTGGGGAATGCGACTGCTGCCACTGAGAAAAACCTCGAGGGATTGAAGCCGCTTGGCTTAGTGTTGTGAAGCACCGGGGTTTGGTGGCTGCCTGGATCACACTCGTCAGCAAGCTCTGCCCTGAAGGACAGCGGTTCTTAGAATGACCCATTTTCTTGACTGGGCATTACAGAGGAGCTCAGTGTGGGTTGAAACACTCCGGGCCCAAATCGAAGCCCCCTTAAGCTTTGTGGAAAGCAGCTGTAAGGGTTTGGTTTGGGTCATTTCTGGGGGCTGTGACACCACCCTGTTGCAGTCCTGATCTGCGGAGATGCCAAACCCTTTGTGCAACTGCTGCAGCCCTTGGTTTGTGTGCACCTCAAGGTGCAAGAGCAGCAATTGTGCCTTGGTCATTCACCAGGAGGAGAAAAAGCCAGGTCAGTAACACTCAGAATTCCCATGCTTGCACTCACCGTGAACTTCGTAAGCCATGTAGGTGGTGAGTCCGCTGCACATAGCGGCAATGGTTGCTCCGTAGGAGTTGAGGTTGTTGACCAATCCATTGGTGACAAAGGTGATGTGCTTGGTAGTTCTTCCAAAACCGATCAGGTTCTAAAGATCAAATAGCAGCATTGAGCAAGCTCAGTGCTGGGATCTGGTTCCTGCTAGGCCTATTCCTAGGTCTGGAATGAGGACTCGGGGCTGGCTGTTTGAGTCCCAACTGCCTTTAGGGACACCTTTCAATCCCCTTGGGGCCTGTGGGAGCACTAGCAAGCCTTGAAGGCAGCTGCAAAGGCAGAGCTCGTTCTAAGGGAGTCAAGGTGCAGGGAGCCCGAGGGGAAGTGGCAGCGCAAGGAAAGCGCTGAAGAGGAGAAGAGGAGTGTGGCCGCTCTGTGTAGCCAGTGCTGGGCTCCTTGCAAAGCATTTGCTCAGTCCCTGCCCTCGGCCCTCAGAGGCACTCGGGCTGTCGGCTGGAAGGCCGGCAGCAGAAGTGTCTTGCTGCAGCCCGTTCTAAACGGGAGCCAAAGAGGGCAGCAGCAAGCCCGGGCAGATCCATTTGCTCTCGGACTATTTGCTTAAGTGGTGCTTAAGACCTCTCTGAGAGCCCTGGCTGCTCTAGCGGGACGAGTCTTTCTGAACGGCTCTCGCGGCGTTGTTTCAAAGGAATTGCCGCTCTCTTTTCCTCCTGGAGTGCTTTGTGGCCTGGCCCAATTCCCTGGCTGCTGGTGTTCCCTCGCACGCCCTCTCAAGGTTCTCAGAGAAAGCGGAGCTGGGGGAGGGAACGATGCAGCCCCTTTCTTCTTTTGGCAAAGCATTCCTACAACAATTTTCCAATCTACACTACTGTTGAGAGAAAGGAAAGCCTGCCACTAGTGACAACCTAATCGTTTCCATAAAGAAAAAGCACATGAAGAAACGGCCCGCTGATCCCCAGGGTCAGGAAGCTGCTACTCCTTAGGAATCTTACCCTGCTCTCTTGTGCCAGGCGGGCCAGATTATCAAAGCGGGGCATCTCGTTTCTGTTCATGACGGAAATGTAGCAGGCGTTCTGTTGCGTGACTTTGGTTGCAATGACGCCCTGTAAAATCAAGTCATCGAGCACTCAACATTTACATTTTCCAACTGTTAACAGTGGGATGAAGTCGGGATGGAAACCGTTACAAATGCTGAGAGTTTCTACCCCACATCGTGGACTCCAAACATTCAGAATACAGAAACAAGCCCCATTCCTGGGCCCGCTGGAGCAGGAGCCAGTCTCCTCGTCGGCTTTGTGAACGAGCAGCCCCCCTGCCACTCACCGTGTTGTAGTTCCAGATGGTTTTCCAGGACCCGCTGATGCTGTTTTGCTCAATGACTGCCACACGCCATTGCCTGTTGATGATCACGATTTGGGACTGGCCACCAATGATGACTTGCGTGTTGTTGCCTGGGATGCCGGGAATCTGCTGAGACTGAAAAGCCAAGGGAAAGAAGACGTTTGGCCTTTGAAGGGAGACAGTGATGTCCCCAAAGCTTTAGAAAAATCCCTGCTACAATAGAAGAAGCGCTGGCCCCAGGACAATGCCGGCACTGCCCTCATTCTTTTCCAAAGGACCCAGAATCAAGGCTGTGCTGTTGGGCAAAGGCCCTAAGAATTCTTTTCAAGCATTCAGTGAATCATTGCTGCATCTGACAGCTGTCATCTGGTGCCTTTGGAGGTTGATGCGTGCAAGACCACTGGCCACAGTCCATCCAGGCTCAAGGTCTTGGATGGAAACCTCTGCTGACCCACGGCTCTGTTTCAGCATGTGCACCCTCGAGCAGGAAGCTCTCGAAAGAGGAGATGCCAGGCCAGAAGGGCATCAGGCTTGGCTTTGGGCAGCAGCTCTGGAGCCCCCCCATTTGATTCAAGAAAGGTAAGGGCTAAGGTTTTCTCACCGGGAAAGGTCCAGTCCAATTGCCATTCCAACCGCCAGTCCAATTGCCTTGCCAACCGCCAGTCCAATTGTCATTCCAACCACCATTCCAATTGCCATTGCCATTGCCATTGCAGTACTTCAGCTCAACAACTCTCAGGACATTGAGCGTAATGCATGATCCCAAGTTCACCTGGGGTCCTTGGAAAGCTAGAAAAGAAAAGACAAAACCCCATGAGCTGAAAGACCGTGGTTGCCTTTCTGCAGGAGGGTGCTGGTGTTGCTCAGAGCCAGGCAGGTTCTGAAGGATTGCTGCACTAGGAATGTTTGAGCTGTACGAGGGACAGATTCCCTTGGAGAGCCCAAAGAGCTCCAGCTCTGTGGCTCAGCAAGGAATGCCCACAAAGACGTGCTCTTGAAACCCCTTTGGCATTTCCCGTGCAGAAATCGGGGCTCTATGGCACTCGCTCCTGGGAATCCCGATGGCTGGGCATTACAGGGTGAGGCTGCTGGCAGTTCACGGGCCCAGGCATATGGGCTGTGACGTTCTGCAAGAATCCTACCAAGTGCAGGTCATTAAAGCCCTGGGGAATGCGACTGCTGCCACTGAGAAAAACCTCGAGGGATTGAAGCCGCTTGGCTTAGTGTTGTGAAGCACCGGGGTTTGGTGGCTGCCTGGATCACACTCGTCAGCAAGCTCTGCCCTGAAGGACAGCGGTTCTTAGAATGACCCATTTTCTTGACTGGGCATTACAGAGGAGCTCAGTGTGGGTTGAAACACTCCGGGCCCAAATCGAAGCCCCCTTAAGCTTTG
Source organism: Corvus hawaiiensis (assembly GCF_020740725.1). Classification (NCBI taxonomy): domain Eukaryota; kingdom Metazoa; phylum Chordata; class Aves; order Passeriformes; family Corvidae; genus Corvus; species Corvus hawaiiensis. The sequence goes on from NC_063248.1 coordinate 964,776, forward strand.
TGGAAAGCAGCTGTAAGGGTTTGGTTTGGGTCATTTCTGGGGGCTGTGACACCACCCTGTTGCAGTCCTGATCTGCGGAGATGCCAAACCCTTTGTGCAACTGCTGCAGCCCTTGGTTTGTGTGCACCTCAAGGTGCAAGAGCAGCAATTGTGCCTTGGTCATTCACCAGGAGGAGAAAAAGCCAGGTCAGTAACACTCAGAATTCCCATGCTTGCACTCACCGTGAACTTCGTAAGCCATGTAGGTGGTGAGTCCGCTGCACATAGCGGCAATGGTTGCTCCGTAGGAGTTGAGGTTGTTGACCAATCCATTGGTGACAAAGGTGATGTGCTTGGTAGTTCTTCCAAAACCGATCAGGTTCTAAAGATCAAATAGCAGCATTGAGCAAGCTCAGTGCTGGGATCTGGTTCCTGCTAGGCCTATTCCTAGGTCTGGAATGAGGACTCGGGGCTGGCTGTTTGAGTCCCAACTGCCTTTAGGGACACCTTTCAATCCCCTTGGGGCCTGTGGGAGCACTAGCAAGCCTTGAAGGCAGCTGCAAAGGCAGAGCTCGTTCTAAGGGAGTCAAGGTGCAGGGAGCCCGAGGGGAAGTGGCAGCGCAAGGAAAGCGCTGAAGAGGAGAAGAGGAGTGTGGCCGCTCTGTGTAGCCAGTGCTGGGCTCCTTGCAAAGCATTTGCTCAGTCCCTGCCCTTGGCCCTCAGAGGCACTCGGGCTGTCGGCTGGAAGGCCGGCAGCAGAAGTGTCTTGCTGCAGCCCGTTCTAAACGGGAGCCAAAGAGGGCAGCAGCAAGCCCGGGCAGATCCATTTGCTCTCGGACTATTTGCTTAAGTGGTGCTTAAGACCTCTCTGAGAGCCCTGGCTGCTCTAGCGGGACGAGTCTTTCTGAACGGCTCTCGCGGCGTTGTTTCAAAGGAATTGCCGCTCTCTTTTCCTCCTGGAGTGCTTTGTGGCCTGGCCCAATTCCCTGGCTGCTGGTGTTCCCTCGCACGCCCTCTCAAGGTTCTCAGAGAAAGCGGAGCTGGGGGAGGGAACGATGCAGCCCCTTTCTTCTTTTGGCAAAGCATTCCTACAACAATTTTCCAATCTACACTACTGTTGAGAGAAAGGAAAGCCTGCCACTAGTGACAACCTAATCGTTTCCATAAAGAAAAAGCACATGAAGAAACGGCCCGCTGATCCCCAGGGTCAGGAAGCTGCTACTCCTTAGGAATCTTACCCTGCTCTCTTGTGCCAGGCGGGCCAGATTATCAAAGCGGGGCATCTCGTTTCTGTTCATGACGGAAATGTAGCAGGCGTTCTGTTGCGTGACTTTGGTTGCAATGACGCCCTGTAAAATCAAGTCATCGAGCACTCAACATTTACATTTTCCAACTGTTAACAGTGGGATGAAGTCGGGATGGAAACCGTTACAAATGCTGAGAGTTTCTACCCCACATCGTGGACTCCAAACATTCAAAATACAGAAACATGCCCCGTTCCTGGGCCCGCTGGAGCAGGAGCCAGTCTCCTCGTCGGCTTTGTGAACGAGCAGCCCCCCTGCCACTCACCGTGTTGTAGTTCCAGATGGTTTTCCAGGACCCGCTGATGCTGTTTTGCTCAATGACTGCCACACGCCATTGCCTGTTGATGATCACGATTTGGGACTGGCCACCAATGATGACTTGCGTGTTGTTGCCTGGGATGCCGGGAATCTGCTGAGACTGAAAAGCCAAGGGAAAGAAGACGTTTGGCCTTTGAAGGGAGACAGTGATGTCCCCAAAGCTTTAGAAAAATCCCTGCTACAATAGAAGAAGCGCTGGCCCCAGGACAGTGCCGGCACTGCCCTCATTCTTTTCCAAAGGACCCAGAATCAAGGCTGTGCTGTTGGGCAAAGGCCCTAAGAATTCTTTTCAAGCATTCAGTGAATCATTGCTGCATCTGACAGCTGTCATCTGGTGCCTTTGGAGGTTGATGCGTGCAAGACCACTGGCCACAGTCAATCCAGGCTCAAGGTCTTGGATGGAAACCTCTGCTGACCCACGGCTCTGTTTCAGCATGTGCACCCTCGAGCAGGAAGCTCTCGAAAGAGGAGATGCCAGGCCAGAAGGGCATCAGGCTTGGCTTTGGGCAGCAGCTCTGGAGCCCCCCCATTTGATTCAAGAAAGGTAAGGGCTAAGGTTTTCTCACCGGGAAAGGTCCAGTCCAATTGCCATTCCAACCGCCAGTCCAATTGCCTTGCCAACCGCCAGTCCAATTGTCATTCCAACCACCATTCCAATTGCCATTGCCATTGCCATTGCAGTACTTCAGCTCAACAACTCTCAGGACATTGAGCGTAATGCATGATCCCAAGTTCACCTGGGGTCCTTGGAAAGCTAGAAAAGAAAAGACAAAACCCCATGAGCTGAAAGACCGTGGTTGCCTTTCTGCAGGAGGGTGCTGGTGTTGCTCAGAGCCAGGCAGGTTCTGAAGGATTGCTGCACTAGGAATGTTTGAGCTGTACGAGGGACAGATTCCCTTGGAGAGCCCAAAGAGCACCAGCTCTGTGGCTCAGCAAGGAATGCCCACAAAGACGTGCTCTTGAAACCCCTTTGGCATTTCCCGTGCAGAAATCGGGGCTCTATGGCACTCGCTCCTGGGAATCCCGATGGCTGGGCATTACAGGGTGAGGCTGCTGGCAGTTCACGGGCCCAGGCATATGGGCTGTGACGTTCTGCAAGAATCCTACCAAGTGCAGGTCATTAAAGCCCTGGGGAATGCGACTGCTGCCACTGAGAAAAACCTCGAGGGATTGAAGCCGCTTGGCTTAGTGTTGTGAAGCACTGGGGTTTGGTGGCTGCCTGGATCACACTCGTCAGCAAGCTCTGCCCTGAAGGACAGCGGTTCTTAGAATGACCCATTTTCTTGACTGGGCATTACAGAGGAGCTCAGTGTGGGTTGAAACACTCCGGGCCCAAATCGAAGCCCCCTTAAGCTTTGTGGAAAGCAGCTGTAAGGGTTTGGTTTGGGTCATTTCTGGGGGCTGTGACACCACCCTGTTGCAGTCCTGATCTGCGGAGATGCCAAACCCTTTGTGCAACTGCTGCAGCCCTTGGTTTGTGTGCACCTCAAGGTGCAAGAGCAGCAATTGTGCCTTGGTCATTCACCAGGAGGAGAAAAAGCCAGGTCAGTAACACTCAGAATTCCCATGCTTGCACTCACCGTGAACTTCGTAAGCCATGTAGGTGGTGAGTCCGCTGCACATAGCGGCAATGGTTGCTCCGTAGGAGTTGAGGTTGTTGACCAATCCATTGGTGACAAAGGTGATGTGCTTGGTAGTTCTTCCAAAACCGATCAGGTTCTAAAGATCAAATAGCAGCATTGAGCAAGCTCAGTGCTGGGATCTGGTTCCTGCTAGGCCTATTCCTAGGTCTGGAATGAGGACTCGGGGCTGGCTGTTTGAGTCCCAACTGCCTTTAGGGACACCTTTCAATCCCCTTGGGGCCTGTGGGAGCACTAGCAAGCCTTGAAGGCAGCTGCAAAGGCAGAGCTCGTTCTAAGGGAGTCAAGGTGCAGGGAGCCCGAGGGGAAGTGGCAGCGCAAGGAAAGCGCTGAAGAGGAGAAGAGGAGTGTGGCCGCTCTGTGTAGCCAGTGCTGGGCTCCTTGCAAAGCATTTGCTCAGTCCCTGCCCTCGGCCCTCAGAGGCACTCGGGCTGTCGGCTGGAAGGCCGGCAGCAGAAGTGTCTTGCTGCAGCCCGTTCTAAACGGGAGCCAAAGAGGGCAGCAGCAAGCCCGGGCAGATCCATTTGCTCTCGGACTATTTGCTTAAGTGGTGCTTAAGACCTCTCTGAGAGCCCTGGCTGCTCTAGCGGGACGAGTCTTTCTGAACGGCTCTCGCGGCGTTGTTTCAAAGGAATTGCCGCTCTCTTTTCCTCCTGGAGTGCTTTGTGGCCTGGCCCAATTCCCTGGCTGCTGGTGTTCCCTCGCACGCCCTCTCAAGGTTCTCAGAGAAAGCGGAGCTGGGGGAGGGAACGATGCAGCCCCTTTCTTCTTTTGGCAAAGCATTCCTACAACAATTTTCCAATCTACACTACTGTTGAGAGAAAGGAAAGCCTGCCACTAGTGACAACCTAATCGTTTCCATAAAGAAAAAGCACATGAAGAAACGGCCCGCTGATCCCCAGGGTCAGGAAGCTGCTACTCCTTAGGAATCTTACCCTGCTCTCTTGTGCCAGGCGGGCCAGATTATCAAAGCGGGGCATCTCGTTTCTGTTCATGACGGAAATGTAGCAGGCGTTCTGTTGCGTGACTTTGGTTGCAATGACGCCCTGTAAAATCAAGTCATCGAGCACTCAACATTTACATTTTCCAACTGTTAACAGTGGGATGAAGTCGGGATGGAAACCGTTACAAATGCTGAGAGTTTCTACCCCACATCGTGGACTCCAAACATTCAAAATACAGAAACATGCCCTGTTCCTGGGCCCGCTGGAGCAGGAGCCAGTCTCCTCGTCGGCTTTGTGAACGAGCAGCCCCCCTGCCACTCACCGTGTTGTAGTTCCAGATGGTTTTCCAGGACCCGCTGATGCTGTTTTGCTCAATGACTGCCACACGCCATTGCCTGTTGATGATCACGATTTGGGACTGGCCACCAATGATGACTTGCGTGTTGTTGCCTGGGATGCCGGGAATCTGCTGAGACTGAAAAGCCAAGGGAAAGAAGACGTTTGGCCTTTGAAGGGAGACAGTGATGTCCCCAAAGCTTTAGAAAAATCCCTGCTACAATAGAAGAAGCGCTGGCCCCAGGACAGTGCCGGCACTGCCCTCATTCTTTTCCAAAGGACCCAGAATCAAGGCTGTGCTGTTGGGCAAAGGCCCTAAGAATTCTTTTCAAGCATTCAGTGAATCATTGCTGCATCTGACAGCTGTCATCTGGTGCCTTTGGAGGTTGATGCGTGCAAGACCACTGGCCACAGTCAATCCAGGCTCAAGGTCTTGGATGGAAACCTCTGCTGACCCACGGCTCTGTTTCAGCATCTGCACCCTCGAGCAGGAAGCTCTCGAAAGAGGAGATGCCAGGCCAGAAGGGCATCAGGCTTGGCTTTGGGCAGCAGCTCTGGAGCCCCCTCATTTGATTCAAGAAAGGTAAGGGCTAAGGTTTTCTCACCGGGAAAGGTCCAGTCCAATTGCCATTCCAACCGCCAGTCCAATTGCCTTGCCAACCGCCAGTCCAATTGTCATTCCAACCACCATTCCAATTGCCATTGCCATTGCCATTGCAGTACTTCAGCTCAACAACTCTCAGGACATTGAGCGTAATGCATGATCCCAAGTTCACCTGGGGTCCTTGGAAAGCTAGAAAAGAAAAGACAAAACCCCATGAGCTGAAAGACCGTGGTTGCCTTTCTGCAGGAGGGTGCTGGTGTTGCTCAGAGCCAGGCAGGTTCTGAAGGATTGCTGCACTAGGAATGTTTGAGCTGTACGAGGGACAGATTCCCTTGGAGAGCCCAAAGAGCACCAGCTCTGTGGCTCAGCAAGGAATGCCCACAAAGACGTGCTCTTGAAACCCCTTTGGCATTTCCCGTGCAGAAATCGGGGCTCTATGGCACTCGCTCCTGGGAATCCCGATGGCTGGGCATTACAGGGTGAGGCTGCTGGCAGTTCACGGGCCCAGGCATATGGGCTGTGACGTTCTGCAAGAATCCTACCAAGTGCAGGTCATTAAAGCCCTGGGGAATGCGACTGCTGCCACTGAGAAAAACCTCGAGGGATTGAAGCCGCTTGGCTTAGTGTTGTGAAGCACCGGGGTTTGGTGGCTGCCTGGATCACACTCGTCAGCAAGCTCTGCCCTGAAGGACAGCGGTTCTTAGAATGACCCATTTTCTTGACCGGGCATTACAGGGGAGCTCAGTGTGGGTTGAAACACTCCGGGCCCAAATCGAAGCCCCCTTAAGCTTTGTGGAAAGCAGCTGTAAGGGTTTGGTTTGGGTCATTTCTGGGGGCTGTGACACCACCCTGTTGCAGTCCTGATCTGCGGAGATGCCAAACCCTTTGTGCAACTGCTGCAGCCCTTGGTTTGTGTGCACCTCAAGGTGCAAGAGCAGCAATTGTGCCTTGGTCATTCACCAGGAGGAGAAAAAGCCAGGTCAGTAACACTCAGAATTCCCATGCTTGCACTCACCGTGAACTTCGTAAGCCATGTAGGTGGTGAGTCCGCTGCACATAGCGGCAATGGTTGCTCCGTAGGAGTTGAGGTTGTTGACCAATCCATTGGTGACAAAGGTGATGTGCTTGGTAGTTCTTCCAAAACCGATCAGGTTCTAAAGATCAAATAGCAGCATTGAGCAAGCTCAGTGCTGGGATCTGGTTCCTGCTAGGCCTATTCCTAGGTCTGGAATGAGGACTCGGGGCTGGCTGTTTGAGTCCCAACTGCCTTTAGGGACACCTTTCAATCCCCTTGGGGCCTGTGGGAGCACTAGCAAGCCTTGAAGGCAGCTGCAAAGGCAGAGCTCGTTCTAAGGGAGTCAAGGTGCAGGGAGCCCGAGGGGAAGTGGCAGCGCAAGGAAAGCGCTGAAGAGGAGAAGAGGAGTGTGGCCGCTCTGTGTAGCCAGTGCTGGGCTCCTTGCAAAGCATTTGCTCAGTCCCTGCCCTCGGCCCTCAGAGGCACTCGGGCTGTCGGCTGGAAGGCCGGCAGCAGAAGTGTCTTGCTGCAGCCCGTTCTAAACGGGAGCCAAAGAGGGCAGCAGCAAGCCCGGGCAGATCCATTTGCTCTCGGACTATTTGCTTAAGTGGTGCTTAAGACCTCTCTGAGAGCCCTGGCTGCTCTAGCGGGACGAGTCTTTCTGAACGGCTCTCGCGGCGTTGTTTCAAAGGAATTGCCGCTCTCTTTTCCTCCTGGAGTGCTTTGTGGCCTGGCCCAATTCCCTGGCTGCTGGTGTTCCCTCGCACGCCCTCTCAAGGTTCTCAGAGAAAGCGGAGCTGGGGGAGGGAACGATGCAGCCCCTTTCTTCTTTTGGCAAAGCATTCCTACAACAATTTTCCAATCTACACTACTGTTGAGAGAAAGGAAAGCCTGCCACTAGTGACAACCTAATCGTTTCCATAAAGAAAAAGCACATGAAGAAACGGCCCGCTGATCCCCAGGGTCAGGAAGCTGCTACTCCTTAGGAATCTTACCCTGCTCTCTTGTGCCAGGCGGGCCAGATTATCAAAGCGGGGCATCTCGTTTCTGTTCATGACGGAAATGTAGCAGGCGTTCTGTTGCGTGACTTTGGTTGCAATGACGCCCTGTAAAATCAAGTCATCGAGCACTCAACATTTACATTTTCCAACTGTTAACAGTGGGATGAAGTCGGGATGGAAACCGTTACAAATGCTGAGAGTTTCTACCCCACATCGTGGACTCCAAACATTCAAAATACAGAAACATGCCCCGTTCCTGGGCCCGCTGGAGCAGGAGCCAGTCTCCTCGTCGGCTTTGTGAACGAGCAGCCCCCCTGCCACTCACCGTGTTGTAGTTCCAGATGGTTTTCCAGGACCCGCTGATGCTGTTTTGCTCAATGACTGCCACACGCCATTGCCTGTTGATGATCACGATTTGGGACTGGCCACCAATGATGACTTGCGTGTTGTTGCCTGGGATGCCGGGAATCTGCTGAGACTGAAAAGCCAAGGGAAAGAAGACGTTTGGCCTTTGAAGGGAGACAGTGATGTCCCCAAAGCTTTAGAAAAATCCCTGCTACAATAGAAGAAGCGCTGGCCCCAGGACAGTGCCGGCACTGCCCTCATTCTTTTCCAAAGGACCCAGAATCAAGGCTGTGCTGTTGGGCAAAGGCCCTAAGAATTCTTTTCAAGCATTCAGTGAATCATTGCTGCATCTGACAGCTGTCATCTGGTGCCTTTGGAGGTTGATGCGTGCAAGACCACTGGCCACAGTCCATCCAGGCTCAAGGTCTTGGACGGAAACCTCTGCTGACCCACGGCTCTGTTTCAGCATCTGCACCCTCGAGCAGGAAGCTCTCGAAAGAGGAGATGCCAGGCCAGAAGGGCATCAGGCTTGGCTTTGGGCAGCAGCTCTGGAGCCCCCCCATTTGATTCAAGAAAGGTAAGGGCTAAGGTTTTCTCACCGGGAAAGGTCCAGTCCAATTGCCATTCCAACCGCCAGTCCAATTGCCTTGCCAACCGCCAGTCCAATTGTCATTCCAACCACCATTCCAATTGCCATTGCCATTGCCATTGCAGTACTTCAGCTCAACAACTCTCAGGACATTGAGCGTAATGCATGATCCCAAGTTCACCTGGGGTCCTTGGAAAGCTAGAAAAGAAAAGACAAAACCCCATGAGCTGAAAGACCGTGGTTGCCTTTCTGCAGGAGGGTGCTGGTGTTGCTCAGAGCCAGGCAGGTTCTGAAGGATTGCTGCACTAGGAATGTTTGAGCTGTACGAGGGACAGATTCCCTTGGAGAGCCCAAAGAGCACCAGCTCTGTGGCTCAGCAAGGAATGCCCACAAAGACGTGCTCTTGAAACCCCTTTGGCATTTCCCGTGCAGAAATCGGGGCTCTATGGCACTCGCTCCTGGGAATCCCGATGGCTGGGCATTACAGGGTGAGGCTGCTGGCAGTTCACGGGCCCAGGCATATGGGCTGTGACGTTCTGCAAGAATCCTACCAAGTGCAGGTCATTAAAGCCCTGGGGAATGCGACTGCTGCCACTGAGAAAAACCTCGAGGGATTGAAGCCGCTTGGCTTAGTGTTGTGAAGCACCGGGGTTTGGTGGCTGCCTGGATCACACTCGTCAGCAAGCTCTGCCCTGAAGGACAGCGGTTCTTAGAATGACCCATTTTCTTGACCGGGCATTACAGAGGAGCTCAGTGTGGGTTGAAACACTCCGGGCCCAAATCGAAGCCCCCTTAAGCTTTGTGGAAAGCAGCTGTAAGGGTTTGGTTTGGGTCATTTCTGGGGGCTGTGACACCACCCTGTTGCAGTCCTGATCTGCGGAGATGCCAAACCCTTTGTGCAACTGCTGCAGCCCTTGGTTTGTGTGCACCTCAAGGTGCAAGAGCAGCAATTGTGCCTTGGTCATTCACCAGGAGGAGAAAAAGCCAGGTCAGTAACACTCAGAATTCCCATGCTTGCACTCACCGTGAACTTCGTAAGCCATGTAGGTGGTGAGTCCGCTGCACATAGCGGCAATGGTTGCTCCGTAGGAGTTGAGGTTGTTGACCAATCCATTGGTGACAAAGGTGATGTGCTTGGTAGTTCTTCCAAAACCGATCAGGTTCTAAAGATCAAATAGCAGCATTGAGCAAGCTCAGTGCTGGGATCTGGTTCCTGCTAGGCCTATTCCTAGGTCTGGAATGAGGACTCGGGGCTGGCTGTTTGAGTCCCAACTGCCTTTAGGGACACCTTTCAATCCCCTTGGGGCCTGTGGGAGCACTAGCAAGCCTTGAAGGCAGCTGCAAAGGCAGAGCTCGTTCTAAGGGAGTCAAGGTGCAGGGAGCCCGAGGGGAAGTGGCAGCGCAAGGAAAGCGCTGAAGAGGAGAAGAGGAGTGTGGCCGCTCTGTGTAGCCAGTGCTGGGCTCCTTGCAAAGCATTTGCTCAGTCCCTGCCCTCGGCCCTCAGAGGCACTCGGGCTGTCGGCTGGAAGGCCGGCAGCAGAAGTGTCTTGCTGCAGCCCGTTCTAAACGGGAGCCAAAGAGGGCAGCAGCAAGCCCGGGCAGATCCATTTGCTCTCGGACTATTTGCTTAAGTGGTGCTTAAGACCTCTCTGAGAGCCCTGGCTGCTCTAGCGGGACGAGTCTTTCTGAACGGCTCTCGCGGCGTTGTTTCAAAGGAATTGCCGCTCTCTTTTCCTCCTGGAGTGCTTTGTGGCCTGGCCCAATTCCCTGGCTGCTGGTGTTCCCTCGCACGCCCTCTCAAGGTTCTCAGAGAAAGCGGAGCTGGGGGAGGGAACGATGCAGCCCCTTTCTTCTTTTGGCAAAGCATTCCTACAACAATTTTCCAATCTACACTACTGTTGAGAGAAAGGAAAGCCTGCCACTAGTGACAACCTAATCGTTTCCATAAAGAAAAAGCACATGAAGAAACGGCCCGCTGATCCCCAGGGTCAGGAAGCTGCTACTCCTTAGGAATCTTACCCTGCTCTCTTGTGCCAGGCGGGCCAGATTATCAAAGCGGGGCATCTCGTTTCTGTTCATGACGGAAATGTAGCAGGCGTTCTGTTGCGTGACTTTGGTTGCAATGACGCCCTGTAAAATCAAGTCATCGAGCACTCAACATTTACATTTTCCAACTGTTAACAGTGGGATGAAGTCGGGATGGAAACCGTTACAAATGCTGAGAGTTTCTACCCCACATCGTGGACTCCAAACATTCAAAATACAGAAACATGCCCTGTTCCTGGGCCCGCTGGAGCAGGAGCCAGTCTCCTCGTCGGCTTTGTGAACGAGCAGCCCCCCTGCCACTCACCGTGTTGTAGTTCCAGATGGTTTTCCAGGACCCGCTGATGCTGTTTTGCTCAATGACTGCCACACGCCATTGCCTGTTGATGATCACGATTTGGGACTGGCCACCAATGATGACTTGCGTGTTGTTGCCTGGGATGCCGGGAATCTGCTGAGACTGAAAAGCCAAGGGAAAGAAGACGTTTGGCCTTTGAAGGGAGACAGTGATGTCCCCAAAGCTTTAGAAAAATCCCTGCTACAATAGAAGAAGCGCTGGCCCCAGGACAGTGCCGGCACTGCCCTCATTCTTTTCCAAAGGACCCAGAATCAAGGCTGTGCTGTTGGGCAAAGGCCCTAAGAATTCTTTTCAAGCATTCAGTGAATCATTGCTGCATCTGACAGCTGTCATCTGGTGCCTTTGGAGGTTGATGCGTGCAAGACCACTGGCCACAGTCAATCCAGGCTCAAGGTCTTGGATGGAAACCTCTGCTGACCCACGGCTCTGTTTCAGCATCTGCACCCTCGAGCAGGAAGCTCTCGAAAGAGGAGATGCCAGGCCAGAAGGGCATCAGGCTTGGCTTTGGGCAGCAGCTCTGGAGCCCCCCCATTTGATTCAAGAAAGGTAAGGGCTAAGGTTTTCTCACCGGGAAAGGTCCAGTCCAATTGCCATTCCAACCGCCAGTCCAATTGCCTTGCCAACCGCCAGTCCAATTGTCATTCCAACCACCATTCCAATTGCCATTGCCATTGCCATTGCAGTACTTCAGCTCAACAACTCTCAGGACATTGAGCGTAATGCATGATCCCAAGTTCACCTGGGGTCCTTGGAAAGCTAGAAAAGAAAAGACAAAACCCCATGAGCTGAAAGACCGTGGTTGCCTTTCTGCAGGAGGGTGCTGGTGTTGCTCAGAGCCAGGCAGGTTCTGAAGGATTGCTGCACTAGGAATGTTTGAGCTGTACGAGGGACAGATTCCCTTGGAGAGCCCAAAGAGCACCAGCTCTGTGGCTCAGCAAGGAATGCCCACAAAGACGTGCTCTTGAAACCCCTTTGGCATTTCCCGTGCAGAAATCGGGGCTCTATGGCACTCGCTCCTGGGAATCCCGATGGCTGGGCATTACAGGGTGAGGCTGCTGGCAGTTCACGGGCCCAGGCATATGGGCTGTGACGTTCTGCAAGAATCCTACCAAGTGCAGGTCATTAAAGCCCTGGGGAATGCGACTGCTGCCACTGAGAAAAACCTCGAGGGATTGAAGCCGCTTGGCTTAGTGTTGTGAAGCACCGGGGTTTGGTGGCTGCCTGGATCACACTCGTCAGCAAGCTCTGCCCTGAAGGACAGCGGTTCTTAGAATGACCCATTTTCTTGACCGGGCATTACAGGGGAGCTCAGTGTGGGTTGAAACACTCCGGGCCCAAATCGAAGCCCCCTTAAGCTTTGTGGAAAGCAGCTGTAAGGGTTTGGTTTGGGTCATTTCTGGGGGCTGTGACACCACCCTGTTGCAGTCCTGATCTGCGGAGATGCCAAACCCTTTGTGCAACTGCTGCAGCCCTTGGTTTGTGTGCACCTCAAGGTGCAAGAGCAGCAATTGTGCCTTGGTCATTCACCAGGAGGAGAAAAAGCCAGGTCAGTAACACTCAGAATTCCCATGCTTGCACTCACCGTGAACTTCGTAAGCCATGTAGGTGGTGAGTCCGCTGCACATAGCGGCAATGGTTGCTCCGTAGGAGTTGAGGTTGTTGACCAATCCATTGGTGACAAAGGTGATGTGCTTGGTAGTTCTTCCAAAACCGATCAGGTTCTAAAGATCAAATAGCAGCATTGAGCAAGCTCAGTGCTGGGATCTGGTTCCTGCTAGGCCTATTCCTAGGTCTGGAATGAGGACTCGGGGCTGGCTGTTTGAGTCCCAACTGCCTTTAGGGACACCTTTCAATCCCCTTGGGGCCTGTGGGAGCACTAGCAAGCCTTGAAGGCAGCTGCAAAGGCAGAGCTCGTTCTAAGGGAGTCAAGGTGCAGGGAGCCCGAGGGGAAGTGGCAGCGCAAGGAAAGCGCTGAAGAGGAGAAGAGGAGTGTGGCCGCTCTGTGTAGCCAGTGCTGGGCTCCTTGCAAAGCATTTGCTCAGTCCCTGCCCTCGGCCCTCAGAGGCACTCGGGCTGTCGGCTGGAAGGCCGGCAGCAGAAGTGTCTTGCTGCAGCCCGTTCTAAACGGGAGCCAAAGAGGGCAGCAGCAAGCCCGGGCAGATCCATTTGCTCTCGGACTATTTGCTTAAGTGGTGCTTAAGACCTCTCTGAGAGCCCTGGCTGCTCTAGCGGGACGAGTCTTTCTGAACGGCTCTCGCGGCGTTGTTTCAAAGGAATTGCCGCTCTCTTTTCCTCCTGGAGTGCTTTGTGGCCTGGCCCAATTCCCTGGCTGCTGGTGTTCCCTCGCACGCCCTCTCAAGGTTCTCAGAGAAAGCGGAGCTGGGGGAGGGAACGATGCAGCCCCTTTCTTCTTTTGGCAAAGCATTCCTACAACAATTTTCCAATCTACACTACTGTTGAGAGAAAGGAAAGCCTGCCACTAGTGACAACCTAATCGTTTCCATAAAGAAAAAGCACATGAAGAAACGGCCCGCTGATCCCCAGGGTCAGGAAGCTGCTACTCCTTAGGAATCTTACCCTGCTCTCTTGTGCCAGGCGGGCCAGATTATCAAAGCGGGGCATCTCGTTTCTGTTCATGACGGAAATGTAGCAGGCGTTCTGTTGCGTGACTTTGGTTGCAATGACGCCCTGTAAAATCAAGTCATCGAGCACTCAACATTTACATTTTCCAACTGTTAACAGTGGGATGAAGTCGGGATGGAAACCGTTACAAATGCTGAGAGTTTCTACCCCACATCGTGGACTCCAAACATTCAAAATACAGAAACATGCCCCGTTCCTGGGCCCGCTGGAGCAGGAGCCAGTCTCCTCGTCGGCTTTGTGAACGAGCAGCCCCCCTGCCACTCACCGTGTTGTAGTTCCAGATGGTTTTCCAGGACCCGCTGATGCTGTTTTGCTCAATGACTGCCACACGCCATTGCCTGTTGATGATCACGATTTGGGACTGGCCACCAATGATGACTTGCGTGTTGTTGCCTGGGATGCCGGGAATCTGCTGAGACTGAAAAGCCAAGGGAAAGAAGACGTTTGGCCTTTGAAGGGAGACAGTGATGTCCCCAAAGCTTTAGAAAAATCCCTGCTACAATAGAAGAAGCGCTGGCCCCAGGACAGTGCCGGCACTGCCCTCATTCTTTTCCAAAGGACCCAGAATCAAGGCTGTGCTGTTGGGCAAAGGCCCTAAGAATTCTTTTCAAGCATTCAGTGAATCATTGCTGCATCTGACAGCTGTCATCTGGTGCCTTTGGAGGTTGATGCGTGCAAGACCACTGGCCACAGTCCATCCAGGCTCAAGGTCTTGGACGGAAACCTCTGCTGACCCACGGCTCTGTTTCAGCATCTGCACCCTCGAGCAGGAAGCTCTCGAAAGAGGAGATGCCAGGCCAGAAGGGCATCAGGCTTGGCTTTGGGCAGCAGCTCTGGAGCCCCCCCATTTGATTCAAGAAAGGTAAGGGCTAAGGTTTTCTCACCGGGAAAGGTCCAGTCCAATTGCCATTCCAACCGCCAGTCCAATTGCCTTGCCAACCGCCAGTCCAATTGTCATTCCAACCACCATTCCAATTGCCATTGCCATTGCCATTGCAGTACTTCAGCTCAACAACTCTCAGGACATTGAGCGTAATGCATGATCCCAAGTTCACCTGGGGTCCTTGGAAAGCTAGAAAAGAAAAGACAAAACCCCATGAGCTGAAAGACCGTGGTTGCCTTTCTGCAGGAGGGTGCTGGTGTTGCTCAGAGCCAGGCAGGTTCTGAAGGATTGCTGCACTAGGAATGTTTGAGCTGTACGAGGGACAGATTCCCTTGGAGAGCCCAAAGAGCACCAGCTCTGTGGCTCAGCAAGGAATGCCCACAAAGACGTGCTCTTGAAACCCCTTTGGCATTTCCCGTGCAGAAATCGGGGCTCTATGGCACTCGCTCCTGGGAATCCCGATGGCTGGGCATTACAGGGTGAGGCTGCTGGCAGTTCACGGGCCCAGGCATATGGGCTGTGACGTTCTGCAAGAATCCTACCAAGTGCAGGTCATTAAAGCCCTGGGGAATGCGACTGCTGCCACTGAGAAAAACCTCGAGGGATTGAAGCCGCTTGGCTTAGTGTTGTGAAGCACCGGGGTTTGGTGGCTGCCTGGATCACACTCGTCAGCAAGCTCTGCCCTGAAGGACAGCGGTTCTTAGAATGACCCATTTTCTTGACCGGGCATTACAGGGGAGCTCAGTGTGGGTTGAAACACTCCGGGCCCAAATCGAAGCCCCCTTAAGCTTTGTGGAAAGCAGCTGTAAGGGTTTGGTTTGGGTCATTTCTGGGGGCTGTGACACCACCCTGTTGCAGTCCTGATCTGCGGAGATGCCAAACCCTTTGTGCAACTGCTGCAGCCCTTGGTTTGTGTGCACCTCAAGGTGCAAGAGCAGCAATTGTGCCTTGGTCATTCACCAGGAGGAGAAAAAGCCAGGTCAGTAACACTCAGAATTCCCATGCTTGCACTCACCGTGAACTTCGTAAGCCATGTAGGTGGTGAGTCCGCTGCACATAGCGGCAATGGTTGCTCCGTAGGAGTTGAGGTTGTTGACCAATCCATTGGTGACAAAGGTGATGTGCTTGGTAGTTCTTCCAAAACCGATCAGGTTCTAAAGATCAAATAGCAGCATTGAGCAAGCTCAGTGCTGGGATCTGGTTCCTGCTAGGCCTATTCCTAGGTCTGGAATGAGGACTCGGGGCTGGCTGTTTGAGTCCCAACTGCCTTTAGGGACACCTTTCAATCCCCTTGGGGCCTGTGGGAGCACTAGCAAGCCTTGAAGGCAGCTGCAAAGGCAGAGCTCGTTCTAAGGGAGTCAAGGTGCAGGGAGCCCGAGGGGAAGTGGCAGCGCAAGGAAAGCGCTGAAGAGGAGAAGAGGAGTGTGGCCACTCTGTGTAGCCAGTGCTGGGCTCCTTGCAAAGCATTTGCTCAGTCCCTGCCCTCGGCCCTCAGAGGCACTCGGGCTGTCGGCTGGAAGGCCGGCAGCAGAAGTGTCTTGCTGCAGCCCGTTCTAAACGGGAGCCAAAGAGGGCAGCAGCAAGCCCGGGCAGATCCATTTGCTCTCGGACTATTTGCTTAAGTGGTGCTTAAGACCTCTCTGAGAGCCCTGGCTGCTCTAGCGGGACGAGTCTTTCTGAACGGCTCTCGCGGCGTTGTTTCAAAGGAATTGCCGCTCTCTTTTCCTCCTGGAGTGCTTTGTGGCCTGGCCCAATTCCCTGGCTGCTGGTGTTCCCTCGCACGCCCTCTCAAGGTTCTCAGAGAAAGCGGAGCTGGGGGAGGGAACGATGCAGCCCCTTTCTTCTTTTGGCAAAGCATTCCTACAACAATTTTCCAATCTACACTACTGTTGAGAGAAAGGAAAGCCTGCCACTAGTGACAACCTAATCGTTTCCATAAAGAAAAAGCACATGAAGAAACGGCCCGCTGATCCCCAGGGTCAGGAAGCTGCTACTCCTTAGGAATCTTACCCTGCTCTCTTGTGCCAGGCGGGCCAGATTATCAAAGCGGGGCATCTCGTTTCTGTTCATGACGGAAATGTAGCAGGCGTTCTGTTGCGTGACTTTGGTTGCAATGACGCCCTGTAAAATCAAGTCATCGAGCACTCAACATTTACATTTTCCAACTGTTAACAGTGGGATGAAGTCGGGATGGAAACCGTTACAAATGCTGAGAGTTTCTACCCCACATCGTGGACTCCAAACATTCAAAATACAGAAACATGCCCCGTTCCTGGGCCCGCTGGAGCAGGAGCCAGTCTCCTCGTCGGCTTTGTGAACGAGCAGCCCCCCTGCCACTCACCGTGTTGTAGTTCCAGATGGTTTTCCAGGACCCGCTGATGCTGTTTTGCTCAATGACTGCCACACGCCATTGCCTGTTGATGATCACGATTTGGGACTGGCCACCAATGATGACTTGCGTGTTGTTGCCTGGGATGCCGGGAATCTGCTGAGACTGAAAAGCCAAGGGAAAGAAGACGTTTGGCCTTTGAAGGGAGACAGTGATGTCCCCAAAGCTTTAGAAAAATCCCTGCTACAATAGAAGAAGCGCTGGCCCCAGGACAGTGCCGGCACTGCCCTCATTCTTTTCCAAAGGACCCAGAATCAAGGCTGTGCTGTTGGGCAAAGGCCCTAAGAATTCTTTTCAAGCATTCAGTGAATCATTGCTGCATCTGACAGCTGTCATCTGGTGCCTTTGGAGGTTGATGCGTGCAAGACCACTGGCCACAGTCCATCCAGGCTCAAGGTCTTGGATGGAAACCTCTGCTGACCCACGGCTCTGTTTCAGCATCTGCACCCTCGAGCAGGAAGCTCTCGAAAGAGGAGATGCCAGGCCAGAAGGGCATCAGGCTTGGCTTTGGGCAGCAGCTCTGGAGCCCCCCCATTTGATTCAAGAAAGGTAAGGGCTAAGGTTTTCTCACCGGGAAAGGTCCAGTCCAATTGCCATTCCAACCGCCAGTCCAATTGCCTTGCCAACCGCCAGTCCAATTGTCATTCCAACCACCATTCCAATTGCCATTGCCATTGCCATTGCAGTACTTCAGCTCAACAACTCTCAGGACATTGAGCGTAATGCATGATCCCAAGTTCACCTGGGGTCCTTGGAAAGCTAGAAAAGAAAAGACAAAACCCCATGAGCTGAAAGACCGTGGTTGCCTTTCTGCAGGAGGGTGCTGGTGTTGCTCAGAGCCAGGCAGGTTCTGAAGGATTGCTGCACTAGGAATGTTTGAGCTGTACGAGGGACAGATTCCCTTGGAGAGCCCAAAGAGCACCAGCTCTGTGGCTCAGCAAGGAATGCCCACAAAGACGTGCTCTTGAAACCCCTTTGGCATTTCCCGTGCAGAAATCGGGGCTCTATGGCACTCGCTCCTGGGAATCCCGATGGCTGGGCATTACAGGGTGAGGCTGCTGGCAGTTCACGGGCCCAGGCATATGGGCTGTGACGTTCTGCAAGAATCCTACCAAGTGCAGGTCATTAAAGCCCTGGGGAATGCGACTGCTGCCACTGAGAAAAACCTCGAGGGATTGAAGCCGCTTGGCTTAGTGTTGTGAAGCACCGGGGTTTGGTGGCTGCCTGGATCACACTCGTCAGCAAGCTCTGCCCTGAAGGACAGCGGTTCTTAGAATGACCCATTTTCTTGACCGGGCATTACAGGGGAGCTCAGTGTGGGTTGAAACACTCCGGGCCCAAATCGAAGCCCCCTTAAGCTTTGTGGAAAGCAGCTGTAAGGGTTTGGTTTGGGTCATTTCTGGGGGCTGTGACACCACCCTGTTGCAGTCCTGATCTGCGGAGATGCCAAACCCTTTGTGCAACTGCTGCAGCCCTTGGTTTGTGTGCACCTCAAGGTGCAAGAGCAGCAATTGTGCCTTGGTCATTCACCAGGAGGAGAAAAAGCCAGGTCAGTAACACTCAGAATTCCCATGCTTGCACTCACCGTGAACTTCGTAAGCCATGTAGGTGGTGAGTCCGCTGCACATAGCGGCAATGGTTGCTCCGTAGGAGTTGAGGTTGTTGACCAATCCATTGGTGACAAAGGTGATGTGCTTGGTAGTTCTTCCAAAACCGATCAGGTTCTAAAGATCAAATAGCAGCATTGAGCAAGCTCAGTGCTGGGATCTGGTTCCTGCTAGGCCTATTCCTAGGTCTGGAATGAGGACTCGGGGCTGGCTGTTTGAGTCCCAACTGCCTTTAGGGACACCTTTCAATCCCCTTGGGGCCTGTGGGAGCACTAGCAAGCCTTGAAGGCAGCTGCAAAGGCAGAGCTCGTTCTAAGGGAGTCAAGGTGCAGGGAGCCCGAGGGGAAGTGGCAGCGCAAGGAAAGCGCTGAAGAGGAGAAGAGGAGTGTGGCCGCTCTGTGTAGCCAGTGCTGGGCTCCTTGCAAAGCATTTGCTCAGTCCCTGCCCTCGGCCCTCAGAGGCACTCGGGCTGTCGGCTGGAAGGCCGGCAGCAGAAGTGTCTTGCTGCAGCCCGTTCTAAACGGGAGCCAAAGAGGGCAGCAGCAAGCCCGGGCAGATCCATTTGCTCTCGGACTATTTGCTTAAGTGGTGCTTAAGACCTCTCTGAGAGCCCTGGCTGCTCTAGCGGGACGAGTCTTTCTGAACGGCTCTCGCGGCGTTGTTTCAAAGGAATTGCCGCTCTCTTTTCCTCCTGGAGTGCTTTGTGGCCTGGCCCAATTCCCTGGCTGCTGGTGTTCCCTCGCACGCCCTCTCAAGGTTCTCAGAGAAAGCGGAGCTGGGGGAGGGAACGATGCAGCCCCTTTCTTCTTTTGGCAAAGCATTCCTACAACAATTTTCCAATCTACACTACTGTTGAGAGAAAGGAAAGCCTGCCACTAGTGACAACCTAATCGTTTCCATAAAGAAAAAGCACATGAAGAAACGGCCCGCTGATCCCCAGGGTCAGGAAGCTGCTACTCCTTAGGAATCTTACCCTGCTCTCTTGTGCCAGGCGGGCCAGATTATCAAAGCGGGGCATCTCGTTTCTGTTCATGACGGAAATGTAGCAGGCGTTCTGTTGCGTGACTTTGGTTGCAATGACGCCCTGTAAAATCAAGTCATCGAGCACTCAACATTTACATTTTCCAACTGTTAACAGTGGGATGAAGTCGGGATGGAAACCGTTACAAATGCTGAGAGTTTCTACCCCACATCGTGGACTCCAAACATTCAAAATACAGAAACATGCCCTGTTCCTGGGCCCGCTGGAGCAGGAGCCAGTCTCCTCGTCGGCTTTGTGAACGAGCAGCCCCCCTGCCACTCACCGTGTTGTAGTTCCAGATGGTTTTCCAGGACCCGCTGATGCTGTTTTGCTCAATGACTGCCACACGCCATTGCCTGTTGATGATCACGATTTGGGACTGGCCACCAATGATGACTTGCGTGTTGTTGCCTGGGATGCCGGGAATCTGCTGAGACTGAAAAGCCAAGGGAAAGAAGACGTTTGGCCTTTGAAGGGAGACAGTGATGTCCCCAAAGCTTTAGAAAAATCCCTGCTACAATAGAAGAAGCGCTGGCCCCAGGACAGTGCCGGCACTGCCCTCATTCTTTTCCAAAGGACCCAGAATCAAGGCTGTGCTGTTGGGCAAAGGCCCTAAGAATTCTTTTCAAGCATTCAGTGAATCATTGCTGCATCTGACAGCTGTCATCTGGTGCCTTTGGAGGTTGATGCGTGCAAGACCACTGGCCACAGTCAATCCAGGCTCAAGGTCTTGGATGGAAACCTCTGCTGACCCACGGCTCTGTTTCAGCATCTGCACCCTCGAGCAGGAAGCTCCCGAAAGAGGAGATGCCAGGCCAGAAGGGCATCAGGCTTGGCTTTGGGCAGCAGCTCTGGAGCCCCCCCATTTGATTCAAGAAAGGTAAGGGCTAAGGTTTTCTCACCGGGAAAGGTCCAGTCCAATTGCCATTCCAACCGCCAGTCCAATTGTCATTCCAACCACCATTCCAATTGCCATTGCCATTGCCATTGCAGTACTTCAGCTCAACAACTCTCAGGACATTGAGCGTAATGCATGATCCCAAGTTCACCTGGGGTCCTTGGAAAGCTAGAAAAGAAAAGACAAAACCCCATGAGCTGAAAGACCGTGGTTGCCTTTCTGCAGGAGGGTGCTGGTGTTGCTCAGAGCCAGGCAGGTTCTGAAGGATTGCTGCACTAGGAATGTTTGAGCTGTACGAGGGACAGATTCCCTTGGAGAGCCCAAAGAGCACCAGCTCTGTGGCTCAGCAAGGAATGCCCACAAAGACGTGCTCTTGAAACCCCTTTGGCATTTCCCGTGCAGAAATCGGGGCTCTATGGCACTCGCTCCTGGGAATCCCGATGGCTGGGCATTACAGGGTGAGGCTGCTGGCAGTTCACGGGCCCAGGCATATGGGCTGTGACGTTCTGCAAGAATCCTACCAAGTGCAGGTCATTAAAGCCCTGGGGAATGCGACTGCTGCCACTGAGAAAAACCTCGAGGGATTGAAGCCGCTTGGCTTAGTGTTGTGAAGCACCGGGGTTTGGTGGCTGCCTGGATCACACTCGTCAGCAAGCTCTGCCCTGAAGGACAGCGGTTCTTAGAATGACCCATTTTCTTGACTGGGCATTACAGAGGAGCTCAGTGTGGGTTGAAACACTCCGGGCCCAAATCGAAGCCCCCTTAAGCTTTGTGGAAAGCAGCTGTAAGGGTTTGGTTTGGGTCATTTCTGGGGGCTGTGACACCACCCTGTTGCAGTCCTGATCTGCGGAGATGCCAAACCCTTTGTGCAACTGCTGCAGCCCTTGGTTTGTGTGCACCTCAAGGTGCAAGAGCAGCAATTGTGCCTTGGTCATTCACCAGGAGGAGAAAAAGCCAGGTCAGTAACACTCAGAATTCCCATGCTTGCACTCACCGTGAACTTCGTAAGCCATGTAGGTGGTGAGTCCGCTGCACATAGCGGCAATGGTTGCTCCGTAGGAGTTGAGGTTGTTGACCAATCCATTGGTGACAAAGGTGATGTGCTTGGTAGTTCTTCCAAAACCGATCAGGTTCTAAAGATCAAATAGCAGCATTGAGCAAGCTCAGTGCTGGGATCTGGTTCCTGCTAGGCCTATTCCTAGGTCTGGAATGAGGACTCGGGGCTGGCTGTTTGAGTCCCAACTGCCTTTAGGGACACCTTTCAATCCCCTTGGGGCCTGTGGGAGCACTAGCAAGCCTTGAAGGCAGCTGCAAAGGCAGAGCTCGTTCTAAGGGAGTCAAGGTGCAGGGAGCCCGAGGGGAAGTGGCAGCGCAAGGAAAGCGCTGAAGAGGAGAAGAGGAGTGTGGCCGCTCTGTGTAGCCAGTGCTGGGCTCCTTGCAAAGCATTTGCTCAGTCCCTGCCCTCGGCCCTCAGAGGCACTCGGGCTGTCGGCTGGATGCCTTAGGAAACAACCCAATGAATTTGAATGCTAAGAACCTGTTACTTCTTAGGTATCTTACCCTGCTCTCTGCAGCCAATCGGGCCAAATTATCAAAGCTGGGCATCTCATTTCTGTTCATTGCAGAAATGTAGCAGGTGTTCTGTTGTGTGAGTTTCGTTGCAATGATGCCCTGTAAAATAAAATTATCGAGCACTCACAATTCAGTTTTTCTTTTGAGTTTGTGATAAAGTTGGGATTGAAGCAGTTATGAATGCCAAGACTTTCTACCCCATATGGTTTACTTCAAATGGTCAGAATACAGAAACGATTCCCATCCCTTGGTCATCTTTGGAACAATCTCGCTCCCTGCCACTCACCGTGTTGTAGTTCCAGACAGTTTTCCATGATAAATTTTTGCTCTTTTGCTCAATAATTGCCACCCGTGTTTGACTATTGATCTGCACGCCTTGTGAGATACCGGTGATAGTGATTTGGGACTCTCCACCAAAGATGATTTGCTGGTTTTGATTTATCTGCTGCGACTGGAAAACCAAATGGAGCACTTTTAGATGGACGTGTTAGTCAGTGTCATTTCCAATGCTTTTAAAAAAACCCTGCTACAATAGAAGAAGTTCTGTCCCCCCTGTAAGACCCAGGAGTGCCCTCAGTATTTTCAAATGGACCCAGAATCAAGGCTGTGGCATTGGACAATAGCCATAAGAATTCTTTTTAAGGATTCCCTGAATCCTTGCTGCATCTGACAGCTGTCATCTGGTGCCTTTAGAATTTCATCTGTCAGAGAAAACTTCAATTCCTTTTCTCTAAAGTGGTGGAGAAAGAATCAAGGAGATCTCATGAAGCAGGGAACATAGAAAGAGCAGCCATTCATGTGGAAATTGGTCACTGTACTCACGTAATCAGCAAGGGCTGGAGTCAGGACAAGTCCAAGAAGGACTGCAGTCAAAATCTGGAATGAAAATCAAATACAAAAGTGTACCTGCAGCTCTGGCTGACAAATCCAGTCATGAGAATCCTCCTTCCCTTTTCCTAATCTGATGTTTAAGGGTCCTCCTTTCATCCTGGCATTGCAACAGTGCCCTAAAAGGGAGTCACCCTTGCTTTACCCCAGGGTGCTGCACAGGAGACACATTTCCCACTTGCTCTTTCAAGAGCTGAATCTGCAGTTGTTTCTCAGACCTGTGCAGGCACACACAGGTATTTTACAAGAGTGAGGAGAAAGCTTTTCCATTTCTCGTGCTCTGGCATTACAGGGAAGGGGTTGATCCACTAGTGCAGTGCTCCAGTTGTGCAAAAGCGTTGACAATGATGGACATGGATTAGGCTTCCTGCTTTCTGAATCATGTACAGGCAAGCTGTGAAAAGATCCTTACCTCCTCAGCTCCTTTGGGGAACAGGGGCTGAGCTCTCATTCTGGAGGAGCAAAATGTCCCCAGAGAAAGCCTTTGTGCTCTAGAGAGGCAGAAGCACTTCTGAGGGATAAAGGAATGGGTTTGGATCAAAGTTTCAGTTTATAAGGAAGAAAAGCATGCATACTTACAGGGAGATTCATCCTGACTGCAGAGCTGACGCTCCTGCAGGTAGAAAGAGCAATGTGAACCTCCCACCTTTTATATGTTTTCAGAATTCTCAGTGGAAGGGCTGAATGTTGCAATAAAATTATTTTGCCATTTGTATCCCTGTCACTTGTCCCTGAAAATTATTTCCTGCTGTAACTACTTGATAAATAAGGGGATTGTACTTTTGAACATTTTGACCTGCTGGAGTCTGATAGTTATCAGATAGGAATCCATTTGCAGTGAAAAATTAAATATGTTTATAGTATTTTTCTGACATGTGCTATTTACTTTTGAAAATTCACATCAAACTTAAGACCGGAGATATCCTAGGGCTTAAAGAAGAACATAAAAAGCTTTGCATTTGACAAAATAAGGAAAAGCCTTTTTACCTTCCAAAATGCACTGTATGTTATCAGGTTACCATAGCACCCACTAAAATACAGTGGTGAGGGCTGAGGTATCTGTGCCTCCATGGACTTGGCAGAGCAGCCCTGAGACATTTTCACATTTCCAGTTTTACTCATTTATAACTGTTGACAGACTTTTCCTCCTAAATGCATGAAGTTATAGCAGTTTTGCAAGCAGCTGGACCTTGCAGACGGTATTTTGCTCTCCTGTTGGAATTCTGGCTTTAAGCAGGACCGTATTGCAGCAGGCATTGTCCCTTGCCAGGAGCAGCTGTGCCCTGCTGTGCCCTGCATGGAGGCCAGGGAGGCTCTGGTTGGAGTGGACAGCGGCTGTCCCTGTTTGTTTGCGAGGCTGCCGGGCTCTTGTGCTGTGCGGTGACCACGGGGCTGCGAGATCTGCACCACAGGCTCTGCTCAGGTCACATCCCGGCTGCCTGGGGGCGCGTGGGATCATCATCTGTGACAGGGCTCCACAGCCCCCAGACAGACATTCCCAGTGCCTCCCAATAGGATCAGGGAAGAGGGCTGTGCCTGTGTGGTCTCAGGGAAAATGCAGTGTCAAGTTGGAAAAGGAGAGGAGAGTCTCTCCAGAAACCCCAGGCAAGTCAGATGGGAACTTTTGTTTAAATACTGCAACCCTACGGTTGCTTTTCTTTGGAGGCGCTAAAAATTTCTTGGGTGCAGTTTTGCTTTTGGTTTTCATGTCAGTTGACCCTTAGAGTCCCCAAAAGGCTTTTCCTGAAGAGAGCAGGCTGCTATGTCTTTTCCTTAGAGTAACCCTGGGGTGTTCCTGAGTGGGTAAAGTGTCTCTTAGAGTAACTCCTTTCAAACAGCAAGGAAAGGGCCCCTGAGCGAGGAGGGAAGGTGAAGATGTGGTGTTTTCCAGACAGAGCGAGTTACTGAAGTTTTAGATGAAGAAAGTAGGCTCAGAGTTTTTTTGCTTTACTTTTAGCATAACACCTGTTTTCAACCCCAGATTTCATTTAATACACTTATTCTATTATTTGCGATTCCATTTCTGGGCTGGTCAGAGAAATAGTGCATCTGTCTATTTACAATTGGCTGTATTGCATGGCAGTATTTATCTTTAAAACAAAACATTTCACATTGCATCACATTACTAAGTTTTTCTATGTTAATTAGAAGTCAAAATAAAAATCAGTTGTACTGATCTCATGTTATCTTAACTATGGGTAACGTAGTAGGTATAGCACCATTTTCTTCTAGTATTGATGAATAATTGCTCAAGGCAGCATGTGAAGTCTCCCTGGGAAATTGTACTGGAAAAGGTTTAAATGCCAAAATTGGGATTTTGCAAGAACATTAGTTTTGTAACTTGTCTTTGGAATTGCTTCTGCTTTTTCAAAGGGTTTGTAAAAACACAGCACAGACCAATATAGGTTGATGATAAATTTTACTCAGACTCAACAGCTTCCAGATAGAGCAGAAAAAAGATAAATGATTGAAAATATGATCAAGAGAAGATTACCGAGGGGAAAAGTCTTACTTATGGATACACAGTTCTATGAATTTTCTTCTGCAAACTTTATCAGGAATAACCACAGTAATAAACAGGCAGTTAATTAATCATAAATTTCAATCGTGAAATATCTCGCTCTAAGAAGTTTGATCCTGATAAGAAGTTTGATCCTCTTAAAAAGTTTGATCCTGAAAGAAAAGGAAAAACTGATTAGATTTGGACTGAGAAGAAAATAAAAATGCAGCTGAAACGCTTCCAACTAGTTGCCTAAAATTCCAGGCTTATGCCAAGAGCTAGAGCCCAGAACCTTCCTGAGAGTGGCTGGGCTCCAGGTCATTGTACAGAAGAGTGACAGATCTGCTGCGTTTCCTTACGTGTGTATACACTGAAGTATAGAAAGTCATAGAAAACCACAGGATTTCAGTAAGTTATATGCTCAAATTTGCTTGAATCTTTTTTTGTAATCCTGTTAAACTGTCGAATTTTGGAACACAGAGGCTGTCAGTAGCAGACTCACCAGGAGCTGGATAAGCGAGGTAGGAGGGAATTCCTCTGCACAGGGCTTGGATGCGTTTTCCATATGGGCTCAAGCTTTGGAGTCTGTTCCTCGAGATAATGAAGCGATTCTCTCTGGGTGGCAATTGGTAAGGCCCAAGTCCCTGAGCATCAAAGAAAAAAACGCAGAAAACAGCATTTGGGAAAACCAAAACTGGAGTTCAGAACTCGTACACACTTCTTTGGAAACGGGGAAGGGGTTATTCCTGGGCAGTGCAACTTTAGAAGGAACTTTTGCAGGGACTCAGCCCTGCTGAGAAGGTTCTCTTCAGTTCTTGGAGCCTTTTCTCCTGTGTGTGTAGGAACAAATGCTTTTCACTGACAGTCAGCTTTTGCCCCACTTTCAACCACCATCCTACCTTGTCTCCTTGAGGTGGTGTAGGAAAGCGTTTGCCAAACCAAAATCTCTTGCTGGTTGTAGCAATGATGCAGGTGTTCTTTGAGAACACCTTGGTTGCAACGTAGCCCTATTAAAATTAAACAAAGGACCCTTTTTGTTGCAAACAGTACACAAGGGAAGAGAAGTGGTTGCTGGAGAGAGGCCCTGGTTAAAAGAAAGGCTTTCTACAGTGCAAATAGCCATAGGGAAAGAGAAATATTGTCCTTTCAATTATATTGTTTAGGTAAATGTGTCATGGAGGCTGATGAGAGACCTTGTAATGCCACGTGTATGATGTGTTCTCCTGCTGAGGGCAGGTGAAGGAATTTGCTGCTGAAAAGCTCAGCGCAGCACACAGGACACCAGAAACAGTCCCAAGGCTGAAGGAGCGCGTTTTCAAGCATCTCCTCTAAAATATGATGCAGTTTTGTTGCTGCTTTGGTGGTTTTTAGAAAACTTGTGTCCCTTTTGCCGTTTTTCTTGTGCCATGGTGGCAGTTACTTACAGTCTTGAAGTCCCAGATGGTTTTCCAGGCCTCAGACCTCTCCTTTGGGTTGGTGCTGACCCTGGTGTCAGAGTGGTTTGAGTTTTCACTGGGCTGCCCATTAAAGTTTTTCTCCATGTTCTGATTTTTGGAAAAGATGAAAAGAGGTAAGGACTTAGCTTCCTGGATTCCCAGTAGTGTTTCACTCAATAAAGCATTAGCTCTAGTAGCCATGTTTTGGGAAATTATTGCTCTTGGAGATCAGATTAAAGGGGAGAAAATTTCTTGGCTCAGAATGAAGACTGGGAAGCCTTTACTTTTTAAGTAATCAAAATAATCCCTTACTGTTCTTTCCCCAGCAGGATCTTGCTGGTGCCAGATTACTTACAGTATTCTACTGTATTTTGTGGTCAGATCGATCACGTTAATATTTGTTTCTCTCCACATCATTATTTTCAGTGTTTATGCTCATCTCAGGACAGACTTTCCTGATTCCATGTATGGTAACTGTCTTTTTCCCTTGATACATCAAGCATGGAAATAATTTCTTCATTATCATAGAAAAATTAAAAAGAAGTTTTCTTCTAAATATCAAACTTAAAAATGCAGCTTCACTTCCAGAAATAGATTTCTCAGAGGTGAGAGCTAAAGCCAGTAGTTCTTGTGGCAGCAGTGAGTAGCTGTGTGTAGCTCTATACTTACGTGGTTGGCAAGAGCAGGAGCCAGGAAAACTCCAAGAAGAGAAGCAATCACAATCTGAAATGAACATTTGAAATTCAAAACACTTGAACATCATGCTGCTTATCTTGCATCAAATTATTTGCTGTCTTAAAATAATTTTGACTTCCCATTTACTTTGTGTAGAGGCTCAGCACTTTCTGCAGTGGGGTCCAGCTGAAGAGGATTTAAATATGCGGGAGAATTATTTGTTGATGAGTTTAGAGAACACATGCATAGAAATGGCTCTTAGCCCCAGCAGTGCACCTTGCTCAGGCAAGAAGGTTGTTGAAACACAGTGGGTTCTAAAACTTGCCCAGCCCCAATTCAGTAACTCCTTGGAAAAAGGTACTCTGAAGTATTTGCTTTCAAGAGTGAGCTTTTCACGCCAAGCTTTTGATTTCAGACATGGAGCAGGTCTGAGAAATGTCCATGTACACCTGTTGTGAGGAGTTAGAACATGGGTGCACGGTCCAGCTCTGTACTTGGAACACAGCAGCAAAGGAACCTCAGCATCCTCATAGTGATCTCATCCTCTGAACACAGGACTAAGAGTCTAAGGGGAGGCACAAGCACTTCTGTTCAGAAAATTGGAACACCAAACATTTGTTACCCCTTTACAGAGCTTCAGCAGCTCATGAGCTTGGTGTTGCTCATGTTTGTCCGAACTACCGGTGATACCTTTTGGAGAGATTTCCAATTGTTATGATGAAAAATTCTTTTGGGATAGCTATTGTGAACAATTATTCTTTTGAATCCCTTGTACATTGAATCACTCCCAAATTTCACCTGCTGCAAAGGAGGATTTTTATGGAAAAGGTCCCAGTCCAACTCAGAGTATTTGAAAGTAATGCCTGGGAATTTTTCCTGCACCAGTTTCAGGCTGCTGTAAATATCCCGGTGTCACCATCCTGCACCTGAGTCTCTCATGTCTCACGGTTCTCCTACGCTCTCAGCAAACAGCTGAGCCCTAACTTTATGTGACTTGCTGAGACTGCTGATTTGCCTCTGAGTCGTGAAGGAGAGAATATTGTCCTGTGGACGCCTCCCGTGTGTGTGCCGCCCCTGGAACAGAGCACTTCTCTCTTTCCCGTTTGAGTAGGCATGTGGAGTTCCATCCCTGCCAAAAGGGAGATTCCACCCCTGCAGTCCCCACCCCTTTGGCATCTTCACTCTGTGAGCCCTACAGAAATCACTAAGAGTTCACTCAGTGCCAGGAAAAGCTCAAAACCGTTTAAAAGCTGCCCAGCCTTAAGAGTTTTGTGGGAAAGTGATAGGTGTACTTACAGGGAACTCCATTTGGATGGTAGGCCAGGCCAGCTCTGCTGGTAATTGATGTGTACTCTTACTTTTTATACATAATATCCCAAAGTTAAACCTGAAAATGGGTTTACCTTATTGGCAGGTGCCCTGTGTTCACAGAAGCATGACGAGTTTCCTGGGGAAGTGCTCTGATAAGAGCAGGCTTTGATACCAGCCTGATTGAATTCATTGCATACAGGGAACTGAAAGAAAACTGGTCATGCTAAGCTCAATGTATTTAACAGTAACTTTTACATGGAACAAAATGATCACCAGAAGCAGAGCACAGATTGCCAGTAAACTTGTAGTGACGCTTTGTGCCGATGTGGCAAAGGACTCAGCTTGAAGTCGTACCTATAACCAAAACCACTGTTCAGACCAAGGGAGGTGCTAATCTTGCTGTGTTAAAAATGTTCAGTGAGTCCCGGGAGATCACGAGGTTGGCTCTAAACCGTAGGAATTGCTGAGTTCTTCTGCTGACCTTCCTTTCCGAGCTCATTCAGCATCTGCTTTCTGGTTGTCAGACATGGCCCTGAGAATCTTCAGAATCTTCCCAGAGCTCCTTCAGGAGAGTAGCAGCTGATTATGGACTAAGGGCTGATTTGAGAAAGGGCCCATAAACTAGAGGTAGCAAAACACGTGTGAGGGAGGAGCAGTGACATGGGGCACTTTCTGTCACCTGCTACTTAGGAAGTCGATTTTAATCTTTCTCTGACTTTGACAGTGATACACAGAGCCATGGCCCAGGAGCCTGTGGTAATTTGGATTTGCTTTTTCCCTGTGCCTGTTCCAGGTTCCAGAAGCAGCACTCCCAGAGGAGCTCACTTGCCAACTCCCAAAGTGCTTTGTATTTGAGAGCAGTTCTGCCAGTCCCCGTGTGCTGGCTGTGCCCTTGGCTGCAGTTCAGGGTGGGTTTGCACACTAAAGCTTCCTCTGCCTTGCCAGAACGGCGCGACGGGGACTCGGTGTCGCTCGGAGCTGATGTCTCTGAACACTCTTCTCCTGTGCCATGCACTGCTGAGGATCATTGCTGCAGCTGTTCCTGCAAAAGCCAGGGGATCTTGCTTTCTTCGGGAAGGGGAGGCCCAGTTCTCACTTGTGCTGCTCAGGGCCACACTGTGTCCTTCTGCTCCTGCCTGAGGCCTTGCTGGGGCTCTGTGAGTGCCGAGGAGGTGCAGCAGTCTGCCAGCACTGTGAGCGGAGCACTCGGCTTTTCATCTGTTTCACATCCACTTCGTACTTTGCTCAAGGTGTCAAATACGGTGAATGAAAGTGATAAATTACCAAGGGGAAAGATTTACAGTTCTTCTAATGGGACTGATTTGTGGATGCCAAATGGAGACAGGTTACATCCTTAGCCTCCAAGATGCCAAATACACATGAAAGTCTTATGTTAGAAAATCCTCTTATAGCCTCTGGAAATTCCATTGATTGAGCCCTCCTCAAGAAAGGCAAGAGAAACCAAGCTGTACAATCCTCCTCCCTGCAGTGTCGTTAGCAATGAGTTGGAAAGCAGTTTTGTCCCTGTCTTGCACCAGTTAGAGCCAGCTTGGCCATTACAGAAATGCATCACCCTGGGAACCCTGAACCTCCACATCTTCCATCAGCTGCTGAGCGCTTGAGCAGTTTGTGTGGCGAACGCCCAGCTCAGGCACTTGACATTGAGCACAGCTTATGGAACTAGTGACAGCAGTAGAATAGCCAGGGAAAAGGGCAGGGAATGGGGCTTTGTCTGCATAAGACCCTGTTTTCTTTCCAGTACAAGTTTGTCTCTGTGTCCTCTTTAAAGCTCTGCTCAAGGCATTCTGTTTCCGTAGCAAATTCTTGTAGCACTGTGCAGCAACCTCCCAAGGGTAAGAAACATTGCAGATTTCACCCTTCCCTCAAATTACTGTTTTGTTCTGTGCACACACATGTTCATGTGCTTTTCCTTGCTGTCTAGCAAGAGTAAACCTGATGAAATTATTTCTGGTTGCATCCTTGAAGCTGGAGCTTGAGGGGGTTTTTTAACTGTGGAATGTGATTCATTCTGCCCTTGAGCCACAGTTTTCTAGGCTATGTCACCCTGCCTTTATCTAGAGCATGGCATGGCCACCCAAGTGCAAGGGGGAGCATGGAGAGTTATGTTGGTTTTTAGGGGTGTTGCTTCACTCTTTACCTTTTCTCCCCACTACTTGCTGACTCCCTGATAAAGTAAATATTTATGAAAAGTATCTGGAGAAAAAACCCATGAGCCACCATGAGACTTTATTGTGATCATACAATCTCAACGTAACTTGATTGAATCCTTCTCCTTTACATGTTTAAATTTCTGTTTGTTAATCAGACTTGAACTGAAATGCTGCAATTTTACTTTTCACTTGATGCTCAGGGTTCTCCTGTTTACCTGGTTTTTAGTGGATGACAGTGTCAAATAATGGGTCAAATTCTTCTGACAATTTTATAAGTTAAGAGTAGTTCTGTAGCTTAATAATGTTAATAATGCCTGAGCACATCAATGCTGAGGAAAGCTGAAGCTGCTGCTTCTTGCGTGTTCTTCAAACAAAATGAGTACATGAAGGCATAATCCTTGAGGAAAAGTTAAATTAAGCTTTCCCCTTAATGCATTTATAACCTATTAAAGCTTTTTTTTAACTTCTGCTGCCTTAACCCTGTTATATTCCTGCTGCGAAATACTTACTTGACTGTCAAAATCTGCTCTGAGTATTTTTGACATATCTTTTGAGTATGAAAAAAGAATCTTTTGGGAAGAAGGGGGAGAGCCAGCTTTCAAGAGGAGTACAACATCAACCTAATTAGTCTAACTGGGTTTAGCAGAATTTGAGATCTGTTTATGTGTTTTCTGGTATATTGCTTAGCAGCGCAGCATTGTTTCACTTGAGATAACATTTTCTCATGTGGACTTAGGTGGCATAAAGCAAATGTGTGCAATTTCCTTTTTTTTCTTTTTCCATTGAGGCCTGTTTGCAGAGAGATATTTCTGTACAATCTCCTTCACCTTGTTTTTGATAAGAGAAATTACAGACATGTGTTTGCTATTAGTTTGAGTTCTTGTTTTATTTGGAGGGAACCATCCTTGATTATGACCTTCTAGCAGAAAGCAGAGTGTGATTCATCCAGGTCCCAGCACTGGCTGGTGCAGAATAGCGGATGAGGAGGAGTCCAGGCAAGGTCGCAGTCACCAGAGAACACCAGAGAACATTCTCATGGCGATATCGTGGCCATTGGCATTTTCATAAAATGCAGAAATCAGCAGCAGCTTCAAAGGGGGAATCCCCATCCTGCTCCTTTTGTTTGTGACCTTGTGTGCACCACAGAGCCTCTGAGTTTTCATGTCACTCCTTTGTATGCTGAGGAGGCCAGAAGACCCCCAGGTTCCCTTGCGAAGCACAGCTGTCGTTCCCAGCCCTGACACTGATTTCAATGCACGTGCTCTATTCGTGGTGGATCAAAAATGAGCAGCACTTCTCTTTAAGGGTCCCTGCATATAGAATGGACTCACGGAGTCCCACAATGGCTTGGGTCAGAAGGGGCCTTAAAGATCATCCAGTTCCAACCCCCTGCCGTGGGCAGGGATGCCACTCGCTATCAGGTGGCTCAGGGCCCCATCCAATACATTCAATGAAAGAAATGGCTGAAGAATTGATCTGTTTGTTGGCTGGCATGGAGGCCACCATGACACAGGTGTTTCTTCCCAGCACTTCTCTGCAGACTATCACTCAGGCTGTTAGGGATTGTATTTCAGAAGACAAAATGTAGTTTGTGCAAATGAATAGCAGAGTTATTCCCAATGTCATTTAATTCTGGATAATATCCTGTTAAATATTTAAAAAAGTAGAACCAGCAAGACTAAAGTTTAAACCAGTGAATAATTGCCATTTGCAGAGTGATTGATTTACTGAGAGTTACTGAGTGCTTTAAATATATCTGGGTCAGGTTATCTGTGCTAACCCAAAATTCAGATAGGAGGCTTACGACATGTAGATATGGACTTGTTCGAGTCATGAAGGAAAGTTCTGTCATGTGTTTCCCACACCTCCAGCAAGATATAAAAGTTGAAGGTCTCCAGGATTTTCTTGCGTTCTTACCTTCTGCAGACTCTTGTTCTCATCTGAAAGAAAAATGAAGACATTTGTAAGTATCTCCATTTCTGTTGAACTTTTGATACTGTAAGCTCCTCACTTTTAAAAACAAGGAGATAGAGAAGAAGATGCTCAAGTAAGTGGTACAATACAGTGGTACAGTAATGATCGGTGTGTTGTTTCTTTGGGTGGTTCAGAGGGAAACTTGCATTTCTTGGGTCAGCGAAGTCAGTGGAAGCCTCATTTGAGCAAAGAATGCAGAATTGGTTCCAGAAGGGGGGCTTAGTTATGATTTAATAATTGCAGTTGTAGAGGCAAATCAAGAAGTAACGTGGCATCAAGGAGGGAATTCTGAAAACTGCAGAAATGTAAAGGTTAAGTTATGCTGCTTTTTCAGTTACAGGTAAACAGATAGCAGAAACTCTACAATGAGCAATTTTAGTTGTTTTCAACTAATATACATGCTAAGTGGGTAATTTTTCAAACTGGTGCTACAGCTCCTTCCCTCAGTTCATGGGCTGGGTTTTTTTATGGCACTGCCTGGTGTTTCTGATGACAGAGAAATC
Organism: Corvus hawaiiensis; assembly: GCF_020740725.1. Lineage (NCBI taxonomy): Eukaryota > Metazoa > Chordata > Aves > Passeriformes > Corvidae > Corvus > Corvus hawaiiensis. The sequence goes on from NC_063248.1 coordinate 997,723, forward strand.
TGATTACTTTTACAGGCTGCAGTCCTCATTTGCCTGGGAATCTTTTGGGCTCAGACTTCTGCATTGGACGTAAGTAGAGTGATGAGCCTTGTCCTGCACATGAGCATTTAAAATGTGTTGGATCCCTGGCCAGGGGGAATAGAATAGGAAGAAAACCACAGAAAAAACTAAAACTAAGAAGTTGCTTATTGCCAAGTGTAGAGAAAGAGCTTTTGCCAGAGGTGACAGTCAAGCCAAAAGGTGGTTCTGTGCAGGTGCAAAGTAACAAGAAGTCAGGGGGACAGACGTCTCCTTAGGTCAATCAAACATCTGGAGACTGCTGCCGTCTCCTGCCAGTCCCTGCTGCCGCGCAGAATGACTGGGATGTCCCATACAGTTTTTCCTCAGCCTGCAGAAGGGCCTGTTTCATAACTGACCTCCACCTCAAGAGCCTCCTCAGAGAGCTCCAGGGTTCTTCAGGGATTTAATATTTGCACAAAGCAGAAAGCACTGGGGGTTGTTGCACCTGCTAAAGATGGAAGCCAGGTGATGAACAATGATTTTGTGCTTTTTACCAAAGACCTTTGTGCTGCGAGATCCTGTCAGCAACTATGTCACTGGGACTATGACCATCCACAGCGAGGAGCACATCGTTGACGTCCATGTCCGCTCTGGCGTGTACTCCTCTGATACCATTTTTGACTACACACATGTGAGTAAATCCAAGAGTCTGCCTCGAATCAATCCCTGAGGAAGTTTTCAAAATCAGAAATTATTTTAGTGTATTGTCACCATATCTTGTCCCAGAACACTGCTGCTTTGAAGACTCCCAGCACCTTTCCTCCTCCTTGGCCATCTCCTTTTTTTCACCCATACAATGGGGCAGTTTAAAAGACTTGTAATGAAACCTGTGGTGGCAGTTCCTGGACGTGAGATCACTGACCTCAATGGGGCTGGAGGTGAGGATGGGCTGCCAGCACTCATGGGCAGCAGAAGTCTGTCAGAAATGATGCTTTCAGTCTTAGGGACAGGCACCGGGACAGGCTGGTTCCATTCCCCAAAGGAGACAAAGGAAATGCAGTCATTCCACAGCAGCAGCCTCTGCAGCCTCTGGTGTTCCTTCCAGATTGACCCAAAGAGTAGAGAGCATCAACTAATGTCAGCGTTAGCCATTTCTAATGATTTAACCTTCATTCTTTCCATCGCAGGGGTATATTGCCACCAGGTTGTTTTCACGAAATGCCTGCTTTATCATGAAAATAAAGAAGGAATACATCCCAGAGCTGCGAGAGATTGGACGTCTGGCTTTTGAAAGAGAGGTGACTTTGTGGGGAACCCTTGCTGCTGGCAAGGAAGGCTGGATGGGAGCAGTGTGGCATGAGGGGGACTGTCCACTCTGCCCCTAAACCAGCTCAGGAATGACTTGTGCTATCTTAGGAATGATGGAGCTGACCTGACAAGATACAGCTTCAAGGGAATATCATGCAGAACATTCTTTTAAGATAATGAACCATCATGGTCCCCCTGCAGTTTAATAGGGGGTTGTCTTGAGCTGTACAATCCCCTGTCCTTGGAACTGATGTAATCTGACTATTTTGAGGTGATCACAATTTAAGTTCAGGCAAACTTTCCTTTTATTCATTGTCCTGCTGATATTTCTACATTGATATTGCTTAATTTTTTTTTTTTTTTCAGAACAGAATGTAGAGATCAATTTACTTTGACCAGATTTTGACTTCCCTATTCAGGCTGAGGTTTCAGGAGACTGGAAGTATTGTCTGGAGGTGGAGTTCTGGTCCATTAGCACATTTACAGCAAAACTTGCTGCCAATTAACATAACTTATTATCGCAGCGATGCAGCTCAGGTTTGCTCTGTTGGCATAATTAATATCTAGCAAATTTTGTTACTGAATAGATTGAAAATACGGGGTTTTAACGCATTGAGCTTCTTTATCCAATGCTTTTTGTGAGCCAAAGGAAGGTGATTTTAGGTTTGGGAACCTTCTCAAAGGGTGCCCCAGCAGAGTGAAGCTACAGCTACATTTCTGATGGTGTCTAACCTTTTCTTTTCAGACCATGAAGGATGTCTACTCTCCGAATAATGTGTGGGCCCAGTTCCAAGATGGCAGTTCCTGGGTGGGGCATTTGAAAGACTGGGTTCTCTATGGCAAACACATTGAAAATCTCTGCACGGGGCTGCCTCTCTACAAGCTCGTAGCCACTGAAGGTAGGTTACAGATCAGGACATTAGGGCACCTTCCTCCCCTTGTAACCCAAGCCCTCGTGTTACCTTGGAGCTGCACAGACATTTCTTCCTGTTGAGCTACACCACAAAGGTTTTGCCCAATTTTGAGACAAACAGAAGCCTTGAATAGGGCCATAACTGGGGATGGAGATTTGTGTATTTTACATTTTTCCTAGCTGGATACAGGGATCTCATCTGGTGGGGAGATACTGATACTGGGATATATACTGATGTATATACTGATACTGATACTATCCTCATTTTCTTGGGATTTTTTAGCACCAGTGAATGTTGGTAACTGTGCCAGTGCCGGAATTCCAAGCATTTTGGGCATTAAAATCTGTGAACAACTCATTGCAGCTGGATCTTGACGTTCTTGTTGCTAGGAAATGCCTTGTTTCTTTGCATGTTCAGTGATGTTATGTAACCATGTTCTCCAGCTGGAACAGAACTTGGATGCAAGGCTCAACCTGCCTATGCAAAGCTTTGATGCATAACAAGCCTATGATATACAAATAAATATAATGCTTTAATAAATAAATAGAATGCTTTGTCTGTTTCTTCCATCCAAAACCAGACCAAAATTACTGTGGGCCTTGTGAGCTGCCCTGCAGAAGAAACACATTTCCCTTTGGTCCATTCCTATGCTGAGGCTGCAGCATGGCCCAGACATTGGTTTGTACTTCATAAAGTGAAGAAACAGAAACAGAACAGATTTTTCCAGTGGAGAACCTCACTTTGGCATCAGCATCCAGGTGCTGGCTCGCCTCATGTAGGATGGCTGGGGGAGGGAGCGAACAGGTGAATGGAGATAAAGGGAGGGAGCCTATCCACGTTTCCTACATCTGCAAAGAGCTTGAATTCTGCAGGCCCAGTGGAAATTTGCAGCATTTTGAATAAGTGCAGAGGGTCAGAGAGATTTTTGTTCTGGGCATTTTCCAAGCCTGGGTAGAGGACACTGTCCCAGCCCTAAAAAATTTGTACCTTGGAATAAAGTTTTCCTTTCACACAATGGCAGGGCACAAAGAGCTGTGACCACTTGCTGAGTGTCCCACGTGCCTTGGAGAGGACTTTGTGTCAGCAGCGGATGGAAATGCAGGATGGGGCAGTGCTGGTGCCACCTGCCTGCTCTGCTGCAATCCCAGGGAATGGTAGAACTCACACATCCTTCCCACCAGGGCTTGGAAGGGGTGTGTGTTTTGGGGATGAAAACTGAATGTTTACTGTTTATTGCAGCCTTGAATGGCTGCCAGGGGGCAAGACAGTCCTTGGAGAAAAGTGGCCCCAGGCCTGCAGTTTGTTATTTTCAAATCAGACTCCTGGTCAAACCATCTGCTGTTTAATAAAAGAGCATTGCATCACATGGTGAAGCTGTTCTTTTAGATTAATTGTATTCACGACAGGCTGCAGGTTCTTGGTGATCCAAAAAATGTTTCTGGAGGGTCAAACTTTGTTAAATAAATCTAGGAATAGTTTTTCTATGTTCTATGGACCCTGAAACCAGCCTCAATACCTCATTATCTGCCATTTAATTTTGAGTCAGGGAGGTAGTGTTCCTGCCCTTCCTCACAAATGGAAGAATATTGTTTCTAGTTTTAGTTTTGGTTCGTAGTCTCGTGGTACCAGTCAGGCCTGTGAGGAATAGATTTATATCTATTATGTTTGCATTTTGACCGCTCTGTTTGTTGTCTGGTAAATAAAACTTCAGCTCTCCATCTACTCTCACAGCCCCTCCAATGTCCAGGTGTTCAGCTCATGGGAAACTTCTGGGTGCAGCACCTCAGGGGCAAATCTGTTGTGGGGCTGCTGCACAAATCTGTTGTGGTACAGCTCCCAACAAAGAGAGGAGGGAGCACGGGAAGAATCATAAACCACGCGACCCCTGTGGCCATGCTCTGCTTCCCCCACTTTTCCAGAGGATGTTCTGCTCCCACAAGAGCACACGGATGGGCAAATTACAGTTCTGAATTCACAGCCCTTGAGCTGTTGGTATCACCAGCAACCTCAAAGGTCATGCTAGAAAAGGCTGCAAAGCAAAAAGAAATTTATTCTCAATTCAAAATAACTGATTACAAGGCAAACAGGAGTGTACAGCCAGCTCTGAACAAACCAGAGAACAGGACTTAGGCAGGAGAAAGGAGTTGGATATTTTATTTATTGATACTGTATTTGCCCTTGTTATTTCCTGCCATTTCATTCTTTGTTGACTAGGCCACAGTTTACAATATGCTTTATGGACCTGTCTTGGATTATAATTAATCTATTTTTCTTATCTTGCAGGTGCTTGATATTATAACTGGACTACAGGGAAAGACCAAAGAGGTAAAAATCAGCAATAGGTAAAGTGTGCCTGAAGATCATATCCAGCCTGAAGTAACTGTAGTCTGAAAGTGTCAATCTTTAAATCCACCCAGTGTCAGCAAAGGCTCTGCACTGAGTGTTCATGACATGAAGGAAATCACAGAATCAAGATTGGAAAAGGCCTTTAAGGTCATCAAGCGTCAACCCACCACCACCACCCTGTTCACCACCAGACCATGTCCCCAGGTGCCACATCCACACATTTTTTTGAACACTTCCAGTTCCCTCTCCTCCTGTCCCTGTTCCCTGGGAGCAGAGCCCGACTCCCCCGGCTGCCCCCTCCTGTCAGGGACTTGTGCAGAGCCACAAGGTCCCCCCTGAGCCTCCTTTGCTCCAGGCTGAGCCCCTTTCCCAGCTCCCTCAGCCGCTCCTGGGGCTCCAGCCCCTTCCCAGCTCCGTTCCCATCTCTGGACACGCTCCAGCCCCTCAATGTCCTTCTTGCCATGAGAGGCCCAAAGCTGAATATATTAACATATTAAACCTTTAATTTTATTAATCAGCTAACTTAGGCTCTATCTGATAGAAACATCTGCTGTCCTAGAGCTCATTAGGTATCAGTGGCTTTGTGGGTCGTTTGTTGGTAGAGGATCTTTTTGCATTGTGATCCATGAGATTTTCCAGTGGAATGGATGGAAAATTCCCAGTGATTTCCATGGGCGGCACCCACAGAGCGCTGCAGCCCAGCAGCTGATCCCAGGAACAATGGTGGAGTTGTGTTCCCAGGGCACAAAGCTGAGAGCTCGTCCTGATAACTGCCCAAGGTCAACGTGCAGGTGGATACGGTGGAGCTTGTTGGCGTCGAGCACAAGGTTAACACCTGGAGAGCAGCACAGCCCCTGCGAGTCTGCAGCAGGAGAGGGGCAGGGCTGCCCTGATCCCACCAGCACCAGAACCCAGAGCTCTCACTAAAATGAAAGAGGAGCCAGCGCACGAGCTTAGATCCTAAAGACAGATTGGCTGGAAGGGTCTAGAGAGGGAGAGAGTGTCAGGATGGAACTCATTATCTTGAAAGTCACCTGATCTTCCCGAGAGCTCCTCTCCACCAGAGTCACAGGCATGTTCTGGTAGTTTGTCTAACTTCCCAGCCTGGGTTGTTCTGTAAAAAGTGGGGAATTTATTTTATGTGGAAGATCAGAGATCACAGAACATTCTGAGTTGGAAGGGACACACTGGAGAGCTCAGTCTGGGTGTGCCTGAGTGAGAATCTGTGTGGGTGTGCACTGGCTGCTTCTGTAAATTAAAACGATATTTATTCCTGGCTGGAATATCAAGATAATGCTGATTGTTTGCTCACAACTTTTTTTCTAAAAGCCTGAAAGGTGTTTGAAGGCATGCCTGGAATCCAAGCCATGGTATCGTTGGATGCCACTGACAGGCAGCAGAAACACGTCAGGCATTCGGGGCAGGCAGGATTAGCCCATCTCTCCTCCTCCTCTCCACCTCTCTGCAGCTCAGACTTCCTGATCCCTGTGGGCCGGGAACCTCTGTGGTCTCTCACTGCCAAGGACATCAAATTTTCCAGTCACCTGTGCTGCACATTAATCCAAGATGCTTTTACCACTGAGCCCATTACCCTGAGAACCTCCCATCTGCCCAGATTGCCCAGTGTACAGGACAATTTACCAAGGCCAAGGTATGACAACTGCACCATTTGGGATAATTTCAAAACCAGAGATTAATGTGGAAACTCTTACCCTGTTGAGAAACACCTTTTAAATGAAAGACACTACTTAAATCAGGAGGAATGGCAGATTTTCATGTATCTTGTGTGAGAGGTGAAAACAAGTGTTCCAGTGTGCATCAAGTCGTGGAAAGGGACAGTTATTGGTAAGTTTTCCCTCATAGGAAGAATTCCCAGTAGCAGGGAAAAATTAAGCCAGACTGGAGAATCAAGCCTGCTAAATTAAATAGAAATTGTGTCATCTGGGCAGGCCAAAGATGCGAAGGGGTATCTTCATCTGCTGGGTCTTTCCACCCTTTTTGTGCTAACAAGGCATAGACATGAGAGGACAAAAAATCATTCATTTTAGAAGACAAAAATTTGCCCCTGGAGTGTGTGTCTGTAACCACCACGAACTGCTGTGGTCGAGCACTGAACACGGCAAGATCCATGTGCAAGAGGAAAAGAGGACAAATCCCTCACTCCAGTTTCAGTCAAGGTGCCTGATCTTAAATACTCAGGTTACAAATCATCAGCAGGTGAGCTGGCTCTTGCACCGTTACTTATTTAAAATAAGTGAATGTCTTGGCTAATGAGCCAGACCAGATTTCCAAGGAATACACCCCAATCCTGGTGTCCATATTTCTTTCTACTCCAGCCAAGCACGGAGTGAGATTTCCATTGTCCACTAGATGGCAAATGGTTACAGCAGCCTCGGGAGTTGGGGTTTTCTGATCGTGGTAGGGACCCAGGGTGGTGAGTGAGCTGTGCTGTCATTAGGCTGGTAAAAGCACCGACTGTGAGCCAACCACAGCTCAAAAACAAAATAGAATTAATCCTGTCCACCTGTTCCCCTGCAAGTAAAAACTGAGTTAGGATACAAAGCATTAGAATTCATTTTTTCATATTTCAAACCCAGCGGAATATTTATTTTCATTTGTAATTATGCCCCATTTGGTGATTACCTGAACTATTTTTTGATTTCTTAATAATTTGAGTTTTTCTCTCTAATGTGTGTGTGTGCTTTTATATATCCTATTATTCAATGGGACATTGTGTTTGCGGGAGGTTTATTAATGAAATATTCCCAAGCGCTCCGGAAACACGAGAGGCAAAGACTCACAAGCTCCCATATGAACGAGTGAAATCTTTTCCCTTTCAGAAAAGAGGCCCAGCAGCAGATGAAGCTCAGTCTGACAAAGGCCAGTCCCAAGCTGACCAGGAGCACAGGCAAAGGGAGCAGCCCCAACACTCCTTATCTCTCTCTCCTTATCACCACCCTGTTGCCACCAAGAGAAGCCCAAGCAGCTCCTCTGCCCCTGCCCAGTCCTGCTCTGCCAGGCTCTTTCCTCGGGCATGAAGAACCCACAGAGGGATTCTTGTTTCATTTGGGGTTTTTGGAGGGGACCAAGGGCAGAGGGGGCTGGAGGCCTGGCTGGACTTCTGCAGCCAGGTCTGTGCTCCTTCCAGGCATGTCCTGCCAGTCCCAGCACTCCCCACGGCCACATCCTCTGCTGGGTTTAGTGTCTCTCACACTTCTGCAAGTCCTTTTCTGTGCCCTTTTGTGCAGCTCACTAAGAGGCAGCCAGACAAAGGTGATTGGGCAGGTCCCACTTTATTTAATTTTCTGAGAGTGTGTGCAAAGGGAGGGTGGTGATTCAGACCTACCGAATGGGGACCTCAGGCTGCTCTAGCCATTTTTTGCCGGGTAGAAAAGCAAATGTAGCATAAAGTTGATCCTTTTGTAGCAGTGCTGAGAGAGGAGAAAACATCTTTTAAAAATCCATTTGTATTTGCTGGTACTGGGATGAGAACTGATGTGGGCATCGAATCATAAAATCACAGAATCACTAAGGTTTGAGGAGACCTCCGAGATCATCAAGTCCAACCCTCAAAATATATCTGTGATGGAGGGTAGAGGGGTGAGGCAGCACAATGAGTTTTTCTGAGGATGTTCTTGTGACTCAGATGTGTCCCAGGAGGGCCCAGCCTGTCAGTGTGCGGGCTGTGAATCCTGCCTGGCACGTTCCAGGTGGGACACTGTGCATCCACGTCCCCCCACAGATGGTCACCTAAGGATCTCCAGGCATTTAAAAACGTGTTTAAGACACAAAAACGTTACGGCTCGAGCCAGCAGGGATCACCAATCCCCTTTCCCACCCCCTGTGAGGGGAAGCAGAGGCTGTTTTCACCTGGAGAAGCTCTGGGAGCAGAGGGGAGGGAGTGCTGGTATTACACAGCTGGGAGGGAGATCAGCACAACACAGCAAGAAACTGGCACAGCCAGAGTCTAAAAAGCGGGAGATTGGTTAAAAGTTATCCGGTTAAATTGTGTTTTCATGATCCCGAGCCTCACAAGGGTTCATAGAGCACACAGAGCACCTGAGAAAGAGTAAACTTTGCTCCCCCTAAAATATGTCTCCCCCTAAAACAGTCTCAGGCTGCTGGGGCAGAGACTCACAAACCAAGCTGTGGATCCATGGAATTATTTTCTGCCTGTAAAGACACCTGCATGGAGCTGTTGCCACTGGACCCTCATTTGCTTTGCTTCTTGTGAATTGCTTTCTAAAAGCTGGCAATTAAAAAATGACATTTCAATGTGTTCGTTAAATTTGGAGAGGAATTAGTGCTTCGGTTCATTGTCTCAGATAGATGTAAGAGTTTTCCAGGTGAGGAGCATTCAGCAGCTGCCCTGTGAGCTCTGCTCAGAGCCCTGGGGTGCTCTGAGCATCCCAAACAACAAAGTTGCAGAAGCAAGGCCGAGAGGAACAGAACACATTTGCAATTTTTGCTGCAACTGAAGTCAAAATCAGTGAGGTGTTTGAGCCAGTTTCCCTTTAAAAAAAGGATGGAAAAGGCAAAATTTGATATTCAGCTGCATGGCCGTCACAGCAGAGAGAGGCTGCTGACAACCTGAATTTACCCAGTAAAATTCCAGTCATCGAGTTACAGAGAGCAGAATGTAACACACTTTCATCTTTGAATTTTTAAGGCTAAACTTAAAAAAGTATTTTTTAATGAATCAATCTTTTCTACTGTTATGTACAATTTTCTTTCCCTTTCTGATTCCAACCCGAACATTAAATAAACAGAGCAAATATTAGACAGGCTTGTCTAAGTTTTCCTCATGTTTTGCTGATGTGATTACAAGCTGTTGACTTAGCCATTAATATCTCGTGCTGAGATATCAACTAACACTGCCAGAAAATATTCCACCTCTGCTTAGTACTCAAGTTGTCATTTAAATAATTTCAAGTTATTAATCAAAATTGTCAACAAAACAATTTCTGTTGACCTGAGTCTGTTTTTTTCCCCATTGTTGAAGATTAGGAATCCACAGTTCTTAAACCCAAGGACAAAATACATTTAGTGATTATTCCCAAGAACTTTGTTCATTTAGGGCTGTGAGAGCTGTTAAATGGAGCTCTCATTAAGGAAAAGAATGGTATCCCTCAAAGAGCCTGCTTGGACATGGGGCTGACAAGGAAAGGGGACAAGTCTGGGAGGTTTCTGAAAGGTTTTGTTCTGCAATCTTGTTTTTGTCAGTGTCACTGGAGCAGCTCAGCGAGTTTCCTGAAGTTTAACACCCACATGAATACCAAAGCACCACAAAATAACTGCATGATGAGAGAAAGAATTTCAAAAATGTAAAATTAAAACTTTCTCTTGACCTTTTTCTGTCAAACTGTTCTGTGAAGGGAGTGTGATAAGAAGGCTGCAGAGTCCAAACCGCTGGGATTAAACAGCAGCTCCTCTCTGTTCATTAGCACTGCTCTCACTTTCTGTGTGAAGATATCAAATAGGAATTGATTTATTTTTGACCATGTCTCACCAGGTTTGAACTAACTGAGGACTGAATTAATAAATTGTGTGACCATAAAAGGTCATTTATTTTAACTTTGAATGACCTTCTAATATTATTAGAGCCTGCATCCATGCATACCAAGGCATGTACCCAGCTCATGGGAGGGGAGACAAATCAAGAGATTTTGAGACATTTCTCATCCTGTAAATGACGTGAGCAAATAACTTCCTGGCCCTGGAAACACGTGTGCATTTTTATTGCCTGTGTTTGTTCATTTTGAGAATGAGCAGGAGAAAATAAAACCAGGTTCAATGCTGGAATGTGACTGTCTCATGTAAGGATCTGAGAACTTCCTGGGTATCCCTCTCCAACTGCAGGACTGGGCAGTGAACTTGGTGGGTGCCACAAATGTCCCAGTTAAGTGCAAAGCCCACCCAGTCATGGAAGTGGCAGCTCTTCCAAATACCTGCTGGAGGAGCGAGGACATCGGGAGCTGGGACAGCGAGGCCGAGAGCTTGCAGGGCATTTGCTGCACGTGGCTGGCAGGACACTGACAGGAAGGCCATGTACAGCTGTTTTTCCAGCTCTTTCTGTTTCAGTTCCTCAGGCTTTCCACTGGCTTGGAACTCTCAGCTTCCCATCATTTCTCTGTGCTGCCACGTGGCCGCCGACCCACGGCCCAGCCCAGGCTGCTCTGGAGCAAATGCACATGGACAGAGTCCCTTCCCAGAGCCTGGGGCTTCTGCCACCTCCACAGGATTAAAGGAGGGAGGAAAGGGAATTTCCAGTGGCAGTGCAGGCAGTTTGTGTGCCCTGTTGGTTTGTGTGATCCCCAGCCTTTCCACTTGCCTGGGAAGAGCTGAGGGAGACGAGCCCTGGGCTCACCACACAAAGCCAGTGGTGCTCCAGGCCAGGAGGAGCTGCTGTCACACGGGTTAAGGAGCTCCCTGGGTCAGGAGGAGCTGGTGTCTCTCAGTTTCAGGAATTCCCTGTCCTTGTGGCTGCCCAGCCTTCTCCCTTTCCCTCTTCTCCCTGATTTTTCTCTTGATTGCACAGGCCATAATGCACTGCCACGTTTCTCCCCCGCCACTCTTTCATTAAATACTATCCTTTCATTTTCCAGTGACGTCTGAAATGGGAATAGAGCCCCTGGGAACAGCCCATTTATGGACAGGGAATCCACAGCAGCCCTGAACCAAGGCAAAGGGAATAAGGACTTAGGCAGATGCAGGAATGGAAACTAATTTTAGTTATTCCATTGCAAGCTCATCACACTGTCAGTGTCACACTCGTCTTTATCTCCCATATCACAGCCAGCAGTTACCTCATGCCACAGCTATCTCCCGACAGGGACCATTGTGGGGCATTTTTGCAATAATTTCTTCCCTGCATTTTGGAAAACCTCGAATCACATGCCGTGGGTGCTACAGCACGTTTGCATCCCTGTCCTTCTTCCCTGCAATGGTGTGACTGAGGTCCCTGATCAGGGAGCAGCCTTGACCCGAAATTCCTGCACTTCCACAGCTCTTGGGAAGGATATTGGGGTTGTCCAGAATGAATTTTAAGAATTTCTCAGCAAGCTGCTGTCAAGCCAGGCTGAATGTTGAGATGTGTTCCAAGAGCTGTGACAGGGGTGTGTCTCACACCTCCCTGCCCTGTGCAGTGGGGAAGTATGTGGGTTTTTCAGACTGGTCCCAATGTTTTTGTCTATTTAAAGTCACCAGAGTCACTCCTGTTCTCCCATTAAACACACCTCATTCTTCATTAATGTTCTGTTACTGATGGGCAAAAGCCCTCCTGGGGCCGAGTGTGGTGACCTGATTTTCCTGGGTTTCTCAGAGGTTTTAACACAAGAACAAAGTTCCCTTGTGCTGTAATGCAGATTCCTTGTAGGGGCAGGGTGGGACAGGGGAGTTCCTGCGCAGGAATGGGATTCTGAGTTCTGGACACTGAGACACAACTGCTGGCTCTGCTGTCCGTGCCCTCTGCTCCCCTGGAGCCCAAAAGCCCCAAAAGTGGATGGGAGTCCTTCCCTTGTGCAATCTGAAAAGAAATTTTTACCACAGTCCAGCCACAGTTTTACCTGTGATCTTTATATTTGTATACAGGCAGGACAGGCAAAATTTTAATATCCTCTCCCTCTCCAATAGATTATTTATTGAATTGATTTTTTTCATCAAATATTTAAAAAAAACCCCAAACAAACAAACAAAAACAGAAGGAGAATTCTAAGGGATATTTTCTTGTCAGTAATTCATCTGCAGTTAATCCAAGAAAAATTCTGTTTCCCTCTACTGAAACCTTAGTTTCTTTGGGTTTGCTTGGTGGTGTTTTCTGAGAGATTTTTTCAGTAGAATCCATTAAAACAAATAAAGAAAAAAGGGGGGAAAGGACCAGAGAAACACTTTTTTCACATTTAAAAAAAAGCCTACTATGTAGGAGCAATCGAATTTAAAAGTCATAATGGAAGTTTTAAGGTGTGGATTGCTGAATGAAAACCCACCTGTGTTTACAGGTGGGGAAATCAGATGTGACATTGTGTAACTGGCAAACTTTGTTCCCTGGGGAACTATTCACGCCCAGAAAGCCCAGGGCACTGGAGCAAACACTGATCACCTTCTCCTGGGCAAGGTTCCCCCTCCGAGGCTGCTCCGAGCCGCTGGGTGAGGCCAGGTGCTCCTCCATGCCGAAAAACAGGCCAAGGAAGGGTGAGGATGCTTCAAAACCACTTCACATTCCTTCTCCCCATTTCCTCTTGCCCAGAGGAGCATCACACCCTCTGCATCCCGTGTATCCCGACCTTGACACTCGGAAGAGCCCTGCCTCACTTCCCAGCCTTTCAGCACCGCTCCTGCCCCACATTCCTGCTCTGACCCAGCTCTTCTGCTGCCTCTTGACAGAAGGAGCCCTGGAGGCATCAGCTGGGAGGAAGCTGTGGGGTGCCCGAGATTAGAGTCTATTTTGGAACCCCACGATCTTCAGGATGGACCCTTTGGACAAGTGAGGAGTTCCCAGGAGCGGCTGCAGAGCCTTGGCTGCTCCTGCCTTCTCTCCTGAGGCCTCTCTGCTTCCTGGGCTGATTTTCTCCTCCAGTTCTTACCATGGCATAGGAAGGGATCCTGTCCAGCCTCTCCATCACAGCAGATCCAGCAGGAAGGTGGAGAGGGATCGCCGGGTGCTCTGTGAGTGCCAGGGGCTGGTCCCCAGCGCTGCCAGGGTCAGTGCAGAGCCCTGGGCTCGCAGTAGCCACGTGTCCCCACAACAGCTGCAAATGAACTGGAGATGAACAGCAGCTCCCTCAGAGTGGGGGCCAAGAGACCTTTCCATGATCTTTGTGTAACCCAGCCTGCCCAATGACCCCCCTACTGCTGATGGGATGGGCTCACTGCTCATGCTACAGACTGAATCACGGTTAACTGTGCTGTTTATTGATGCTCCCTCTCCAGCTACCTTAGGTCATCTAATTAGCATTGATTTTTTTGAAAGCAATTCCTTTCTAGGATACTTATTGTGTGTGTAAATTGCAGTGCGTGTGGGGGGGAAAAAGGACAAACCATTTCAGTGACACGAAATAAAACCTTTCTGTTACACAATTCAACTCAGAAAAAATAATTATCAGTGTGGTAAAATCATCAGCCTGCAGCCTAAGGAAACAGGAAGCTGCTTTTATGTCAGATGTGCTCTCTGGGTATTCCTCATCTGGCAAATCCCCAGCAGGGTCTACATGGAATAAGTCAGGAAACTCAGCACAAGCTGGTTTGTGTACAACCCCTGCACTCTGCCATTGTTCAAGGACTTATCAAAACCAGAGCGGAAATGCAGGAATTGTGTTCCTAATGAGCCACTGAGGCAAGATGACACTTGTGGGTTAGGAAATGGATGTCAGACCCCTGTGTTCACAACTGCTTTCTGCTTTACGTAGTAAAATCTGCAGCCTGGGAGATGACAGATTCAACAAACCTGTCTGGACTGAGCAGGGCTCAGGGAGGTCCCAGCCCAGCCTCGGTGCTGCTCCCACCACCCCCAGAGCAGCTGAAATGATGCTGTTCAGTGTTGGCACCCAGAGATCCAGAGCTGCACAACAGGCTGACCTTTAGTTCATAGGAAAGGGGAGCAAACCTAGAAAAGCTCCTCTGGCTCTGGAACTGCTCATCTGCATCAACAGAGTAACAGAGAATTTCACTCAGTGTCTGATCAAGGGCCAGCTGCAGACCCCGAAATACTCGGTGTGTTCAGAGTGAGAGAGGAGACTCAACTACAAAACTCAAGAATGACACAAATGCTGAAGAAATCCTTTTAAATTCAAAACCATCAGCTCTGAACCTCACAGAAAACCCCAATCCCTTTGAAAGGAGTTCCACAGATCCCAGTGCAGCAAGCAGCAGCTCCTACAATGTGCTTATCTCTTTAATTGAATAATATCTGCATATATATATATATAAATGAAATCAGTGCATTTTTGAAATGAATATTGAAGCATTAAACAAGCAAACCCTCTGCAGGCATTATCACCCTCATGATGAATGTCCTGCATCAGTGGCTGTGACAAGCAACCCCAAAGACTTTATAGGAGCCGCTGATGTGCTGCATCGAAGAGTTGAGGCTAAGCCAGTTCCCGGGATTTTTAATGTTGATCTCACTTCCTATGGAAGTAAAGACCTTAATGTGGTGATGAATCATCAACAAAAAGAAGATTGCACTTTTCTCTTAATTAACAGAAGTGGCCTGAACTGCTCCAAGATTTCTGTGCTCAGCTCTGGAAAGCCACAATATCCAGAGATCAGCCTTTGATAAGGCTCTAGAGGATTTACAGATAGCCATGAACTCCACAGTGAGGTCTAAATCAATCTTGCTAAGCTCAAATATCTACTTCTAATGTGGTGTAGCAATAACAGGGACCTCGATAACACACTTCTCCTCTAGCATCAGGTTTCCCACGTTCAGAAGAAGGAAAGTTGAATGAAATGGGGTTAAAATGCCATGTCAGTGTCTGGCTCCATGGCAGCCACACTGCACGTGATTTTCACAAAGATACTGATTTTTGGCTAAAAACCTGGAGGATGAATTTAAAACAGGCATGACTTGAGCATGGTTCTAATTGCTGCGGCCGTTTGTGGCAGTGACAGATTTGGGCAAATGACGAAGGAAGAAAATTGCAGAGATGGGGCAGCAAATCAATGGATGTGCTTAGACAAAAAGCAGAGTCCAGGAAACCCAGCAGGTCCGTGGTTTAGTCCTTGGGTAAGGTTCTTAGTGCTTGCAAGGAAAAGCTCTGCAGCATGAGCAGAAATGCCTCTTTATCTTGAGTGCTGAACCCCTCGGGGACAGGCGCTGAGCTCTGGCCAGGCTGTCAAAACAAGAGCACTTGGGAAAGTCTGTGGAGAACAGGGAGATTGAAATGGACAATGTTATCTATGAACCAGACTGATTTTTGCCTGCACACTGCTCACAGTTTGTTGAAATTTGCACACTTACGCAAAAAGCGCCATTAATTTTAGCACATTGTTTTGCAAAGTCATTTCTATATTCTCCACACTGTGTCCCTGAGCTGTTTGAATTGATGTGAACCTGAAATCAGAGTCACCTGCTGGCCTTTGTGCATTTTTGATAATTTTTTATTCAGCAGTGCTGTGACTAAACCAAGTATAACTGTGATTTACCAGTCACATATGAAAGATGAAGGAAATAAAGATTTTCTGAACCACTTGCAAATACTCCAGTCATGGAATCATGGAATACCTCAAGCTGGAAGTGACCCAGGAGGGTCACAAAGTCCAACTCCCTGCTCCTTGGAGGTGTCACTCTCTTTGCTCATCCTGAGCTCTTCTGCATCCAGGGCCTGGTGACTCTGTGCTGTGGTAGCACCAAGAGCTCTTCTCTGGACAAGTACAGAAGAATGGAATTTTTCCCAAAGAAATTCCTTTTAAATTTTAACGTAAAGACCTGACTCTGAAATAGTTCTGCAAAGGGCAGAGGGAGCTGTTGTTTGCCCTTAGTGTGAAATGGGTGCATTTGGAGAGGGGCTCTACGGAATTTACGCGTTCGCCTGAAATCCGCGCGGATGGAAACAGTTCACGCACGGCAGGCAAAGTCAGCTATCGGGAGGGAGAAAGGAAGGGCAGCTCCTCTCTGAGGAGAAACTCGTCCTATCTCTGAGAGTCCCGCGCAGAATGTTTACAAAACGCTCATTAAGGGAGAGGGGATGGCGAGATAGCAACAAATCTGGTGAGCAGCTTCCACTGCCCGAGATAAGGGAGGCAAGGCGGCCATAGAGGAGAGCGAGTCAGATCCAATTACCGAGACCTGGTTTTGGGGAGGGGGAAGGGGCAGACAGACAGGACGGATCACAAGTTTCAAGACAAGAGCTTCCAAACTTGTCATCCCTCTGTGACACAAGCCGCGCACAACCCAGCGCATAAAACCACCACCGAGCCCACACGAGAGCCAGAGCTCATTGAGCACGGTTGGAGGCGCGGGCAAAGCCATGGATTCTGTTGTCCTCCAGCTCTGGGCTGTCCTCTCCCTCCTGGTTCACCTTGCAGCCTGCAGTCCCATCCTGAGCTTGGAGCACTCTTCCCTGGAGGAAGATGTGCCTCTTTTTGATGAGATCCTCTCTGAGCAAGATGGGGTTGATTTCAACACGCTGCTCCAGAACATGAAAAATGAGTTTTTGAAGACGTTGAACCTCTCTGACATCCCCCTGCATGAGTCAGCCAAGGTGGACCCGCCAGAGTACATGCTAGAGCTGTACAACAGGTTTGCCACGGACAGGACATCGATGCCTTCTGCAAATATCATCAGGAGCTTCAAAAATGAAGGTAAGAGCTGTGCATCCCTGGGAGAAGTGGGCAGGAAGGAGCATCTGTAGAGCCAGTGATAAATGTCTTGGCCAGGTACAGAGCATGAACTGCGCTGGGGAAAAGGCCTTCTGGTGAGGATGGCCTTGGAAACCAGCAGCTGCAGCAGGGCTGCCCAGACCCCACCTCTGGTGAGACAGAGTCCTTGTCCTTTGCTCTGGAGACTGTAGGGTTTTGGGGAAAGATGTGTCTTTAACGTTGGGGCAGCACCAAGCATAACTTCGGTGCATCAATTTCTTTATCCCCATAGTGACACACACCATGTGTAATCAGCTGATTGATTTTTTTTAATGGATACCTTAAGTAATATTTTAAATTAAGACAAGGCTTGTCTTTACAGGCTGTTCTAAGTGTATTTTTGAATACAATATTCAAGTGCAATATTTTTAAATTATGAGCTTAACCAAGTGCAGCATTCTATTAATGCCTTCTCACTATTGATCCCGTGGCATTTGTGACGTTTTCTACCTTTGACATCAGAGCACAGTCCAGAAAATACACAGAAATAAGTGAAGAGGAATTTTGGATAACCCTTAGGTTTTACTTTGGAGGACTAGACTATATCCTAATAAAACAAACAAACAAAACCTGAAGAAGCCCAATTAGCACAGAATCAAGAATGTTCTGAGTTGAAAGGGACCCACAAGGATCATCAAATCACACTCCCAAGTGAATGGCTCACACAGGGATCAAACCCACAGCCTTGGCATTATTAACACCCTGCTCCAACCAACTGAGCAAATGCTCTTGTGCCATTTTTCTCTCGGCTTTTCCTTCCACACTCCCCTCAGTTCAACGAGGACAAGACAATGCTTCAGGACTCATACTCAGTCATTTGCCAATACCTTTTTACACCAACACATGTTTTATGCTAAAAGCGTTTTTCAACTAAACAATTCCAAGTATCCATTGCTCCATGAGGCAAATGCAAGTGCTTTGATTCATGTTTAATTACCCAGGGGCACACGTGGCTGTTCAAGCTGCCATGGGACCTTGCTCATCCTCTGTTCATTTAATTAATGAAGTTAAAGTCATTCTTGTTTTTTCTTTCGCATTTACAGTCTCAAAACGATGAGCTGTGAGGAGAGGCTGAGTGGAAGTCATTTGAGTTTTGCAGGGCAGAGAGATGCCAGGAGAGAATCCCAAAGTTCTGTTCTGCTCCCATCTCCTGCCAGGCCCAGGCACCCTTTACCATCAGTGGGTTTCTGGTATGAGGAGACTCTGCTTTGTGGCTTAAAGCTTCTTTACACAACCTTTTCTCCTGTGTGGAGAAATTTACTGGAGGGTTGGTGGCGAACCAGTTGCAGGCAGTGGTGACCAGCTGCTCACCCTGCCGTGCCTGTCTCTGCCCAGCAGCAGGAGTGAAGGCACTCACGGGGGAGGTGTTGTTCTCATTTTGAGCTATTTGAAAAAGAAATAATGGGATAAAGATTGCCAAGTACAGTATGGTAAAGAATAAAATATCCTGTGGTGTAGTGATGCAAATCTGAAATCATTCTGCCTGCAAAAATTCAGGTTTGAAGCACCAAAGTGGCACAGACTGACCTTTGCCAGGTGGTGTTGGCAGCTCTGTGCTGTCCTCCTGTGCCCATTGCAGAAGTTCTGTGTCAAATGGGGAAAACTCGCCTTAAATTTCTGCCATTTCAGATTTTCTCTCACCTCTTCCAATCCAAACCAGCAAGAGGCAAAGCGGGACTGCTGAGGGGAGCACAGCTTCACAAACATGTGCAGTTAAAGGACCGTGTAATTCATGTTTTTCGTGTGTCATCAAAGTCTGGAAAATTAAGAATCATCCATTTCATGCTAAAGAGCTCTTTTGATCGAGAAATTAATTCCTTGCAATGATCAGGACAGGAGAAACAGACCATGGAACTGTTTTGTCCACCTGCCTGCTGAAAACTGGCAGTAATCCCAGTTTCATTATTATCCATTAAATCCTTTATTATAGAAATGTAACAGGTGGCATGGCTGGAATTAGCTCTTTGTTTTAACCCATGGACCAGAACAGTTTGGTTGTAAATGGGGCTGTAATCAGTGCTTAATACTTGAAATAAAGTCTTAAGGGAAATTTTTCTTTTCCTACGGACTCCAAATCTCCCTTCCCAACGCTCCCAGGGGTGTACTGGGAGCAGCAGGAGATCTGGCACCCTATGGACTGTGTAGCTGAAGAGCAGAGTCACATCCTGGCTGTCTGAGAGGTGCAAAGGCACATCCTTCGTGCCCTTCTAACACTCACCCGGCTTCTCACACACGGAGTGGCCTTCCCCTGCCTGCTGGTGAATCCCTTGTGCTCATCTGCCATATGGTCGGGGGGCATTTCTCCACCCTGGCATGGTGTGCAAGCACTGGAGCCTTGTTTTAGCATGGTAAGGTCTAGGAAACCCCGGAGATTCCTCCCAGTGTGGAGATTACAGCTCAGCTTGGATCACATTTAGCTCACAGTCTGCTCCTACCCTGGCTCTGTGCAGAGCAGGTTCCGCTCCCACCTTTAACAGGCAGGGAAATGGAAGCAGAACCACCCCTCATTTTTTTCATTTGTGAAGAGATGAAAATGCAAAATAAAAAAAAAAAGAAAAGAAAAAGGCAGGTGCCTCAAAGCCTCCAAACTGCAGCTGAACAGGACAAGTCACGAGCTGAAGTTCATGGCTTGCCTAAGTGCTCTGGTGGAGCGTGGCCAGTCCCTGCGGCTTTAGCAGTGTCATTTTTCTACAAACATGGAAAACTCGGGCAAGTCAGAGATGAAGGGAGTAATAGGTCACAAAGAGTTTGCCTTTGCATTAATTATAGTTACAGCCTCTGTGTCCTAATCTGCCTTCTGGGTTGCAAGGAGGCAGCAAATGCACCCTTGTGAGCAGATCCTGCGCTGTGGGAGGAAATGAATGTTGCTGTGCAGAAACCAAGAGTGCAGCCAGGACAGCTGACACCAAACATTGTCCTCCTCACCTGTTCTATTGACAAAAGGTGCCCAGGGTGCCTGGCTGAGTGCAGCTGGTGGCTCACCCAAAGCCCACAGGGCCTGTGGCTGCCAGGTCACCCTGGTGCCACCTGCTCTTCCTCACCGGGAGCCTTTCATCTTCCAAAGCAGCTTTTCCTCCCTTAGTGCTTGGCCCTTTCCATGTCTGAGGGAAGTTTGAGCAGCAGGGAATTCCTGCTAGCACAGGAACACGAAAGCACCCACATTTCTTGTATTTGCCCATTTCATGTTCGCTCCAGCTCCACATCCTTCTGCCCTTCCTCTCCTGCACCAATGAATGTTTTCCCTTGTTTATTAAACAGTTGCTGTGCAGCGACCTAGAAGGGATTTTTATGTCAATATTAAGCAACACATTTTTAATACGTAAACCTTCCAGTTGGCAGGAAGTCCCTGGAAAGCCTGGGGACAGAAAGAGGATCACTAAATCCAGGTCTGTAGCATGTCTGGGATCTTGTTGTCCTTACACATCTAAAATAACCTCGGCCCTTTTTCCAAGTACAGTTTTCGGAAGTGCTGAAAAAACGCTTTCCTGGAGCTGTCCAGGTGAAACCCAGCAATGCAGAGCAGGCTGGACGACCTTCAGTGCATGTGTTCCTGGATGTCCTGACTCTTCTAAAACATTTGATTTTTGTCCTTTCCAGACGTGGATTCCCACCCTGTTGGCGTTACAGGGACTCGGAAATACCCGCTCCTGTTCAACGTTTCCATCCCTCACCACGAGGAAATCACCATGGCGGAGCTGAGGCTCTACACCTTGGTGGAGCGCGACCAGAGGCTCTACGAAGGGCTTGACCGGAAGGTCACCATTTTCGAAGTGCTGGAAAACATCCACATGGAGGCCGGGGAAGAGAGGAAGACGGTGGCCCTGGCCTCCAGGCACATCTACGGCACGAGCAGCGAGTGGGAAAGCTTCGAGGTGACCGAGGCCATCCGGCGCTGGCGCAGGGCAGGGCTGACCACGCACCGGCTGGAAGTTCACATCGAGAGCAGGGAAGGGGAGGAGCAGAACGGGGAAGGGAAACTCGATATCGACATCAACTCCGAGGCCAAGCACGTGCCGCTGTTGGTTGTGTACTCTGACGACCAAAGCAATGACAAAAAGGAGGAGAAGGAAGAGCTGAACGAAATGATAGACCACAAGCAGCTGCTGGACCTGGAGAACCTGGAGGTTGGCAATTTCCACGACCAGCCTGGGGAGGAGGCACTGCTCCAGATGCGCTCCAACATCATCTACGACTCCACCGCCCGGATCCGGAGGAACGCAAAGGGCAACTACTGCAAAAAGACTCCACTCTACATCGACTTCAAGGAGATTGGCTGGGACTCCTGGATCATCGCCCCGGCAGGCTACGAAGCTTACGAGTGCCACGGGGTGTGCGCCTACCCCTTGACAGAGCACGTCACACCAACCAAACACGCCATAGTCAAGACTTTGGTTCACCTGAAGAACCCCCAGAAAGCCTCCAAGGCCTGCTGCGTGCCCACCAAACTCGACCCCATCTCTATCCTCTACTTGGATGCAGGGGTGGTCACCTACAAGTTCAAGTACGAGGGCATGGTGGTGTCAGAGTGTGGCTGCAGATAGTAGGAGGGAACGCACGCACGGGGAGGGCACAGGGGGAGTATTTAATGATTCAGTCTGTAAATTTGTACATTTGGGATTTGCTATTTAATGAGGTTATTTAATGAGGCCTGTACAGATAATTGTATGTTTCCTGTCACGGGGAATGGGCACGTCGTGTAGGGATTGTATATTTTGTTCCATTGCTTCCTTCTCGCTGCTCTTTGCTGTCCAGATTGCGACCGAGTCTCTCCTCCTGTCAGGGCATGGAGCTGATCACTGGATTGTTTGGGAGGGCTCTTGGTGCCAAAAGGGCACATCCAAATTCCCAGAAATAAAGGCATATTTTTGTACTTTATCAATGTTGATTGGCATCTCCGGGGCTTTCCAGAGCTGTTAAAGATACGTGAGTGATGGGCAACCACACCTAGACTATTCAGTTCTGTACAATCTGTATAAAGGTCTTTACATGCTCATTTTTTTCTTCATTTATCTCTGTAGATCTTAAGTCCTGATAATTCTCAAGCTCCTGAATCACTAAGGCACAAATAAGATGTTTTTTCCTTTTTTTTTAATACTTTCTTCACTCTTGCCCTGTTTCAGTTAAAGGTAACTGGCAGGGATGATTTGGCATCTGGAGCAGAAGGGCACCATTCCTTTTCCCATCTTTCTTAGGAAAGCAAATGGTCCAGGAGCAGTGCCAGGCATGGGCCAAGGCAAGAAATTCCCCCTGTGCAGGTTTATTACCAAATCACTCTGAGGCAGCGCTGCCTTTGCTGCAGCAGCCGTGGGTTGGCTCTCGAGGGCCAGAGCTTTAGGTGACAGAAGGAAGTGCAATAAATTTCCTGAACCCTTGGAATTGTACCAGCTAAAATTGTCCTTGACATTTATACCAGCTAAGAACCAGTCCCCCTTCCCAGTCAGTAAATTCCACGAGATGCAGCTGCACAGTCCGACTCAAAGGCCCCAGCAGTGCCAGGCAGAGCAGCAGAGCCCTTGGTGCCAGTAGGACACGAGGCTCTTCCCTTTCTGTAAGTGCTGAATTGTCGATTCATAGGGATATTCCTCCCCCCAGACTCTAGAGATGGGGTCACATGCCATGTTTCCACCACTCTTCTGCAACAAATCGTGGTGATAAGGAGGTGTCGGAGCTGAGAAACAATAGACCCGTCACTTTATTTATACTAAGCTGCAAATTTGTCAGATTCTTGGGAAAGTGTAAGTGATGTTGACTCTTTTAGCCTGTACCAGAGCCTACTGTACTGTCCCTGCATCTGTTTTACACTTTTAAGGGAAAGTTATCTTCCCTGGAAGTGATAAGGGTCTTTGAAAGAATCACTCCAACACTTCATGGGAATGAACACTAAAGACTTTATCACGCACCAACTAAGCCCAATTTCACCTATTTTCACACACTCTTCTGTGCTTCCCATAATTTATTGATCTATTTATTGACTGCCTGCCTTTGTAATATAATGTAGAATACAGAATGTTTTATTTTTTGTGCTTGTGTGTAATCCCACTCAGATAAAACCTTGTACTGATCCTACTTGGCATCTCTCTGTTGAGTTGTGTGGCACAGAGAATGAGGTTGCTGATTTTTTTTTTCCTCCCATGGATACTTGTAAATTCCACATGGCACAGTTACCCCCTTGCTTGCAGAGCTGCTCCCTCACTGCGGTGATTTCAGTGGAGTCCTGGAGTATGGTCTAGTCCAATTTACAGCTCCTCTTGCAGGGGTATCGTGGCTCTAAGTGCTCAGCTGTGTAGTTTATTGTAGAGTTATGCAGTCTCCAGATAGCAGCCTGCACCGTGGGCTGTGATATTGCTTTATTCCTCACCCTGTGAGTGACTGACACCCCTGACAGACCTTTCCCCCGAGCCACTCTGCAATCAGAGCCTGTGGCTCATGGCACGTCGGAGGAATTCGGGAGAGGTGTCACATTTGCTCTGCTGACATCAACTGCAGCAGCCAACGGTTGAAGTGTGACCACACAGACCCTTTCAAAACTATCCACAATTCTTATGAAGCCATTTGCCAAGACAAGCCATTCACCTTGTTAGGAGTGATAATCCAGCATTAGGGAGATAATCCGACATTTGCTTTTATCGTCTCATTTCTGCGGGTGGCCCCGTGGCAGAGATCTGCCCTCCTCACCTTTCCCCCCGTCCTTCCCTAACAGCACCAGGGCCTCTGAACAGGCTGCAGGGAAAGCTGTGCCTTAAACCCAATAAATAACCCACTGCAATCACTCATAAATAGGTAAAGTCTCCCTATAAATTCTCAGGTGCCACACTGCAGTGCAGAGCGGTGCCTGCACTCTCTGTCTGTCAGAGATCTGCGGGAGCAGGGCAGAGTCCTGGCACAAAGCAAACACGGGCAACGTGTCCTTCTATCACCTGCATGTGTGAACTTCTACAAGATCAGTAGAATTGTCAATAAATATCGCTGAGAGTCTTTTAGAATTAGGGGGCAGCCAGTCTGTTGAAATGAGTATCTTTTCTTTAAAAAGAAATGGGGATTTCAGCCAGAGTTAGTGGTGAAAGAAGTAAAGCTGTGTCTCATTGTGCTATTTTGGGAGAAAACTGAGCATCTCTTGAATCCTTCAGCTGTACCTGTGCTGTTCATACCCTGAGAGCAGAACTCCTGAGAATGGCGTTTCATTTATGATGGGTCTCTGTCAGGACTGCACGGCTGCTTTGTGAGCAAACCCCCCCACCTTTGTCCTCACCTTTCAACATAACCATGCAAAGGCATTTCTTGGATGTTCGTGCAGTTCAATGACAGAGATCAGACTAAAAAAAAAGGGGAGAGGGCAGTTATTTCCTAAATATATTCCCCCAAGTAGCAAATCAAGGCTGTTTCTGCAAGTTCAGAAGCGCTTGGCTTTAAAGCCCCTGTCTGAACAGACACAACACTCACAAATAACAGAGTGAGGGTGTGACAAGAGCCAGGGCTGCCAAGCTGGGAGTCCCAGGAGTCCCTGACAAAATGTTCCAAGTCCCTGAAAAAATATTCCACTGCATGTTTTCATTTTCTTTATTTCTACACTCCTTTCTTCCTTCCATCCGCCCACATTAGTCCTGTGATTTCTGTTCCTAAAAGACTTTATTTGTCACATTAAATACTGGTGTACATCGATTCTCCTTTCATTTCTCATCTATTTTATACCAACATATTAGCAGATGTTTAAATCTTCAATTAATTTTAGAAAGGTTGGGAAAATGTGGCTTCCTTATGGAAGTATCTATCTTTCCATCCATCCATCCATCCATCCATCCATCCACCCATCCATCCATCTCTGAATTATTGTAAGCAGCTAAAGCAACCCTGTCTCACCAAAATCATCAGTATCAGTAGGATTTTTGCTTTCATCTGTTTCTAGTCGAACATATGTAAGAAAGTGTGAGCAGCTATGGAGCCCCTTTTGTGCTGGATGCTGGATAAAATTCCAGGCTAAACAGGCAGGAACAGGCAAAGGGGTGGGAGAAAAACAGATGATCCCAGAGAGGAAGAGCCTGGAGAGCAGGGCAGTGAGGGAGCTGAGGGGACAGCTTTGGTCTGGGATTGCTTCTCTTAAATCAACACACACAGAGCCTCCAGAAGAGCAGGAACTTCAAGACATCCTGCTCCTCCTGGGCCTGTGCAGGAGCAGTGACAGCTCTGTCTCCTGAGCAAACACTCAGCACCGAGGCCAGATCTCACCGAGCACTTGGAAGCCTGAGGTTCCTTAAAGGATCCCTATCTCTGAGCTCTCTGCTCGTGGGCTACAATTCCTCAAACCGAGTTCTCCCCAAGCCTCCTTGCACTGTCCCTCCCTCGGGTGTGCCCCTGGAGCCTGGGCTCACCCTGCAGAGCCCTGTGTAGCTGGCTGAGGATACAGATTCCCAACTGAGTGTCAAACCTGACTCTCAGCGTGGTTTTCCTGGCCCTGCTGCCCCAGCCCTGCCCTTGCTCTGGGCTCTTTGGGGCGGTCTGTGAGCCTGGGGACAAGGAACTGTTCTGCCAGCAGAGCAGGGCACCCTTCTGGCCTGTGCCCATCCTATTTGAAGGTGCCCAAATGCCAATCCTTGGGGGAAAAAATGTGGTTCTCAATATTGTGGACACATCTCTTTCCAAGGCCTCTGTGCCCTGCCAGGTGAGCAGCACCTCTGGAGCTAAAGGCATGAGGTGAACCTCCCCAAAACTGAGGTCACTTAGGAACCATCATCCAAAGCAGCAGCCAGAACCCATTCCAAATTTCTCCTCCCCAAAACTGCTGCACTGCCCTCTTGAGCCTGCTCAGAGAGCAAAGCGAACCAGAACCTGCAGCAGTGCAGAAATACCAAAGGAACGTGTGATTTTTGACAGCCCCAGGCAGTCTGGTGCCTGGGTTACCCACAGCACGATGGGAGAGGTGCAGTTCAGGATTTTCTGTGAAACACACTGAACCAAAGCCCTGCAAAATCCACCAGGATTTTAGGGAGGGAAAAAAAAACCAAAACAAAACAGGAAGATTTCGTGGCACTTGAACATCTGCTTCAAACATTTGAAAAACTACAGCCCAGTGTTAATTTAAACTTCCTTATAACCCAGTTCAACATTTGGAGTGCAAACACTGTTAATAGGATGGGAACCGGGGTGGTGGTGGTTTGCTTACTATATTGGGAAACAAAACCAGAACAAAACCAGCTTGAGATAGAGCTTTTGTTTATGTTGCTGACCCATCTGTCTTCATTAATGCATTATTTACAGGAAAAGTTAAAAAATTAGCTTCTGCTCCCTCTTCAAGTGCAGCAGCAACAAATAAAGGCTGAATGGTTCATTTGCCCTCCACTAAAAATGGAAATTCTTATCAGCACCCCCTGGAAGCAGAGGTTTATGATGTGGAGTGTATTATTGTTGGGTATCAGTGCTGGGACCAGACCTTTTGGCCACAGCTGTGTGTTTCTAGCCCAGGCACTGTCAGGGGTGCAGGGCAGCAGGGAGGTGCTGTGTCGCAGAAAGCAGAAACCAGCCACAAAATATGACCCTCATCTTACTCTAACTCCTGCTTTGAAGTTACAAGGAGAAGTGATGTGGTTTTTCCCTGTATTGACCCATGCAGGGTAATGGGACAGGCTTGGGGCTGAGCCTTGGCGTGGCCCTGGAATCACCCAGGTGTCTCTGGCACTCGGGACAGGCAGAGTGGGGTGACACAAACCCCTTCCCTGCAAGTAAAGGGCCAGGCATTATGGACTTCTGGAGTTTAAATGTCTAAATGGGGACAGATGAAAGCCCCCCAGGATGTGTCTGGCCAGAACCTCCTCCAGACAAACAAGGCAGGTTTGGGAGTCTGTTCCGGAGCTGCTTTAGCTGGACAGGTCTGAGTTGGGAGAGCTGGAACTCAAAGAGGACCTGAAGTTATGGCCCAGCACCCCTGGACACTTTCTAAGGAAAACATTGTCAAACCAACTGCTGTGCAAATGGACTGGGAACCACAGAATCCTGGAATGGTTTGGGTTGGAAGGGACCTTAAAGCCCACCCAGTGCCACCCCTGCCATGGGTAGGGACACCTCCCACTGTCCCAGGCTGATCCAAGCCCCATTCAGCCTGGCCTTGGGCACTTCCAGGGATCCAGGGGCAGCCCCAGCTGCTCTGGGAATTCCATCCCAGCCCCTCCCCACCCTCCCAGGGACAAATTTCTTCCTTACGTCTAAGGAGATATTAGGAATATGAGGAAGATATCCCAGCTTCTTTAAAAGCATCTTAGCAAGAAGAAAAAGCAAAGTCTGCCCCCCTCACGTGTCTGTCCCTCTCCCCCAGGAGCAGCCAGCTGGGGAACTGCAGGGGATGGAGCAGCCATCGGAATTACTGCTTCTTTCCCCAGATAAAAGCAGAGAGAGACACCCATCCACCTTTTGATACCCTTGTCAGGAAGATGAGCAGTGGAAGGAGGTCCAGGCTCTCCCTGCTCCTCCCTGGACCCCTCCTGCAGCAGCTGGGGGTATTTGCCTTCAGAGGCAGCTCAGTAAATCCCAATTCACCCTCCAGCCTCTTGAGGAGTCCCTTCAGTTGTCAGTAAGAGCAGAATTTAAGCTAATGATTAGCTGGGAAAATTTCTGCTTCCAAGCCCATCCCACCACACAGCATTGCTGGCAAAACTCCTCGGGACACGGCTGCGTTCTTCCAGAAAACTGAGTTACTTCTTAGAGCAGGTAATGCCAGAAAATATAGAAGAGTTTTGTTAACATCTGTACTGCGAAATAAACTGCAAAATGTGCTGCAACACCTCCAGCTCAGGGCACAGGGGCTCGTGTTGGGAATGGGAGCTCTGCTTGGTTTATGCTCAGTGTGATGCTGTTCCCAGCACAAACTGATCCACCTCCTGCTCAGCATTTCAAGGGCTTAGCAAGACTCTTGATTGTATTTTTTAAGTAAAGACAGGAAATAGGAGGGATAAAAGCAATCAATGTGGCTGCAATAAAGGAAATTATACAAGAGCAATGGATTTCCGTGACACAGAGCTATGCTTCCTGAAAAGGAAGGTGCTGGCTCGTTCCCTATCTCCAAATATTTCGTTTTCCATGATGACCAACAAAGACAACACGCTGTGTTTGAGTTTAGTTGGGCAGCTGCAGTAGCGTTAATTCAATATTCACACAACTATTCTGCAGGAGCTGCTGCCCGCGGTTCCTTTAGGCTGAGGGATGCTCGCTGCAGCTTTGCAGCTCCCCAAACAATGTCCTTCAGCTCTGTGTGACTGAGCCTGTCCAGGCTGGGAGCTTCACGTGGTGTTGAAAATGTACGTGTCGAGTTAAGTGAGAAGGTTTAAAGGCAGGGTGGTCTCTGCAATCAGGTACAGTAGCTGGCTAGCAACAGCAGCTAAACAACAGCCCAGCCAGCCAGGGCTCTCAGGTTTATGTTGGCTTTGCTGTAGCAACTCCTTATCTGCCAGAGATAGGAGCAGTTCACATCAGTTGTTGTGAGATTTGGTGGAATCCGTTTCCTGAGCTGTCACCGCGGGCTAATCGGGCAGAGTGGAGCTGCAAAGCTTTGGGAGAGTGGGAGAGCAAAACTGCACCTCTGATGGAGCTCTGTTTGCTTTTGTCACTGCCGGGTTTTAGGGTATTTGTAAAATTTAGGTTAAAATTAGTTTAGGTTAAATAAAATTAGGTTAGATATGTGGAAGGATCTGTTCCCTGGGAGGGTGGGGAGGCCCTGGCAGAGGTTGCCCAGAGCAGCTGTGGCTGCCCCTGGATCCCTGGCAGTGTCCAGGGCCAGGCTGGACATTGGGGCTTGGAGCACCCTGGGACAGTGGGAGGTGTCCCTGCCCATGGCAGGGGTGGCACTGTGTGGGCTTTAAGGTCCCTTCCAACCCAAACCATTCCATGGTTCCCTGATTTTAGATGCCCAGCACAGCCCAGAGAAGCCTCCAGACTGACGCCTGACCCAGCTGGACTGGAAGAAGAGCAAATGAACTGTAGGAAAATGAGCCCTGGTACCATTTCTGCAATCTGGGACTGGGTTCACCAGGTTTTCCTGACTGTGCTCCTCACCTGGTCTGCACTGAATCCCCATGGGTTAAAGCAGGGCTCCACAGCAATGTGAGCCCACACTCACTGGAGACCCCTGGGCTGATGCGGATGCTGAAAAGGGTTGAAGTGATTCAATTTTGACTCACAGCAGTTGGTTGCTGCTGAGAGAGACACAAAATAGCAACATCATGCAAATGCAACCTGCAATCCTAAATATTCCTTGGAGCTTTGTACCAATTTTGACGTTATTCTGGCAGGGAAAGCAAGCTGCTTTCATCCACAGTTGCTTTCCCCGCTGAGCTCCCTCCTCTTCCCTCAGGATTTCTCCACCTCCCATCACTTCTTGTTCTTTCCCACTCCTCTGCTCATCGACAATTTACGCCAGCTGCAAATTTGGCCCAATAATATTGATTGTGTGTCTTGTGCTTCCTCTGTGGGCCCTAATTAGTGTGTTGGAGCTGAGCCCAGTGCCCCGAGCGGGGAGTTAATGGCAGGGGAGCGGAGCAGGCCACGCTTGGCGGGGCTGCCACTCGCCAGCCCTGACACTGCTCAGGGCACTGCCTGCAGCTCTAATGAGCTCCAGGGCAGGCAGAGGATTTAGGGGAGGGCTCAGCGAGCTCCCCAGAGCTGCATTAACCCCTGCTCTGGCTGCAGGGGAGAGGAGTCACCCTTTGGACAGAGCTGGGTCAGCTGCGCCCTGCCGCACGCTGCACCCATGGGAACACAGCAGCCTCGGAGGGACTGGGAGCCACTGGGAGCCACTGAGCCACCCTGAGAATGAAGAATTGCACCTTTCTACCCACTCCCAGCTGCTCTCCTGTCAATAACCCTCCGCTTCTGCGTCATTCTTCCCAGGGAGTGAAACCGCTCTCTTCACCACAGGCACCAACGTTGTCGATGCTTCTGGCCTCAAACCTCCAGCCCATAGTTACTGAAAGGAAGGGTCAAGCCTGGTGATCAGGTTATTATCACAAGTATTTTTATTGTAGGTTGGGATTCAGGACCCCCACGTCTCGGTCTGCCTCTGCTTCATCTGTGCCCTGCAGACATTTTCAAAGGCTCCATCACTTCTGTACTTTTTGGAAAAGCAAAAACCCTCAGTGGTCTGACCTTTGCTGGGACAGACAAATGAATCAGTTTGGTTTGAACTGAGCACTCAGGTGCAGGCTCTGGCCCAGGCACTGCAGGGTGCAGGATCCTGGTGCAGGACCACGGGCCGAGGGCTCCTTGCTCTGGTGCTGAACTCAGCGAGGTTGGGGAGCTCAAGCAGGGGAAGCAAAGCCTGAGCACCTGAGCCCTGCTGGGCACCACTGCGGGGGCAAACCACGCCAAAGCTCCAACGCTGGGATGGGTTGGAGGGAGCTTTGCCCCGGCTGCTCTCCCTGCCTCTGATTTCTCAGCAGCTGACAAATGGAACAAAGGCTCAGCTGCAATTTTATTTTTAAAAGCCATCCTGCTTGCCATCATCAGTGGGGCTCGAGGTCTGAGCGAGCAGGAGCGGGTCAGGGTGGCTGACAGCAATTTAATCTGCTGCTGCCTTTCCATACCTCCCTGTGCCATCCCTGACCCCACGCCAACGCCCTTCCACTGCCAGCGAGGGGACAGATCCAGCTTTGTGCAGATAATGAGTTTCTAAACGTGTCCCATGTCTCCTGCAAACTGTAAATGTGATTTATCCCCATTTCACACTTTACACAGCTTTCTTTACCCTGGGTAGGAGGGATATAGCACGGGAGCTCCATGTTCCCACTCCCCCAGTGGAAACATCCCTTCCCAGGGTGTGACAACACTCCAGCTTCCAGTGGACATTTTTGACCTTTCACTCCTCAGCGCTGTCTGTAGCTGTTGTGTTGGGAACAACTGTCCTTGGGGTGCTTGGCTGACCTCCTGACTCCTTTTGGAAAGGCATTTCCATAGAGCTCTCAGCACTTCAAATGAGCACCAGACTTTTAGCGGCATCAGAAATGCGGATGCATGTGAAGGGAACACTTGACAGCGCTCAAAAATCCATCCCTGGTGCTCCAGGAAGGGTAAAGGTGTCACTGAAACCACTCAAAACCCGCACTGGCCTTAGGGGTTGAGTATGGATCTCACCCAGAGCACGTGGAGCTCAAGGGGAGCCTCTCGGCTGGATGGCAGCCTGAGCCAGCCTTTGTCAGGGAGACGAGGAAGGAAACACGGCAACGCTGCCGGGGAAAGGAAAGATTTACCTCTCACATGCTCAGAACGCAGGTGCCAGGCCAAGACTTATCCTCATTTCGTTAGCCAGAGGTCACAGCCTGGCCCCTGCCCCCCTGGCTGGGGGAGATCTCTCCCTGCATGCAGCGAGCCCTGGGGCCAGCTGAGATTACAGGAACGCTGCCCTGTTCCCAGCTCCTGTTATCGGGACATTGTGTGAAGAGGGCTGAAATATCACATCGTGTTTTTACGCATGATAAAGCAAATTTTCACAGGCCACACCAGCGGCCGCTGACGGCGCCGGGAGCGTCGGTGCCCTCACCATGCCGGGGGTACAGGGAGACCTTAGGGACAGGGTTCTGTGTGAAAAGGGCTTTTTGTGAAACTTCCTCAGGAGAAAACAGAGTATTTCCTTGTCTGCTGGGTGTGCTTTTCACCTCGGTGAACTCTCTGATGTTTCCTAAAGGCTGAGCACACCCTGGAGTCCTGCAGTGGCAGCATCACTGAGGCCTCTGCTCTGCCCCACAGCCGGGAAAATCACACCCAAATTCCTGCCTCTGTATTTGAAGTTATAAACCTTATTTCTTAAGAGACCCAATTCCCAGTTAACCACTGGGCACTCCTGTTTGTGGGAATCCCCTACTGAGGAAACTCTTGCAGAGGAAAGGGTGAACTCCTGCTCGGAGCTTTTGGCAGCGTGGATTCTCCAAGGAAGGAGCTGTCCCAGCTGGAGCCCCTGTGCCACGTTCACCACAGAGTATTTACCTGCTTGACCAGCTCACAGTTTCTAAGCTTGCAGGGTTTGGGGCTGGAATAGATGAGGATTTTCTCCAAGGAAGAGCCAATTTGGACAGCTCTTGCCCCTGCTGCCCCAGCTGCTTCCTCCTGCCCGCAGGTTCCCTGGCATCAGCAGGATGCTTCTGTTTCCCAGGTTATTTTTCCTGCAGGCCAGTTTGACACTGGGGCTTCGCAGATCCCACTGCTGCAGCAAGGTGGCAGGAAAACACAGGGAAAGTGGGACAGTGGGACTGCTCCCAGAGCTTGGGACACTTCTTCCTGCCCACCTTGCTGAACAGTTGTTCGTACACCCAGTTTGGCAGTGTTTTCTCCTCAAAAGCAGCCTGGTTTGGGGGTATCTTTCATCTCCCACGTAAAGGAAGGATGGACTGCATCACTCTGGAGCTGCTGGGGAGAACAACATGTTCCCACTGCTCCTGGGGTCTGGACAAGGCCTCCTCAGCCACAGCTGGACACTTCCCGCACGTCCACCTCGCCTCCCACAGCAACGTGCTCCTCTGTGCAGTGGCCAGGCTAAAAAAGGAAAGTTCCTATCATGCCAAAAACGCAACTTTGATAAATATGAGGGGATAAGTCACAATAAGTGTGACTGGCTTGGGATCCAAACACAATAACAAGGGAAGGATAATTTTATTTTCTGCCTCTCACGCCTACCAAACCCCTGGATACAATGGAGTGAACTCTGAAATGCATTTATTTAGTAAATACCTGAGACGAGCAAAAGAGATTTTCTGCTCTAGCACGAAGAATGCAGTGAGGGGACTGAAAGGATGGCCTAAAAGGGATCTTACTTTCAATCCCACACTGCGTGATTTAGCACTTTTGGATGCACTGGGATCTGTGGTTTAACAGCTCTAACTTGGAAAGCCATATCACATTTAAAGGGAGAGGAAAATCCTCAGTCTGATCTCAGGGTTATCACCTTGGTAAAGCTCTTGTGTCCTCACGGTGCCGTGAGAGGGCTAAGGGGGTGACAAATGCCTTTTTGGAGGTTTCCAAGCCTACAGGACAGGGCTGGAAAGGACCTTTCTTTATTCTCTGTGGTAGACAGTCTGTTGTGCTTTTACAGGACAGGAGCAGCGTCACCCTCTCCAGGGGATCCAGAGTCAGTGTCCAAAACCCACTGAGCTGAAAAGCCACCAAAGCCCCCCTGTGAGTTTATAATGTCCCTCGCAGCCCAGAGGAGCAGCAGCCCCTGCCCCAGGAGCAGGAGAGATTCTCTGCTGCTCCCACCCCAAAAATCTTCATGGCCTGGCCAGAAATAGAGGGAGGAAGGAAATGTAGGCTCGGCACCAGTCAGTTTTCGGGGATCTCACGTTGTGCGGTCTCCAGCGGATGTGAAAGTGCAGAAAATCCAGAGCAGGCTCTGGATAGAGCCTGACAGAGCAGAGAGGGCACCCACCCCCTCAGGGATGGAAAGGGTGCAGTTTCACAGGTCTGGCATGGGCAGTTCATGGTTCTCTGGAGAAACCTCACTTAAAAAAAAAATTCCTTGTTCTCTTAGAGCACCCAATGGCAACACCAGCTCACAAGGTGCCCTCCAGGCTCTCAGGAATTTCCAGCCCACCTGACCTCTATTGGAAAGTCTCACAGATGACCTCTATAAACCCTGCAAATGTTAATGGGTGGAATATCTTCAAAGGAGTCCCTCTGATGCTCGGCAGCCACGGGGTTGTTTTGCCTATCTGAGTGGAAGCGGAGGAATGCGCAGTTTATTTTAAATAACGTGCACTTGTCCTAATCGTGGAGATTTCTGAGCCTCAGCCAAGCCTTTGCACGTCATTACAGTCTGCTGTGAAGGAATTATTGGCCTCTTCACACTTTTGATCTTTGCAGAAAGGAGCGTGTGGCATTTCCAGCCCAGATGTTCACGATGCTGCTCCTAAACCCAACGGAGAAGTTTCTCCCTAATGACTCCTGGGCCTCACGCTCAGATTGGTGATGAGCTTCTTGCAGAGGTAAAAAAATGAATAACCACTGAAGTAGCTCTGTCAAGGTCATCTGAAATCACAGAAAAGACTCGTGAATGGCAGCAGCTGCTGTGAAATGGTGGCAGACATTGGGAACCTCTCGGTCCGAGTGCCGGCAAGTCGCGGCTCCCACGGTGGGGACTTGGACTTGCAGCCAAAAAAAACTGAAAGAGACTTCAGGAGACAGCTCTTGTGGTGTGTGGGACCTGCAGGTGTGGGAAGGGGAGCTTTGGGTGATCATGGAGGGTGTCTGAGCCTGGTGGAGGCCACCCTGCCCTCCTTGGGGCTCCTCTCCATGACTTCCATCCCTCCGCAAAGCCATGGAGCTGCACCAGCAGGTCCAGGCCCAGTGCAGATCCTCACCGTGGTCCTCACTGATATTTCCCATCACCAAGGCTGAGATCTGAAACATTTTAGTCAGATTTGCTACCCTGTGCTCAGGTTCAATCTCTGGGAGAGCAGAGGGCCTCGGCCGTGGGTCCTTGGGAAGGCACTGGGATTTTGCAGGAGACCCACCTGGGCCTCTGGAACAGTCGATTCCCTCGTGTGAAGGTTTGTGGGCACGACAGGGGAGAGCTGTGTGGTCTCTGGGGATTCTGTGGAAAGGAAACCCCTGGAGTCAGGGTCTACAGGTCGAATGCAGCTCAGCTTTCACAAACTCTGCACCTTCCCCAGACTTTATATCCATAGCTGAGCAAAGGTGGGCTCAACGCACCAAAGTGAATCTGAGACTGAGTCTGGGCTCAGTTTTTAGGGCTAAACCAGTCCCCCCTACCCCAGCAAGGCTGAGAGCAGCAAGTGCTTTATACTCAACACTGACTTTTATTCTCCAATAACCTTTTCCCACTCCCATCTCCCCTTGTTTCCCACATTTTCCTCTGTGTCCCCTTCTCTCCCAAGTTCATTTTCCCTGGCAGACAGCTCTGCAGCCTGTGTGGAGCTGAACTTCTGCCTTGCCAAAGCCAAGTCCTCAGTAGCCAGAGCCCAGTGTTGTGATTCCCCTCACGGTGCCTGGCACAGAGCCATGTGCTTGGTCCTGCTTGAAAACTCCTGCAGATCTCTGTGGTTTTCCCTTTCCCGTCCCCATGAAGGCTCTGGGCTGGGCTGTTCCCCCTTCCCAAATAAATGAGTGAAAGGTTTTCTCTAGAAGAAAAAAACTGTCCAGAGTCCTGGTATTTTTCTTTCCTCCACCAAAAGCTTTGGCAGCACCGTGGTACTGCTGGAAGGACGGCTCTGGCAGGGGTGGGGGACAAGCAGAAAGGTCACAAACAGCCACAGGGACACCTTTGGGTCCAGGTGGGCTTTGCACTGATGGCAGCAAGTGATGGGGAGAGACCCGGCATCACTGCTGGGCGCAAACCCAGGGTTCCACAGGCCGGCTGAGGAAATCCTGCTCTGCACTTCAGAAATGACAAAACACCGGAGCAGGGGCCGTAAATAAGTCCAGATTTGTCCTCCTTTGAAGTCTGTCCCTCAGGGAAAACAGAATTTTTTGTGCTGGGAGCTGCTGATGGACTCCCCCAGCACCAAGAGCTCCGAGCACAGGTGTGTGAAAGTGCTCTCCAAGCTCTGCCAGCTGTGCTGGATTAGGAGCACCTGGCTGTGGGGAGCAGTGACCTAAAACACCTGAACAGCCCCTGAACTGAAGAGCTTTGTGTGACACTGGGGTTTTCTGCCTGGAGCCGTGGTGTGGATGGCTGGCACAGCATCTCCTGGTGCTGCAGGAGATCTCAGAGCCTCGTCCTGCCCCACAAGAGCACAAACCAGCTGGGTGATTGATGTGAGCACCTCCACCACCCAGGGCTGTGCCTCCCCGGGCCCTGGGGCTCCGCTGCCTGCCCAGATCCAGGATCCATGGATGTTCTGCATGTGGGTGTCTCCAGCAAGGAGACAGGCAGCTGGAGGAGGGATGCTGCTGGTTTCTTTATAAAGGCACAACATGTCCATAACCCAACCTTCTGAGTGCAAGACATTCTGACTGAGCAGCAGGAAGTGCTGGCCTGTTCTCCAGGTAACCTGAGCAGCTGAAAGAGGAGTTGAAATAAACACACCAAAAAAGCTAAAGGATGTTTTTGAAATTTCCTGGTCCAGAGCATGAACTGGCCTCTAAGCTCTGGTCTCCTTCGTCCCACTCGGCCTGCGGGCAGTAGCAGGACACTGGGCAATACAAGCCCCTGGCTCTGAACCTGCAATTCCTGTGCATTCCTGCAGCTGCATTTTGTGTCTGTGCAAAGCTGGGTGTCTCCTCCTAGTTGGTTTTGGCACCAGTTTTACTCGTGGATTTAGTTAAGTTTTTAATCTCCTCCTCAAGCACCTTGGTTTTCTTCTCCAAGTCCTCCCGCGAGC
Source organism: Corvus hawaiiensis (assembly GCF_020740725.1). Lineage (NCBI taxonomy): Eukaryota > Metazoa > Chordata > Aves > Passeriformes > Corvidae > Corvus > Corvus hawaiiensis. Next base: position 1,033,955 of record NC_063248.1, read on the forward strand.
GCTCCGCGTTCCTCAGCTTCAGCTCCAGCTCCCCAGACTTCTTCTTCTCCTGCTCAATGTCCTGGTTCAGCCTCACCACTTTGGCCCAGACTTCATAGTTTTCATTCTGGAGGCTGCAAAGGGAGACAGAGCATGAAAGGATTGGATTGGAAAAGGGCTGGAAAATCCTTTGGCTCTTAGGGAGTCTGACCTCAGCATCATTAAGCAGCAAAACAAGACAGAGGTGCTGTCCTGAGCCCCTCAGTGGCCACAAAACTTGATGCAATAAATCAATAACCATGATACATGTGCATTGATAATGGGATAAGAATAATATAATATAATATAATATAATATAATATAATATAATATAATATAATATAATATAATATGTGGAGCTGATGGCTACAACCAATGGTGCAATAACGCTACTGGTGATTTCTGGAGAGTCTAATGGTCCAATATCGTGGTAATAACAGGAATTATGGCAGTGCAATTACTGCAGGAACACTGCAGTGCCATGCAATGATGTGGTAAGAGCTGTGGAGTATTAACATTGTCATGACACAACATTACCCACTGTGGTGAGAGCACAGCTCGTACAGCACAGCACATTGATTTTAGACAGCCTGTAAATGCTGTATTTATCACTAATCACCACTGTTGTATACTGCATAACACTACTGGTGAATAAATCTGTGCAGTGTTTGCTGTCACATGAGCTGCACATTTCCCACTCTGTAGAAAGCAGCTCCCTGCAGTTACCTTTTGATTTGCCCCTCGTACTCATTTCTCTGTGCCTCCAGGTCTTTTTCCAGCTTGAGGATCATGCTTTGCAGGAACTCCCTGCTCTCCTGCTCAGGTTTGGAGTCCTCAGCAGGGCTGCTGGTGGGACTGGCTGGTTCCTTTGGCTCGTGGCTGGGACTGAAGCAGGGCAGGAATTCCTTCTCGGAGATGCTGCTGGCAGGGCTGGGGCTGGAGCCGCTGCCTTCCCCACTCTCTGCCTGGGAGGGGGGAACATTGTCGTAGGTTGAAGCCCTGTGGAGGTCGAGCAGCTTAAAGAGATCATGAGACAACGTTCTCTTGTGTCCATCAGAGCCCACGGGGCGCGTGCTGCTTTTCCAAAAGTCACTGGCAAAGACATCGTTCTTCTCCTTGCAGCCCTTCTCCCCTGGGGGAGCCGCTGCCAGGAAAGATTTCCTCGTAGGTAAAGTCTGAGTTCTTTTCCTTGGCTGTGTTTTCCACATTCCCTGTGTGTCTTTGGACTCTGTGTCCTCCCCGGGGACACTGGAGCTCGCAGCTGGGCCAGGGGTGCTGCTGGAATTGGGGTGATCCCTCTGTAAAACAGAGCACGGCTTTGGGAGAGCCCGTCCTGCTCTGGGAGCAGACAGGTGACAGCTGCTGCTGTGACTGCAGGGTTTACAAAGGCCACACTCGAGCCTGCTGGAGGAATGGCCTCGCTTTTCCATAGAAAACTATTTTGAATTGCACCATGATTACCATTAAAAAGAACTTTTTGCAGAGATTCCTTCGGAGAAAAGCCTTTAATACCCAATGCTTTCCCTTCACCAGCCTGAGCTGGAAAGGTTTCACATGTTCGGCTGTTTAGCCAAAAAGCTTTGGGAGTTTTCATATTTCCCAGAACAGCAGATTTTCCACAGGAAAGTGGAAAGTTTATCTACATCATTTTCCTGATGTAAATATTCCAGGGATGACAGATACAGCTTTTGAACCTATAAATAGCACTTTATATAAAAGTGTTTTTAGGGCTCGCTGACCTGTCAGAGCCTGTCCCAATTAATCACACGTTTAATAAATTGATTATTCCCCTGGGGATCCCTCCTTACCATTTGCCTTTGGATGGAGCCTCTGGGAGCTGTGGGGCCCTCTGCAGCTCCCCAGCCTACGGAGCTGCGAGGGACAGGAGCTTTCTTCTCGGTTTTTTGGGCAGGTGGGGAGGGAGGCACATCCTTGGATGGGGGAAAGAGCTTTTCGTGGTCACTGATCATCACAGTCATCACCTTCTGGACCTGGGGTGTGCCTGGAGGAATTAGAGATTGTCAGGGGCAAACCCAGTGCCACAGGATCCCTTCCACCACTTGGATTTCCTGCCTGGTCTTTCTGGTGTCTAAAATGGAGATGGAGCAGAAAACAAGGAGAAGGATCACAAAGCCAAATAAAGTAAATGCAGTGAGTAAAAGTAGGTGAGTACCCTCATTTCTTTGAGTTTCCTCTGTTCCCTGGAGAAGGATTTTACACCTCCCTGCTCCAAGCAGCACAGAGATGATCTCACCAAATTCCTGAATGGGCTGAACTCCATGAAGGGAGCATGCAGTGTAATTCCTGAGGGGGTTTTGTCACCACAAACACCTTTAGAGCCTAACAAACACAGGGCTTGACTCTGCCCTGCTGTACTCGCTGTGCCCAGGCACGCTTCTGGCTTATATCCACAGCTCCACCACAGAAAATCATTCATTTCAAGGCTGTGGATGCAACTCAGTATTTCAGCATGCCAGGAGTTCCTGTGCCAATGATTCCAGCAGTTCCTTTTACCTCTCATGATAATTGCAGGGTCCTCTATCTTGGGTCTGATGAGGTTCACTCCAATCACTGTTGCCAGGTTATCCACACTCATCTTGTTGACGCTGGAGTTGAGTTGGATTTCATAGAGAAACCTGTCAGAATTGGAGAGCAAATATTTCCCATCAGAGGTGGAAGAGTGCAAAAAGCCTCACTGGTATAAAATCCTGGTTCATCCTCCCAGCTCTTCCTCTCAGTCACAGGAACAGAAACACTTGGCCTTAGAACTGGAGCTGGGTCTTACTGGTACCAGAATAAAAACCATCATGTGAGGAGCTGCTCCCCTCAAAAACAAATCAGAAAGGAAGGGAATCCCCCCATCAGATCTCCAACTGGAGAAAAACCACCCAGGCTGGGTGAAACCTGGAAGTTTTGGTGCACAATGTTTTTGTCCAGGAAAACTACATCTGGTTTTAACTCTCAGGGATTTATCAGTGAGTCTGAGGGTGGTGATTTATGCTCAGACATTGTCAGGGGGTTTATCCCCGGGGCTGAAATTCTCCTCTACAAAAATCGGGATCTGGTGACTCAAAGGCAACCAAAGCACAGCTTAAGCAGGCTCTGTCTAGAGGAGTCATCCTTTGGGATGACATTTCTGCTCCCCAACACCAAACCTGAGCTGTCCATGCCTTGTGCAGAGCACTGACCTGCAGATGTAGCTGAGGAGGTTGTAGTTGTCTCTGGGGAGGAGGGACAGCTGCTTCACGAGCTCCTGGTGGCCCTAAATGCGAGGTAAGAAACAGCTCCAGGAGGATTCACAGGCACATCTGGGCCAAGAACAGCTTTGGTCACTCCATCCGTGCCTTTGGGGGTCTCCTCCTGGGGACTCCACCAGTCCCAGGGTGGCAGTGGAGTCCCCATCCCTGGGAGTGTTCCAAACACACGTGGACGTGGCACTGGGGACAGGGGTTAGTGGTGCCCATGGGGGTGCTGCTGGGTCATGGCTGATGGTCTTGGGGATCTTTTCCAACCTCGTGGATTCCATGACTCTGATTCTCTTGGCATTTTCCATCACTGTTTTGTGTATTTCCCCATCCCTGGAAGTGTCCAAGGCCAGGTTGGATGGAGCTCTGGGTAACCTGGGCTGTGGAAGGTGGGATGGTGGAACTAGATGGGCTTTGAGGTCCCTTCCAACCCCAACCACTCTGGGATTCCTTGGTCCCGTGTATAGGAACGGTGCCATTCCTGTTCCTATAGTGGCTTGTTTTGCAAAGGGAGGCTTCTTTTCCACCAAATTACATATTAGGAAAAGACAATTCCCATCTGTTCCGCACTTCTCCCTCTCCCAAATCCCCACTCCCCTCCTTGGTGTCCCCCAGGGCCCTCTGCCAGCCCCGTGCTCAGCTCAGGAGTGTTGGGCTTCCTTCCATCCTGGTTCTCACACTGGCTGTTTGCTGCCAAGGGCTCCACAAAAAGAGGTGCTGAGCAGAAATTTAAGCTTTAACATTCACAAATCCATGTGGTCAAGCTGGGAAACCCCACTGGCTTCGGGAGAGTTTTTTCTTTTTCATTTTTTTCCTTCTTTTTTCCCTCCCCAGACTCCAAAGCTCAGTGGCTGGCACTGCTGTGCGCCCTGGCACGGAAACTGAAAACAAAAGCATCTCTACCTTTGTCTCATCAGCTTCCAGAGCCTTCCCACAGAGCAGGAAATCCTCGTACTGCAGCCAGGGCACCACGGGCTCCGGGAGCTCCCGCAGGTAGAGCTTGAACAGGGAGGCCACGGTGTGGACATCGGTGTCCCTGCAAAGTGCAAAGAAGCCACTCAGGGAAAGTCAGGCCCAGCAGGTCAGCAAACCCCCACAAGGCTCTGTTTGAGCTCTGTGGGCAGGTGTGGAGACAGAGAGATGTCAACAGGAGGCAAGAGCAACCTGGGAGAACCCATAGCCAGGGAATGGCCCCAGCTGGCAGCAGAATAAAGGCTTGGTGGAGATTTTCCCCACCTTGAGGGTGGCAGGTCCCAGTGTCCACCCCTGGGCTGAGCTGGGATAGCAGGGAATTCACTTCGAGGGCTCCTGCCTCCTCCCGAAGCCGAGTTTTGAGCAAGCACAAAGCCACGGTCTCAGCTCTACCCAGCTGCCCTGCCCTCGGAAATGCTGGGCCCTGGCAGGCAGTCCCTGCTCCGGGCTGCCCCATCACCCAGGCCCAGGTCTGGGCACAGCAGGAGCCAAACCCAACAGCAGCTGTCCCTGGCACGACACAGGCTCTTGTGTTGCCTCAATCTCCCTCCTTTGCTTTGTGAACCTAAAGTCACTTTTCCTCACCCACTGGACGACTGCAGAGCCACGTTACTGAATGAGCGGGAGCTGCATTTCTGGAGCACCACCCTGGTCCTTGTCACTGCATTCGAAGGGGTGGAAACCAAGGAGAAGGGAGCAAAATCCTTCTCCCATCTCCCGTTCCAAGCAAAACCCTTCTCCCGTCTCCCGTTCCAAGCAAAGCCGTCCCAGCCCGTGCTGGGCTCCCGAGGGTCCGCGTGCAGATCCTCCCCTGCCCGGCCACACTCCCCAGCGTGGAGCTGGCGGAGCCTCCCTGGGATCTCAGAGCAGCAGCAGTTACTGGGGCTGCTCTGCCGGGACAGGTGTTTGCAGCTTTGCAGCCCTTGTATTTACATTCTGTCAAAGGGACACTGTCAAGATCATGAGCCTCTATTCTGACCTACCTTGAAGTCACTAAACTCTTATAAACTTCAAGCAAAACCCCCTCAGGTCAGTTATTTTTAGAATTGGTTGGGGCTGTAAAATACTATTATTTTTACGAGCACACATAAACACAGAGGGACGTTTTCAGAGCTGCGTTTTTGTAGGACCTACCAGTACACCCCACTGGGCATGCTGGGTGCCTGGACTGCACCAGCAGCTTTCTAACACCCCCCACTCCACCCTGCCGTGGCTGAGTGTGTGTAAGTGCTCCCCTGAAAACCCAGACAGGCAGCAAGGATGGCACTGAAGGTCGAGCCAGCACCTCGCTGCTCTCAGGTCACTGCAAACCCCATTATCTGCCTTCCTCCTCACTGAGAAAATGTTTTGCTTGGGGTGCCAGGGGGTTGCAGTCACCCTGAGACCACCCTGGCCATGCTCATCCCAAGCCCTGCAGCACAGGGGGAACATCCCGGGGAGGGCTGAGCTCCCCGGCCGTGCCCCGTTGCAAAACAGGGCTGCAAACATTAAAGGTTTCACCTTCCCATGGCCCTGCACAGGTTCCAACAGGAAAGCTCCGAGCAGGGCTCAGTGCCCAGGAAATACTCAGCTGCTTCGCTCCATCCGGCTCTGCCCGGCCGGGGGATTTAGGGGAAAGTGATGGGGTTTTCCTAACAAAGCTCAACAAAAACGGGGGAAGTTTTGTGGTTAGGGACAGGCCTGTGAGCAGAGAGACAGGGCTCCTGCACAATGCTTAGGCAAGATGGGCTTTGCACAAAAATCCAGGGGAGCTCCTGGGTTTGGGGGCTCCCTTTCCTCGAGCATCCCAGGCCTTGGTGGCTCTCAGGGCAGCTCCCAAATTCCATGGCCAGTGTCACCTTCACACACAGCAGCACCCTGGGCACTCCTTGTCTCGGGCCTGGTGCACAGGGCAGGGCAGGAATTGAGCTGAAATCCTCACCTGAGGTGCCGTGCAAAGGCAGGACCCACTTTTCCTCAGTCCCAGCTCCGGGGCTGTGGCTCTCACCAGCACAAACTGGGGGGAAAAACCCTGGAGCAGCACAGGTGAGCAGGGCAGGGTGGGCCATGCCTTGTGCCACTGGGGCCAAAATCAAGGGATCAGGGGGGACAGGACAGAAAACCCCTGGAGAAAGGGAGGCACCAGAAAGAGGAGGAGTTCCCCTCCTGCTCTCATTTTTCACAGGGCATGGCAGAGGCAGCAGCTGCAAAGGTCTCTCTCCAAAGCCTCTCTGAGACCTACGAGCAGGGACAGGCAGCTCTCCCAGATTTAGGGAATTCTCCGTTTCCTCCTGGCCCTGCAGAGACGGGGGAGCAGGGGGGCACAGCTTTGCAGCAGCAAAAATCTCCCAAAATCTCTCCCATCTCTGTGTGATGCTGTAGGGAAAAGCATCAGGAGGAGAATACCACGGCAGGGAAAGGAACAACTTCTGCTGGGTGTATGAGAGCATCCTCTGGGCTTGTCTGGGACCCTGCCCTTGCTCTCCTTTCTCAAAGCCCTCAGCTGATGGGCCAAGCTCTTCCCTTTTCTCCTTCCTTGGCTGCTCCAAACCATAATTGCTGTGTGTGGCCGGGATTTTCCCAAACGCTTTCCTTTCTTTCCAAGAATCTTATCTCAGCACCCTCTGGTTGTGTGTTTGTGGTTACTGCTGAACCCTCTCTCCTCCTCAAGCCCTTCTGGAGGGTTCTGGAGGGCACTGCTGGGCTCTGGGGGTTGGACTGGCTGCTTTTCCCTGGAATTTGGCAGTGGGAGAGGGGGAATCAGCGTTACCTGTCGAACGAGGGCCTCTCCCCGGCGTCGAAGGCGTCCCGGAGCTGTCTGACCAGGTTGTCCTGGCCGGGCAGGCGGAAGATTCCCTCCTCACTCACTCCATGCTCCCGGATGAACTCGGCGCTTTTCTGCACCAGGATGGGCACCTGGTGCTGCCCGAATTTCTGCTCGTAGGCCATGGTCTCTGCCAGGTGCTGCCCAAACACCGCTGGGGACAGGGCACGAGGTCAGAGCAGGAACCCCAAAGCTCCGCTGGGGACACCTCACCTGCCCCAGCAGGAGCTGCTGCTCTGCCAGGCACCAGAACCCTGCAAACTCCTCGGCAGAAACAAAGTTCTGCAGAAACCAGAGCCTTCCCCGAGGAAATAACAGCAAAATAAAACCTTGTTCCTCCTCCAGTAATTGACAGTTCTCCAAATGACTGAAAGCAAGCCTTGGGGTTTGCTGCCTGTGAGCAGGATGCTGATCCAGAGCGAGACAGGGACAGGGCACAGGGAGGGAAGGAAGCTCATCCCACAAAGCTGAGAAAGCACAGGAGACAACCAAGAAACCAGAAAAGATCCTTGCAGGGATTTGGAGCTGGAATTCTTCCTGATCCCATCGCTTTTCTTCCCCCTCCCCTCTCCTGACCTTCCCCTGTGCTGGGGCCAGCTGTGCTCCAAGGGGATGGTACCTTTCCTTCGGAGCAAAACTGCCTTTTTCCTCCTGAAGCCTCGGCAGAAGCAGCGCCTGACGGGGGGCAGGCAGCAGCTCCTCCTCGGAGCCTGGGGCATGGCAAGAGCAGGCAACTCCCAGCTCCAGCAGGCTCTGGAATATCAATGGCAAAGGGTCCCCTGGTCCTCTGCCATACTCCTGCCCTAGCAGTGCCCGTGGTGTGTTCCCCTTGTGCTCTGAAGGCTGAAATCATTCCCCTGCATCCTCCAGAGCAGGGAAATGCAGGTAAACACCCTCAGCTGGAACCACAGGGCTTGTCAGCACCTGCCTGGGCATGGGGCTGTTTCATTTGTCACTCACACTTTTAAATAATGAACATAAACCTGTCACCGTGCACACGAGGAGCAAATGTCTCTCTTTTTTTGGCCTCTGTGCTGTGGTAGCTGATACTGAACTGGTGATTTCACTGCAGATTTGTTGGTCTGGAGACACCTCCCCAGGGTGCTGTGATGCCGTGGGAGTGACAACCAACCCTGCAAAACCACACCGAGATTTTGGAGATGCTTTTGCTGTTTCTTCACTCTCTGCAGCTTTTCTGCTTCTTGGTGTGCAACAAGCTCACAGGACCTGGGCCACAGGGCTGTTCCCAGGTGGGCTCTGCCAAAACCTCCCCCATGCAGGGGTTGCTCTAAAAGCTCCTGTTGCCCCAGTTTACACTGAAGACAAAAAACCTCAAGTTTTGGGAGTTTTGGGATCTGCTAACCTGTGTATTGACATAAAATGCAGCTCCACAGTCCCTGACTTCTCTGCTGTCCTCAGGGCCCTCTGTGCTGCTATAAATTTACATTTTCTTTCCTATAAAGTCACTTAATTTACCTGGAAGAGACCAACAGCCTCCTAAGTTTAAAAAGGATCAGAGGCAGAGCCGTTATTAAATATTAGAGCCAGTTGGGACAGTGCCCTGGAAATTCCTGGCTCAATCCTCCGTTCAGCTGGGTGATGCTGCCTCCCCCAGGGCACAGCCTGCTCCCGTTCGGAGGCAGAAAAGCTCAGGGATGCAGAGGAAAACCAGCTGGGACAGGCTGGGAGAGCTGGGGGTGCTCACCTGGAGAAGGGAAGGATCCAGGGAGAGCTCAGAGCCCCTTGCAGGGCCTGAAGGGGCTCCAGGAGAGCTGCAGAGGGACTGGGGACAAGGGCTGGAAGGACAGGACACAGGGAACGGCTTCCCACTGGGAATGGAATGGATGGAATACTGGGAAGCAATTGTTCCCTGGGAGGGTGCTGAGGCCCTGGCACAGGTTCATGCCTGGGTGTGAGGAGGGTGAGGGTGTGACCCAGGCAGGCTGAGAGCAAACGGGGGAAGAAAGGATGGGCTGAGCAAGAAAAGCCAGGGGAAAAGCAGAGCGAGGAAACTGGCAGGTGGAGAACCACATTTTCCAAGGCTTTGTCCCTGAATGGGAGCTGTTTTCAAGAACACTTCCAGGGTCAAAAAGCCCAGGAGGAAGTTGATAAAAGAAGATGAAGCCAGGCCAGAAATGTTTGCTCAGGCCTGGCTTTCCTCACCACTGCCCGTGTTTGCAGCAGCCCCAGCGCCGGGGCTGCTCCCGGAGCAGCTCCCAAGGGAGTCATAAGGGACACGTCCCAGCCTCGTTTTCCAGGGATTTCTGAGCCCAGCTTTGAACCCCTCACCCCAAAGTGCTGCAGGCCCCAGGGCAGTGGGAGATCCTCCCTCCAGGAGCTGTCCCTGCTCCCTTTTACCTCCCGAGGCCGACCCCAGCGCCCTCCGGATGGATTTCACCCACTCCTCCATCTCCGCATGGGAGCTGGCCATGAGCACACAGCTGTCCTGCCCTGCCCGGCTCTGCTCTCCAGCCACCCCTGCAAAAACAACACATTTAAGGAGAGGATTGGAGGAGAAAAGGCACATTTGTGTTGTTTTCTTCGTCAAATGCTTTTGGCTCCGAATTTCCCCATTAAAGCCCCGCTGGCTGCAGGGGAAGCGGAGCTCGGACATTTTGCACTTGGAGATCTGCAAGAAAGGAACAGAAACTGCTGCAGCTGCAGCCTGGCAGAGCTTCTCCTCACCATGGGACATGGGCACTGACACAGGGCCTTGCTCCAGCCCTGGGTGAAAGCAAGAAATTCATTTTCCCATGAAACAGAGCTCCGGGAACCTCGGAAAGAAGTGGGAGCAGGAGCACAAGGACTGGGAAAGGACTTGCCTGAGTGATTTTGGGTAGTCAACCCAGCCCAAAAGCGTGCAAGGAGGAGGAGTGAGGCATCCTCACCTGGGATGATTTCAAAGATGAATTTCCCTCCTTCCTCTGGGTTAGTGGCCACCACCTTGATGGTGCTCCCCTGGAGAGACAGGCAGCCCTAGGACAGAGCAGAGCAAACCCCTGTGTGCCACCTGTGCGAGGCCACAGTGCCACTGAGGGTGGGGGTCCTGCCCTCAAACACCCTGCAGGAGATATATTTCATAGAGGTGTATTTGTGTAGATAAACTACAGTGACTTTTCAAACAAGAGCCACTTCTTAAATGCCAATTTTTCCAATGAAGTGATTCTCAGAATGAGAAAATGGTTCTTTTGCTCTTTCCTATCTTTTTCTCACTTCTCATGTTCTTTCGGCCCTTGTTGGGAGTGGAAGAAGAGAAAACGAAGGAGAATGGACTTGGGAAAACCCCAGAACATCCTGTTTCTGCTGGGCAGGGGTAGGAAAACTGTTCCTTGAACACAGCATCACTTAAACCCAAAAGGCAGCCCTAAGCCGGCAGGAGAGGAGGAGAGAAAAAGAAGAAAAGGGATGGAAAATTAACAAATAAAGTGGAAAACAGCCATTTCTGGGGACCTTCCTTTCCCTGGCTGTGGGGGCTGGCAGAGGGATTGGGGTGACTCAGCCCTGGAGGCCTCCCCGGGCAGGAAATGAGCCTGCGCCTCCAAAATGAAATTTCTCAGCAATTTTAGCCTCCTGGAAGCCACCGAGCTCCTGGAGCCCAGCTGCTTCCATCGGGATCCCTGCTGGGACCCACGGGGCTGGATGCTGGGGTGGTGCAGCAGGGGCAGGGCAGAGCTGCCATGGGAAGGTTTTCACAGCACTTTCTGTTCCCACATCCCATTTCCAGCTCCTCCCCAGCACCCTGGAACAGGGCAGAGCCAGAAAAGGGACCTGGATCCCACCGGGCTCAGCCTGCTGCGCCCACCCCGAGGATCCACGGATCACCTTCCCCCGGGGGTGTTTTCTATCCCCAGAGGAGTTTTGCTGCTGGTAACGCTTTGTAGAGGGAACAGCCTTTCTGGCAGTGGGGACTTTTCCCTGGAATTTCTCCGAAGGAGGAAAAGGTGGTGGATACTCTAGAAGTGAGTTACAGTATGGAGAAAATGGTGGGGAAATAAAATAAATAAAATAAAATAATTGAAAAACCACCTGATTTCTTCCAGGCAAGTGCACTGGCCAGAGAGAGAGGAATTTCCTTCCCTTCCAGCTGCCTCTCCTGTGGCAGGAGTCCTGAGGAAGCAGCTGCCCTTCCCTGCCATCTGCCCAGCCCTCAGCCCTGCCAAGGCCTGGCTTGGGCTGACCCTCACCCTCAGGCTGTGCTGAAAATCCCGCTGATTTTCCCTAAAAGTGTCCTGCCAGGTGCCTTTCCCACCAGAGCAAGGACAGAACCTCTCTCAGAACTCCCACCCCTCGTGCCCTCACTGCTGTCCTGGAAGGAGAGCCGAGCTCTCCTCCCCAGCCTGTTTCTCCTGGGAAATGGTGACAGCTCCCAGCTGGGGACTGGACTGGGCTTTCCCAGCTCCCCAGTGCTGGGGCTCAGGGGGTCCCAGCCCCCAGCAGGGCTTGCAGGCACCTGAGGAACTGAAATGCATCCATGAAGTTCCTGATCAGGACTGTTCATCTCTGATACTGCCCAGAGGCAGAAAACTCCTTTAATACCCAACTCCAGACCCACCCCAAACCATTTCATGGAATCATGGAATTCTGAAATGGTTTGGGTGGGAAGGGACCTCAAAGATCATCTTGTTCCACCCCCTGCCATGGGCAGGGACACCTCCCACTGTCCCAGGGTGCTCCAAGCCCTGTCCAGCCTGGCCTTGGGCACTGCCAGGGATCCAGGGGCAGCCACGGCTGCTCTGGGCACCCTGTGCCAGGGCTTGCCCACCCTCCCAGGGAGGAATTCCTTCCCAATATCCCATCCATCCCTGCCCCCGGCAGTGGGAAGCCATTGCCCCTTGCCCTTGTAAAAGTCTCTCCATCTTTCTTTTGGGCTCCCTTCAGGCCACAATTAAATCACCCCGAAGTTTCTCCTCTCCAGGCTGGACAACCCCAACTCCCTGAGCCCCAATTCCCAGCACGAGGGAGATCAAGGACCAGCACAGCCCAGTAGCCTCGCCCTACCTGCGGCTTGGCATCGTCCTCGTCCTTGTAGTAGTAGAGCTGCTGTCCCTTGAGCACGAAGTAGCGGTGCTGCCAGTTCTTGACGATGGAGCGCTGCTTCTTCAGCCAGCCCAGCTTCAGGGGCCGCTCCAGGGCGCTGGGGGAGCCCGGCCGGGCGCCCGCGGGGTCCCCGCTCATCACGCTCCGGGAGCGGGCTGTGGGGACAGAGGGACGCGGGGAGTGGGGACAGAGGGACGCGGGGAGTGGGGACAGATGGACACGGAGAGAGGGGACAGAGGGACACGGAGAGAGGGGACAGAGGGACGCGGGGAGAGGGGACAGAGGGACACGGAGAGAGGGGACAGAGGGACGCGGGGAGTGGGGACAGATGGACACGGAGAGAGGGGACAGAGGGACACGGAGAGAGGGGACAGAGGGACGCGGGGAGAGGGGACAGAGGGACACGGAGAGAGGGGACAGAGAGGGACACGGAGAGAGGGGACGGAGAGGGACACGGGGAGTGGGGACAGAGGGACACGGGGAGAGGGGACAGAGGGACACGGGGAGTGGGGACAGAGGGACACGGGGAGAGGGGACAGAGGGACACGGGGAGTGGGGACAGAGGGACACGGAGAGAGGGGACAGAGAGGGACACGGAGAGAGGGGACAGAGGGACACGGAGAGAGGGGACAGAGGGACACGGGGAGTGAGGACAGAGGGACACGGAGAGAGGGGACAGAGGGACACGGAGAGAGGGGACAGAGAGGGACACGGGGAGTGGGGACAGAGGGACACGGGGAGTGGGGACAGAGAGGGACACGGAGAGAGGGGACAGAGGGACACGGGGAGTGGGGACAGAGGGACACGGGGAGAGGGGACAGAGAGGGACACGGGGAGAGGGGACAGAGAGGGACACGGGGAATGGGGACAGAGAGGGACACGGGGAGAGGGGACAGAGGGACACGGGGAGAGGCTCTCGGCCCTGCGCCTGCCGAGAGAACTGACCCAAGTTTACAAAGGAAGTGGCTGCAGTAGCTGCCACTGTGAGCTTCCTTTTTCCTGCGTGGGAGGAATTGTCTTGCAAGTGAGAACAAAATCATTAGCGCTTTTTGGGGGTGTTTTTTTAATGGGAGTGTGTGGGTTTTGCGCCCTCCCTGAAGCTGCAGCGACAGCAGAGTGACCCAAACAGTTTGGATGTCACAGTTTTGCTCTGGGAGAACCTGGTGTTCCCAGTGGGGCAGAACCCACATTTACGGGGATGGAAAATCTCCAAGGATGGAAAAATGCCAGCATGGATATAGCACTGGGCAGAGCAGTGTCCCTGTCACCTGTTTGCATGGCCCCACTGGTGCCAGGGACTGGTGGCATCTCCAAATGCCTCTGTGACAGCAAAAGTCTTGGAGGGATCGCTTCCAGATGGGATTTTTGCCTCTGGACCAGGCACTGCAGCCCCCCAGAGCCAACCCAGCTGGGCAGAGTTTGCATTTAAGACTGCAAGGCACAAATAAGGCCAGGACTCTGGGGGACTTCAGCCTCACTGGTGATTTCCTGAGGTAGAAAATGCTTGGCACCCAGGGCTTCAGTGGTTCAGTTCAAGGGTGTCCCCACTTCCCCTTCCAAAATCCCCCAGAGAAAGAAACTCCACTGGGTGTTCCCTTTGTCCTGTAGAGCACTCCAGGCTCACCTCCCGCTACAAACCTGCCACAGGCTGCAAATCATCTCCCAAAAGCCAAAAAGGATTGTGAATCTGGAACCCCAAAAAGGATTGTGAATCCCCAATCCAGCCTTCGAAGCACCCTGGGGTGCTGCACATTTGGTGTGTGCTGCCACGGGATGGCCCTGAAGAGGATGGGGTTGGAAGCAGGGACATTGCACAGGGATTTCCCAGCCAGCTCCCCCAACAAATGCTGCTGCTGGGGATTACCCTGATGGAAAACCCACATGGGGTTTCCAAATTGCTCCTCCAGCCCTGGCAGCTTCTTTGCTCAGCAAAGTGCTCAGGACCCCATAAATCACATTCCTCCATGTCCCATGGCTGTCCCTGACCCCTCAGGGTGAGGATTTTTGGGGAGTGACCTGCGGGGCTGGAGCAGCCACTGGGAGTGAGGAGCCTGCTGGGCACAGAGCTGAGCCCAGCCATGCTGATGTTGCAGCAGCACAAGGTTTGGAAGGAGAAACTGTGAGGTTTTAGGAAAAATCCAATGGTTTGCTATCTTTTCTGGGGGGATATCAACCTCCCCCAAAGCCCAGCACTGCATCAGGGCTCTGCTGAGGGAAAAGGCGCTGCTGCCTGGGGCTCCTCCTGCTCTCAGCCTTGAGCTTGACTTGTCCGTCCTTGCTGGAAATGAGATTTATTCTCTCCCTCCCTGCAGCCCTTCCCAGCCCCGCCAGGACTCTGGGCACAGAGGGATCCCCTGGAGTCCCCTTCCCTGAGCATCAGCCCCAGGCTCGAGGTGCAGCCTGGGCTTAGTCCTGGCTTAGCCATGTTCCTGCACACCCATGAGCACCCTTGTGAGCCCACAGCTCCATTTCACTCTGCACAGGGCAGCTCTCCCCGGACTTTGGGCCCACTGAAGGCCAAAAGAGCCATTTGTTGTTTTTATTTCTTGTGAGGGGAGGGAGCTGCCCCGGGGCCCTTGGCTTTGTTTTCCGTAAAGTTTTCAGCATCCACAAAACCAGAACCACCGAGGCCGCAGCTCCTCCCTCACTTGTCCAGCTCTGTTCATTCTGTGCCTCGTGCAGCAGAGCTGGACAAGTGCAGCCCACCCAGCTCAGGTGTGGTGATGGAATTTGGGATGCGGACAAAGCTTTTCCCTGGCTCCAGCACTTGGAACCATCTCCTCCTCCAACACGTCCCTGCACACCCAGCCCTGCCCCTCTCTGCGCTCCCCCAGGGCAGGAAGGAGCCACCAGAGCTTTGGTGGTGCCCCAAAAGTATTTCCTGTGGCAACGGCCTCTGGGGTTGGGCATTTCCTCCAAAACATCCTCGCTGCTCCTGCAGCCCCGGGACCTCCAGCACAGGGAGGTGCCCGTGTGCTGCTGCCCTCTCCCCAAAAACAGGAGCCACAGTGTGGGTGCAGGACAAGGGCAGAGGGGGCCCCATTTGGGGCTTTGTGTGCAGAGAGTGGTTTGGCCACTCTGATCAGAGTGGCTTCGGACAGAAATCCAAGCTGCCTTTGCAGGAAAACCCAGCCAGGCCAACCCTGGAGGCTGCTGCAGTGCACGGGGAGGGAGAGCCTGGCAGAGACCAGCGGGGTCCAACCTCTGCTCCAGGGGAAATCCAGCCCCAGCGCGGGCCCTGGCCAAGTTCTGGCACCAGTGCCAGGATCACGGAGGGCCTGGGCCTCAGAGCATGCACAAGGCTGGGCTCCTGCAGCCCTAAATCCCCGCCCCGGCTGCCTGACCCTACCCCAGGCTCTGGTATTTTGCCCTCAGAGTCCACACAGGGATCCCACACTCCTTCCCAAAGGTGTTCTCCGGTGGTTTCTGTGCTGGAGATGGATCCCAGGGTGGGTGAGAGCCCTGCAAAGCCTGGGCAGGGGTGGGAGGTGGGTCAGGAAATCACAGGGTGAGGCTATCCCACGGCCCTGGGAGTCCGAGGGCTCCTCGCCACCCCGAGAGGAAACCACTGATGTCAGAGGCGCCGAGACACCTGAGCCAGGGCGAGATTGTTTCCTCCAGCCTGGGCCATGCCAACGTGGCTCAGCCTGAGCCTCACCTCCTGCAGGGTTTGTGCCACCAGAACGGGCCCTGTGTGGTTTCAAGCCTCCCAAAGCTGGATTTTGGGGGGCAGCAGCCCTGTCCCCCTGTCCCCCTGCTCCCGCAGCATCCCTCGGTGACAACTCTGTAAATCACTTCTTGCAAATCATTTGCAAATCGTCTGCTCTCTCTCAAAAGTGGCACTTGAGGGCCAGGTCCCCCCACTGAGGCCGGAGCCAAAATCTCAACCGGGCTTGGCCACAGACACCCCCAGCCCCTGCCCCGCCCCGGGCACCGAAGCGGACACAGAAGGGCACAAAGGAACGGTCACCGTACCTATTTTTGCAGCATCCATTTTCAGGTTGAAATCCCAGTTCCGTGGCAGCTTGAGTGACATTCTGGATCAGGAAGGGCTTTTTTTTTTTTCCCCCCAAGGTGAGCTTGCTTAGGAGATGGGCTGGAACCAAACCCTGGTGGTCCCGTGGGGATCCCGCGCCCGGGGTCAATCGCCCCGCAAAGAGCAGCAGCTCGGCGAGGGTTGATTTGCCAGCGAACTTCCTGCCTCCGAGAGCAGCTGTGAGCAACCCCATAAAAGTACTTTCCTGCCCTGCTTTCCTGCAAAGCTCTGGCCCGGCTTCCCCGGCAATGCTCGCAGGTGATGCCGGATTTGCTCCCCTCCTTGTCCCTGTCCTGGCTGATGGGGACACCCAGCCCAGCCCGGGGCTGCTCCCCACGCAGCGCTCGGTGCCTTTGAGGAAGTGGTGTCAGAAACACCCGGTGTCCTCCTGGTGCTCTGAACACTGCTCCGAGGAGGAGCAGCCCCGCTCGGAGCTGCGGGGAATGTTCTGCTCAGGGGCAGAGCGGAGCTCAGGTGGGAGCTCAGGGTGACGTCTGTGCATCCCCTGATGGCACCGGGGTCTTTGATTTCTCCTGTTAATTGCTGAGAGGTGCCCACGGCTGATTGAAGGCTTTTGCAGCGGTGAAAGCCAAATGGGGATGAAATGAGGCAGCTCCTGGAGGAAAGGCCATAGTAATCGGAGCGGTGAGGACCAAGGGATCTTAGAACCATGGAATGGTTTGGGTTGGAAGGGACCTTAAAGCCCATCCAGTGCCACCCCTGCCACGGCAGGGACACCTTCCACTGTCCCAGGCTGCTCCAAGCCACATCTAACCTGGCCTTGGACACCCCCAGGGATGGGGCAGCCACAGCTTCCCTGGGCAAAGCTGGGATGTGGACACAGAACCCACCAGGAGCAGTGGATCGAGCAAAATCCCTGCTCACAACAGCGAGTGTATCCTGGTTCGTGCTGGTTTTCCACCCCAGAACAGGCTGTGCATGCCCAGAGCAGCCTGGGCTGGGGCTGGGCCGAGCTGTGGCTCTCGAGGCGCAGGAGGATCAGGCAGGGCTGTTACAAACACCCCCAGGAGCGGGCAGGGGGCTCCCAAGGGCTGCTGGAGGCTCCAGCCCCTGTCTCCCCCCACACTGGGAAAGCCCAGGCCTCATGAAGAGGGAAGTTGCCCCGAGCAGAAGCAGGAACAGCGGCAGGGGAAGCGCAAGGGGATGAACAAGGACGTGGCCACTGGTTCCTGTTGTGATTCCCAGCCCAGCATTGTGCCCAGGAGCCCCTGAGCCACCTGCAAAGGGGATTTGTTTTTAGTGTTGTAACACAAACTGAGGAAAGGAAGGAGCTGGAGGCTGCGCTGGGTGCTCGGTCACAGCACGGCCAGGGTGGAGCTCGCTGGGCTGATCTGGGTTAATCACAGCTGAAAAACGACTCTGCTGCTTTGGGCAGTGACTGGAACCAGCTCAGAGATCCCCAGCTCACAGATTCCACTGCCCAAAGTCCAGAGAATGTGACAGTGTGGAATTTCACAGCAGAGCAGCCCAGGATGTTCCCCCAGCCTGAGGAGATTAACCCAAAACCCTGCTCTGGCCCCAGACTCCTCGATGGGCTCCATTTCTGCTGTAGCCCGAGCAGAGGGCCCCGAGCGAGCCCTGGATTAAGCACCAGGTTTAGCTCTCAGAAATATCTGCAGGCAGCTAAAGGAGCTCCACGGGCTCACACGGTGTGATCCTTTTTCCCTTCAGCCTGGTTCTCTCTGGCAGCCCGGAGCAGCCCTTTCCCACCCGCAGTGTCACGGGCAGGATGTCACGCGGCCCTGTCCCCTCCTCCAGAACGGAAACTCTGCTTGAGCCCAAAGCCCTGCAGTGCAGCTCAACGCTGTGGTCACACCACAGAGCTCAGCCCTCCCTGGCACCCCAAAACCGCCCCTCTGAGCACCCCAGAGCTGCTTCAGCCACCTCCTGCTCCTTTCTTAGGCACCCCTCAGAGCAGCCTGTTCCTGAGCTGAACCATGGAATTCTGGAATGGTTTGGGTTGGAAGGGACCTTAAAGCCCATCCAGTGCCACCCTTGCCATGAGCAGGGACACCTTCCACTATCCCAGGCTGCTCCAGCCCCAATGTCCAGCCTGGCCTTGGGCACTGCCAGGGATCCAGGGGCAGCCCCAGCTGCTCTGGGCACCCTGTGCCAGGGCCTCCCCACCTTCACAGCCAGGAATTCCCTCTCAATATCCAGTCTAAACCTACCATGCCTCAGCAGGACCTAAAAAAGGCAAATCTCAGCCCCTAAAGTTGTTTTTACATCCCTCTTCCATCAGGATCTCATGGAGAGCAGGTCACAGGGAGGCAGCCCTGGCTTGAGGCTCACTGTCTGTCTGGGGCTGGAGCACAGCGGGCACCAGGATTCCCAGTGGGAATTTGCAGTTTTCCATGTTTGACTGAATTAAACTGCCACAGGATGGGGGGAGGCAGGGGGGAGCTGCGGCTGAAGGGCTGGCACTGGGCTGGGCTGGGCCATCAGCTCTGCCTGGCACTGTCACCCACGGCCCTGGTGCCGCAGCTCCACGGCTGCCTGAGGACTCCAGAGACCCTTTTCTGACAGATTTAACACCAAACGATTGCTCAGCCCTCGAGTTGCTTCACAAATTTCTGGATATTGCCCGGTGCTGCCCAGCAATGCCCTGCTGGACTGGGAGCAGCAGTTGGAATGTGGGAGTTGGGCTTTGGAGCCACCTCGCAGGGATCCCATCGAGAGTCGAGCTCTGCTGCTGCTGCTGGAGGCTGAGGTTGTCTGCAAGTGCCCACAGTGACAGGAAGCCCTGAGAGGCTGCTGAGGGGCTGCTTTGGCTTAGCTGATAAGTCAAAAACAGACAAAATAACACCAGAGCTAAAAGTAGCATTTTCCTGGGTAAACAGAGGATTCTGCCCTCCTGACCCCAGGCAAGGCTGGAGAAAGGGCTGAAATGAAAGAATAACTTATGGTAAGTGGAACTCCCAACGATTTTTCACATTCCCAGTGAAGTCTTCAGGTAAAATGAGCTGATTTTGCAGGGGGAGCAGTGGCAACACTTCCCCCATCGTTGATCAAGATGAGCCTGGATGATCCAACCCCGGGGTCACCAAAAATCCCACTGGGAATGGGGCTGTTCATGCAGGACGTGGATGGTCCAGTCCTGCCCACCCCTGTCCTTGCTGCAGCCCGGTCTGCTCTGGGGAAAACCCCTGAGGAAGGGGAGCTACAGGGCAAGGAATGAGGGAATGTGAGTTTGTAACACCCAGAGCTGCCCTGTGGAGCACGGAAAGGTTTGAGCGTCCCAGAGCGCTGACTCAAACTCCCCTAGAGGTAATGGAATTTATATTTATTTAACAGTAACATACAGTATATAAATAGGGTAAATACTTTAAAATATACAATATTTCACATTCGAACATTCGGTCAAAGAAAGGCAACTCTACGTGTGTAGCTAAAACCGGAATCAAAGGAGCAATGCACAGAGAAAGAAGCCAGTGGTGGGAGCAGGCCAGGGCTGGAGATCTGGGATTACACAGGGACTACAGGAGTACAGAGCTGCCAGCCCGGGGCTGGGCACCGAGGGAGAGGCCACAGGAGCTTCCATGCGATGCTTTAGGGACTGGGCTGTCCCCAGGAGGGGCTGGATGTGCCCACCCAGCCCTGCCCTGCTCCCACCACGCACAGGGGGAAGGGAGAGAGGGCAGGACCCCACTGCAGCCAGGCTGGGGAGGGCTCACTGCACACACGGGACACAGGAGACATTCCCTGGGAGGCGGCACTGGGATCCCACAGCCTGGGGCCAAGCTGCGGGTGATGCTGCAGGATCCCCAGCTCTGTGAGCCACGCAGGAGCTGCCCCTTCAGCTCAGGGGCACTGCTGAGCCCCTCACGCAGGGAATGTCTGATGAACCCCGGCTGATCCCACAGAACCCAGGCCTGGTGCTTCCCTGAGCAGGGCTGGCCCTGCCTCGGCCCTGCAAACCCAGCTGGGCTACACCCAGGCAGGGAAAAGCCAATTCCCACCGAGGTGTCCACAGGCCCAGCCCAGCTGTGCATCAAACCTGTGTCCAAACCCAACAAACACTGGGGGTGCCCAGAGCCCTGCCCAGCACTGCCAGCCCCTCACACCACACCACAGCAGCTTCCAGTGCCCTCCCTGTGGACACTCCCTGGCTGCCTGTGCTGTGACCCTGGTGCAGAGGTGGCTCCCACACCACACCACACTGACCAAATCCTTCCTGTCCCTTCCTCCCAGCCCACACACACAAATCCCAGCTGACACCACCTCCCCCTGCTGCTCTGCTCTTCCCTTTGGAGCTTCCTGCTGCTGGAGCCCGCTGTGAACCAGAACGATTGTGCCACGCTGAGCTCCAGCCCTGCAGCTGGAGCGCTTCCCCATCTCTCTTCTCACCCACCAGCCCTGGGGCCATTCCGGCCCCTCCACACCGAAATTCCTGAGAGCTGCAGCACCACCAAGGTCCTGCAGGGCCATGCGTGCTGCTGCACATCCCTCGGCATCGGTTCCTCCCTCAGAGACTCCCTCAGGAACAGCAGCTTTTCACCTTTGCTCAGGGAGTTGCCGACTCCCCATCCCTGGCAGTGCCCAGGATCAGGCTGGATGGGGCTTGGAGCAGCCTGGCCTCGTGAGAGACTCCCTGCCCGTGGCAAGGGAGGTGGGACAAGAGTCCAGGCCCCCTCCAACCCAAACCCAGGGTCCAGCTCCCACTCCCGTGAGTTCATCTGCACAACTTGCAAATAATCCCAACAATCCCCACCTCCCCGTGGATCCACCGTTCCCACTCCCTTTAATGAACTTCCAGGCAGGAAACCCTTCCCAGGCAGCTTTCCCCGTGGGGAGCAGCCCAGGTTTGGAATCCCACCCTTCCAAGAGGAAGCAGGAATAAAGCTGATCGGGAATTTCTGACCGGGGAAGCCACCCACAGGCAGAGCTGCAGCTGCTGCCGCTGCTCCTCTCGCAGCCACTCCGTGGAACTGCTTTGCCCTCCAGTGCCCACATCCAGCACTTACACCCTCGGGAAAAGCCCAGATCTGCCCCAAAGCTGGGCCTGCAGCAAAGCTTTGCCCCGCTAATTACGCCAGAGGAGGAAGGAAAGGTTTAAAGCAGACGAGCAGGAGACTAAAGACCCACCAGAGAAATTTCTCACTATGAACAGAGCACACCTTTGTAATATTTATCAACACTGTCACTTCTGCCTGTGACCCAACAGCCACGACAAGGGATTTTGGCAATGGGCAGGGAGAATCCAGCTGGTCCCAGGGCAAACCAAACCCTGGCACTCCCACCCTGCTCCCACGGCTGCTCCTGACAGGGGCCTCACTTTGCCTCGCTGAACTCAGGCAAACCCTCATGAAACACAGCCCAAACACTGCCCCTGGACAAGGCCAGATGGAAGCACCTCCTTTCTCCTCTGCAGTTTCTGTATCAGGGGCTTGGACCAATATTGGTTCTGTCGACAGAAAATAAACCCCTGCCTAATTCAAGCTGGAAGGGAACAGTCTCCACAACCAGGAAAATCTGTGTGAACCCCAAACCCAATCCTGACCTGGCTCAGTGCAGAACTTTGCCAGCACCAA
This sequence comes from Corvus hawaiiensis, assembly GCF_020740725.1. Lineage (NCBI taxonomy): Eukaryota > Metazoa > Chordata > Aves > Passeriformes > Corvidae > Corvus > Corvus hawaiiensis. The sequence continues at coordinate 1,055,618 of NC_063248.1, forward strand.
CTGAGAATACTTCATAAAACCAGAGCCTTCTCTGCAGCCTGTGCTTTCCATCAAACACCTGCACTTGGAGTACGACCTTCTGCCCTGTGCCTCCTGCTCAGGGAGACAAAGCAGAGCCCACCACAGTCCCACAGAAATGCAGGGGAGAGGCTGGGACCTGCTCCATGTATTTACACACACATGAGCTCTCTGGTACACTCAGGGTAAACGAAAGCAGTGGCAGAAGCAGAATATGGAGTAAAAACTCTGAATTTGGGGTATTTTCAGGTGGTTTATTTTCTGTCGATGCCAAGCCAGCTCGCAGCAGGTGCAGGTCTCATGTGGGGGGTCTGTGGCTAAAGGTTTATGGCAGCAACTGCTTGAAAACACCAAGGTACTTCTGTGTGAACTCTCCCTGTCACTCCTTCCCCAGGTTAAAATCAGGTAAAGTTTCTCTCTCCCATGCACAAACTATGGAAAGAAAGAAAATCAGAGTCACCTTGTGTTTGGGAACACTGCATGAGGTGTAAATGGGGATATTTTCACTATCTGATCACAAAAAAAAAAAAAAAAGGAAAGTTTTACAATCTTTAGGGCTATCGTTTTTAAATAATAAAAAAGTATGACAAAATAAAGGAAAGTACTTCGGTAAAACTTGCAGCTATAAAGTACAAACTATTTCTGACAAGATTCAGTAAGCAAAGCAGGACAGAAGCCTGCAGAGAAATGAACCCAGACTGAAATGCAACACAGACCGTGGTAAACTCAGCAGCACGACTTCTACAACTCAAGTAATGAACAGACATGATCCCTGAAAGAAAACAAAACCCCCAGCTGCAGCTGGAGCCCACCCGGCAACGAACCCGGCTGGAAACTGCTCCCCAGGTTACTTCACATAGCCCAGTGTGGGGTTTCCAACCTTGGAGAAATGAAGAAGTGTGGTTCTTAAAGGTTATTTAACGGGGCAAAACAAACCAAGTTATGTAAAAGTTGTTCTCACTTGGCAGGAATTGCTCAGTGAAACTTCAACGTTCTTTAAAACTTATTTCCTTCCATCAGTTTTGAAGGAATCTGAACCTCCCACACTCCCACACACAACTGCCACTTTCTTGACTCCTCGTCCCCATTCTGTTCCTGGTTTAATTGGTTACAAAAATCTGATTTGCCAAAATATCAGCCCTGAAGGGAGGGAATGTGAGAGGCAGGTGAGAGCAGCTGCAGGTGCAGGGCTGGGCAGAGGAAACAGGGCTGGGTTAGTACAAGATCCTCTTGCAAATACCTTGTGCAAGGAGATTGCCACAGGCTGGGACAATTCCCACTGCACTCCCAGTTGTCCCTGGGGAGGAGGATGGTCCCCAGGGCTGCCACCCTGAGCACAAGGGCCAGGGCAGGGCACAGCCTCCCCTTCCCTGCCAGGCTCTGCATTCCCTGCAAAACCCACTCACAGGGAAAGCTCAGCTCTGCCCACACACCCCAAAGGTTCAGAAGAGTCCACCAGGGGAATCCCACCCTCCTGCTCCACCCAACACTCCTTCCAAGCCTTAACTCCTTCTCAGCTACAAACCCAAGATTTGCTCATTTGAACCAAAGCTCTATAAATATATTATTAAAAAAAAATAAACCACAAATGCAAACATTTACCAAGAAAGGAAGAAAAGTTACAGTGAAATGAGGCCTTGTTATTGTCTTAAATCAGGCAAGCCAGGAATTCCCTGGAGGAGGCCTGTCTGTTTTCAGTCCTGTTCCAACCACCTCCTGTCTATGCGTCCTCCAGGCTCCCCAAAATTCCCCTGTCCACCAGGTGTGCTTTGAGCGTGTTGAAGATGTGGAGCTGCTGGTCTGGCCTCAGGGTCAGGAACTGCTGGATCAGTTTGCTTGGGTTGGGGCCTCTGCAACACAAAAGCATCGTCAGCAATGGGGCTTAAGGGCAATTCCATCAGAATAATGGGCTGACATTCACTGCTGTGCTGTCCATTCCTTCCCCAGGTCTCCCCGGGGAGCCCAACTCCTTCTGGGATGTGGAAATGGACTCAAAAGGCACAGGAGGCTGCAACACCCCAAACCCAATCTATATGAGGAGGATTGTGCATCTTATCAGCAGGTGCTGCCCCTCGGAATTCAAAGCAGCCACATACAGGCACTTCCACAGCTCCCCCAGCACATCCTTTATGCACCCACAGGCTTTTTCCTCTGTGCTTGGCTACAGAATGCTTGTCAGTGCTGCAAAATTAGATTTTCCTGCTCGTTTGACTCTAGAAACCTGTCCAAGATTCACAGAAGGAGCATGGAGGAGTTTCAGTGGGACTGGAATAACAGCAGCCCATGGGAAGTGAGGGTTGTGTTTCCAGCTCTGCTAAAGGTCCTTCCCCTCCTCAAGCTCCGTTTCCTCTGTGTTGTATTTCCAGCTGTTTAATCTATCCAGGAGCACAACTGCCTGTGATTCCCAGCCCTGGCAGTGACAGGAAGCCCCCAGCCCAGCAGGGCCCACGCACCTGATGAAGCTGGCGATGTACACGTTGACAAAGGTGGCCATCAGGTACTGGCAGTCGAAGCGATCCATGATCCCCCCGTGCCCCGGGATGGTGTTGGCAAAGTCCTGTGGGAGCAGAGGGATTGCACTGAGCCCTCCCCAGGACCTGTGCTTGCTTTTGTGCCCCCCCACACTGCACTCACCCCCTGCTCCAGTTCTTCCCAGAAGGCAAAGTCAGACCAAGGAAACATTTTGTTTCACGTCTCCCTGCTTTTGGATGTTGCTCTGTTACTCAAAGGTCAGGGAAGGCAAATGTTTTTCTGCTGCCACCCTGCCTTGCCTTTCAAGGCATCTTAACTGAGCACAGGCTGTTTATATGTAAAACCAGCCTGCAAGACATCAAGGGAAACCTCAGATTGCAAAATTTCCTGGCTGGATCTTCCTTCCTCTACCTGCACCACAGCAGGGTTTAGAATATCACAATTAAAATCTTAAGGTCTCTTTCCTTTTGGTCAAAAAACCCCAGATCCTGCTCCAGCATCTTATCTGTGACTGAACAAACCTCCCTTCCCTCGGAGCTCTGGGACTGCACCGAGTGGCAGCACCCACTGCATGTTTCCTCCCCAAAACCTCCATGACTTTCTCCATCCTCACCTTGATTTTGAAGGCCCTCTTGAAGCCACTGGCAAAGAAGCCTCCGAAGGGCCCGATGAGGGAGGCGAAGGTGGAGAGGGCGATGCTGTGGATTTGGAAGGGGTACATCCGCACTGTCTTCTGCAGGACAAACAGCACACAGGGGTTCCAGTGAGAACAGCACTGCCTGCCCCTCCTTCTCTGCCCCCCAGGCTCTAGCTCAGTTAGTTTTCACATGGGTTCATGTCCCACCAGACTTGGGATAATTCCTTTGGTGTCTCAGTCAACAACAGGCACCACTACATTCCCCTTATTTCTGGATGCATCTCTATCACGTTCCTTCACATCGAAACACAGCCCTGCTCTTTCCTTAGGGGTCCTACCCCACTAAATGAGACCCAGGGAGCAGAGAGGGTCGTACCCAGCCCACCACAGACTGCAGCACCACGGGGATGTTGTACTCCTGCAGCTGGAACAGCTCGGAGGGCTCGCAGTCCACGGTGAAGCTGTTGGTGTCGTTGTTGAACTCCACGGGGCAGGTGAAGCAGCGGTACCCAGACATCACATAGGACAGCTCCAGGAAAAAGAGACAAAGGAAACACGATCAGTGCTTTCCTCAGGGATTTCTCAGAGGGAGAGGCCATGCAAGGAGATGAGGGAGGAGGGAACCATGCTCCCAGCTTCATTAAGGAGATCACTGCCCTGAGCAGCAGTAATTGGCTGAAGGCAGAGGAAAGGCAGTGAGCAGGCTGCACCCTGAGGTAGAGGGACAGCAACAGCAGCCACAGAGAGGGACATAAAAACGGGGCAAAACACTCCAGGAGTGTGGAATTCCCCACACAGCCTCTGAAATGATGCACAGCACCATCCAACAGCAGCAGAGGGAAAATGGTTAATTATTGTAACGAGCACATCACAGGTTTAACAGGGACTGAAAACTTCCTCCAGCACTTGGCTCCATCAGCAGTGTCTGCACACAGCCAGGGACCACTTCAAACCCTGAGCAGCAAGGAAAGCTGAAATATCTGACAGAGATTCAAGCCTGACTGCATTTTTTAAACAGAATACCGTGACCCTATGAAGGGAAAACTCCAGTGGAGGAAGCACCATGATGGCCACTTACCAGCAATCCAAACAGAACGGTGGAAAAAAATCCTCCAATAAAACCCTCCCAGGTCTTCTTTGGGGAGAGCTGCCAGAGAGAGAGCGAGGGGGATGATTATTGATACACCTCTGCAGTCCTTCCCCACTTGTGAACTGCTGAGGCCAACACAGAGTGCCACCAACCCACAAGTAAGAGTTTGGTCAGAAGCTGACCCCAGAACCTCGGTCTGAAATGGTTCATTCATGGTTGGACTCGATCTTTCCAACCTAAATGGTTCAGTGATTTAGTTTTATAGCCTCAAAGACTGGGATGCACACCAGGTTTAATCTGGAGGCTTGCTTCAGACCCGTAAGAGGCCACAAAGCAGGAGCTGGGGGAGCTGGGGGACCCAAAGGAACCAAAATTGGCATTTTGTCCCCCAAAGTGTCCCAAACCTTGATGAGCGGCGTGCGGCCGAAGAAGAACCCGAACATGTAGGCCATGATGTCATTGCAGATCACACAGGAGATGGGGACAATGAACCTGCAGGGGACAAGGGTCAAACCATCATCACACAACTCCAGGGCTCAGTGAGCAGCTGCCACCACAAGGCACTTTGCAGTGCCACCACACCAACGTCCCCTCCTCCAGTGCAGTGCAAGGAACAACCACGGGAAGCTCTGAGGGGAATCTGAGGGTTTCTCCAGTGCTCTGGACTAAAAAGCAGCTTGTGTGCCCACAGTGGCCTGTTTGCAGCACATTTTCCTTAGCCACCCTCAGCAGGGTGTTGGACTCTCCCCTCCTGACCTCCTGTGGAAGTATTTCCTGCATTTTGGCAGTCAGCAGGAGGGTCCCAGCACACTCCAGGCTGGTTGGAACACACTGAGGAACGTGAGCCTCAAAGTGGCCAGAATTCATTCCTGGCCCTGCTGGTTTTGGCAGGACCACCAAAGGGGCCTCCCCTGTGCACAGCATCTGCACTGAGGTGGCAGCAGCCCCCTCCTGCCTTTCAGTGCTGAAGCCCCACAGGAGCAGCACCTCCCTGGCCATTCGGGCTGTGGGTATCAGCAGAAAGCACCCACCCAGCCCCAATGCCACCTGAAAGGTCCCTGCACCCCACAGCAAGTTTACAAAATTCTCCTTTGCAACATCTCTCTACATGCTGAAGTGGCACAAAGCAAGTCCCAAGTCTCTGAGGACTCACTCAATGTTTTGCTGCTCTGAACAGGCTGGTCCCTCACAGGAAGCACCTTCTCCTTGGCTATTTGTTTTTGTGAGAGAAGTTTTAACTCAAAACTGAATTTTGAGATTAAAGAAATGAGGTATTAGGAATTTAATCCTACTGTAATGGTGGTGAGGCCCTGGCACAGGTTGCCCAGAGAGGTTCTGGACTCCCCCATCCCTGGAAGTGTCCGAGGTCAGGCTGGAGGGGGCTTGGAGCAAGCTGGGATAGCGGAAGGTGTCCCATGGCAGGGGTGGCACTGGATGATCACTAAAGCCCCTTCCATCCCAAACCAGTCTGGGATGCTGTGAAAACACAGCTTTTTCAGGCTGCAGAAACCAAAGCAGCTCAGGAGGCAGAGAAAACTCACCAGATCATTCCTTCAAACAGGTTGTGGATGATGAGGTGTGACTGGGTAACAACAATCAGCAACGTCACGTGGGTCCAGCCAAACTGGAAGAGAGGAGAGCACATTGTCCAGCCTGCCCAGAGCCACTGCCAGCACTGCCCAGCTCAGGTGCTCAGAGCTCCTCAGAACAGCTCAAGCACGAGGGTACCAGGGCACTTCACCCGTAGAAAACTCATTTATTATCTACTGTTTGTTAACCAGTCAAATAAACAGGATGAGCTGTCTTGTACTGAGTTATTTTGGCACCATGGGGTTAACACTGGCCTGGCATCTCCACAGGCCCCGAGTTTAACCTCACCAAGACCTGAATTTAACCTCACCAGGCCCCAGACTTTAACCTCACCAGGCCCCAGATTTTAACCTCACCAGGCCCCAGACTTTAACCTCACCAAGACCTGAATTTAACCTCACCAGGCCCCAGATTTTAACCTCACCAGGACCTGAATTTTAACCTCACCATGTAGAACTGGAGGCGATAGTGTTTCTTCACCAGACTCAAGACAAACATGCAGAAACCTGAGGAGAGACAGAAGGAAAGTCAGTGGTGGGAATGTGCCTTCAACAGTCAGAAATACTTTTGGGCCACGATATTGCACAGCTGCTGGGGGTTCTACTTGAATAAAGTAGCACTGTGGAGTGGGAAAAGCACTGCTGTGGAAGTCACACCAAGCAGCACTTCGACAGATGAACAACCTGGCTGTCCCAGGAAGATTATGGAGTTTTCTCCTCCAGAACCTCATGGAAAAGATTTGCCAGCACAACTCTCCCCATGCAGCCCAGTTACAGCATCCCTGGGGAGCAGAGACGATCCTGCACTGGACACAGCACTCCAGGCAGGAGATTTCTTCCCTCCATCCCCGACATTAATCAAGGTGGTGCCCACCTGTCAGGTAGAGGGCGAAGGAAATGAAGCGATGGTATTTGCTGAGGATCCTCAGGGGCTCCTCCCTCTGCACCAGGGTGAAGAAATAATCTGTCACCGTCTCGCCGTAGAAGAAATAATTCACACACAGCAGGAAGTACCTGGGGAGGGTGGGAATCTCGTCAGCAGGAGCCCCAAAAGGCTCCTGAAGTGGCTGATCCCTGAGGTCCTGGCACTGCTCTAGGATGCTGCCAACAGGTTTTGCTTCTGCCAGCCAGAGCTGCCTCCCCCAGTTCGGAAATGTCACCTTCCTTCCAAGGAGTGGCTGCACCTCTGAGGCCCGCTCTGGGATGGGTCACAGCTGGCATTTGGGGTTGGCCGTGATGCACAAAGACTCTGTCTTTAGGTGGCACTGCTCAACTGGCCTCTGCCTCCCAAAATCCCACACCCTGTGCATCCCAAAACCACTCACCTGCTCCATACCTCACAGAGCCACCTTTTTGGAGCCCACTTTTGGGGCTTCTGTGCCCCAAAAGCCCCACTCCTGCCCTCTCCACAGCCCTTATGTAGTGACACGACAAGGGGGAATGGCCTTGAGCTGAAGGAGGGCAGGGTTAGCTGGGATATTGGGAAAGAATTCCTCCCTGTGAGGGTGGGCAGGCCCTGGCACAGGGTGCCCAGAGCAGCTGGGGCTGCCCCTGGATCCCTGGCAGTGTCCAGGGCCAGGTTGGACGGGGCTGGGAGCAGCCTGGGACAGTGGGAGGTGTCCCTGCCCATGGCAGGGGTGGCACTGGGTGGGCTTAAAGGTCCCTTCTAAGCCAGTCCATCCTGGGATTCTGTGATTTTCCTTTACAAGTGCTGCCAGCACAGGTCACTGTCAGCACACAGCAGCCCAGGGCCTGTGGCTGTGTCCCCTGGGTGCCGCAGGGGAGGTGTCAGTGCTGCACACAGGGATGGGGAGCAGCCCCTCACTCACCAGCTGAGCGTCCTGAACCAGGGCAGGTCGTAGGAGTGGTACACGTTGTAGCCAATGGTGATGATCTCGTGGAAACATTTGATCTGGACACACATCACCTGCACAGAAAACACATCCAGGCACTGTAATTCCTGTTGGTTAAACACCTCTTCCCTTGAGGAGACAAAAACCAAGCACGTGCAGAGCAAAAGGTCCTTCAGCAACTGCAGGAGCCTCCCAACCCCACGTGGGAAGCTCAGGATGTCGTTTTTCCCTCCTCTTTCCTCTGCCAAGGAGGTTTCTAAAAACTCCTCGTGTTAGTTCCAACTGCAGCCAAATACTGACCAGCAGATTCCTCCCGGGTTTCCTCCATGGAGAGAGGAATCCAGGACCTCTAGGACATGAGGTCCTGAGCTCCCCACGCCAGCAGTGTCCCAGCAACTTCCCCCCGCTGCAGTGAAGGTCAGGACACCTCTCTGGAGCACTTACTATTGTCATTAAGACCATGGGGCCCAGGTAGATGATGATGAAGAAGAAGGTGATCATCGCCAGCGTGAGGATGCCTCTCACCCACCAATTCTTCCATCTGGGCCATGGAGAAGGAAAACATCAGAGAAGGACAAGACAGAGCAAAGCAGACAAACAGTACCATGCTCTCTGTGTGTCACAGGAAGGAAATTGAGCCCTGGAAACCCCAAGCTTCCTCTCAGCGGTGCAGAGAGACCTTGATGTGCTGATAAAGGCCTCGCTGCAGCAGCTGCACTTCAGCCCCACTAAATGCAGAAAGCTTTACCCAGGTGCTGAGCACCTCCCAGGGCACTGGAACGGGACAGGGCAGCCTCTGCTCCTGTTCTGCTGCAGCTTTCCCACACTTTGGACAAGCTGCAGGATAAATTCAAATAAAGTGGGGACCACTCCCCCTCTCTGCACTGCTTCCTGTGAGGAGAGATGGCCCCTGTCATGTTGTACCCTCACTGCTTTTCTTCTGTGAGCCTCTCCCACCCTCACAGCACACTAGGAAAGACACTTTCCTTCTGCTGTGACATAAACAAGACACTTTCCTCCCAAGCAGTTTGTGGAGAATATCCCTGGCTTGTTCCTAAATCCTGTCCTTGTCAGTGCAATTCCTCAAGCATTCCTGCAGAACTCAGTCACAGCAGTGGCTAAAAGCCCCCGCAGCTCAAACCTTTGCTGTGAGCGCTGCCAAAGCCACCCACGAGCTCTGTGGGCCTGCCCCACCGAGGCCCAGACCTGCCAGGACCCAGCAGGCAGCGAGAGCCCCCCAGCACTGCTCTGCCCCCTCCTTTCCCACCCAAAGCCCTGACCCTGCTGCTTCCCACGGCCCCAGGGGCTGGGAGAGGCTGGGAAGCTGCTCCTTCAGCTTCCAGCAGCCCCCATTGGGAGAGCACAGGGGAGGATGCTCAGGGAGGGTTACCTCGAGGACAGGTTGGAGAGAGCCCTGTTCAGCACCTCTGGAGTGTCATCCGACGTCGGCACTGCGGACGAGCCCCCGAAGTCGGATTTGCTCTCGCTGTCTGACGCTGTCTCTCCATCCAGCTTGTTCTCAGACTCTGACTCCTGCAGGTCAAAGAGAGCCAAGGAGCTTCAGCAGCCACTCGGAAGGACCCTGGGCCAGCGCGCTGGCTCCAACACTTACCACCCTTCTGCTTCGGCACAAGAGAGGGAGGAGAAGAAAATATTCTGGGTGTTACACAGGGTTAAACCCATGAGAAACATCCTCAGGTGTTTTAGGTGGCGTCCAGGAGGGGTTGGATGGTCCCTCAGCCTCAGCAGCAGGCACAGAGAAGGGCCTGTTCCCCCTGCACAGCTACAGATGCCCCGCAGTTGATTAATGAGGATTTCCAAGAGAGCAGCAAGTGCTCCGGGGCTTGTTAGCAGGAAGTTTTACAAGGTCCCAATCCCCAGGCAGATCTCAAAGAATGTAACACTGCCCAAATTAACCAGGAAGAAAGGCCTCCAAGTGGACAGGCTCAAGGCTCCCGGACAGACTTCTGAAATGCTGACTACTTGAGGACACTAAAAATAACACTGAGCCCATCCTCAGGCAGCTGAAGAGGAAGAGCCTGGCTTATCACCCTGGCCCAACCATCCCCTCTGGCCACAGAGGAAACCCGAGGTGCTGGAGAGGGACACACGTGCTCTGTGTTTTCCCTGCCCCTTGGACTGCTCCAGCACCCAGCCCCGAGCAAAGTCCTGTGTTTAGGGGTAAATAAACACAGGAGAGGCCGCTTACTGAAGGCTCTGCACCAGCCCAGGGGTGGGAAGGGGATTTCAGGTGAGTCCTGGCTCTTCCCAGTGGCAGTTTTCACTCTGATCCAGCTCCTGAACAGAGGACAAACCCACAGCTCCACGTTTTGCCCCTCGCTTCAGCTGCACGGCTTCACCCTGCTCCTCACTCCTGGAAGCAAGGAAGGAAAGGGCCACACCCTGGGGAGCATCCAGGCAAGGCAGAGTCCACACACTTGGCCTCAGCCCACAGGCGATCTGAAAACTCCAGGAGAAGTGAGTGTGCCTGCAGGAAAAGCACAGCGGGAGCTGAGGTGACAAATGCTGGGAGCTCTGCAAACAAAGAGACTTCATCCCTTGGGGCTGCCAGGCAGCGCTGCCCAGCTCCAGAACAACCAGATCTGCTGGGGCTGGCTGGGTGCAGTTCATGGCTGGGGGTATTTGGAGTTCAGTAGAGCAGGAAGGCTGGAGCTGCTCCCTTATTTAAAGCAGAAAAAGGTAATTACTCCCCCAGCTGGAACGTGTCAATGGCTGCAGGCCAGGATCTTAAATCAGACAAGGACAGTGAGGCACTGGCAGGTGGAGGCAGCTAAAAATACACTGGTGATGTCAGAGATTATTCCCAGGGATGAGCAGAGCTCCAGCCACACACCAGCAGCACCCAGTGTCACCTCCTCCCTATCTTCCTCCACGCTCCTTCTTCCCATTCATCCACTGGGAAGGAAGAGTTTGGGTTTGCTTTCAACCCAACACCTCTGCCAGCACTCACACAGGTTCAGGGAGCTAGCAGTGAAATGCAACCTGGCTTTTTTTTTCAGCTGTTTTTTAACTGACCCATAAAATCCACTTGGACCTCAGATTTTGGAGAGATTTAGTGCCATTTAGACACTCAAATCCATAAGGCAGCTGCAAATGGCAGCAGGCAAAGAGACTGGAAATGATAAAACTCCCTGGAAACCACAGATCTGGCATCTTTGAGCACAGCACAGGTCAGGTTTTGGGCAATCTGTGCTCTGTATTTAGCTACAGCCTCTGTTCCCATTGCAATGCTTTCTCCAATAAAAGGATTCTCTGCAGAATTCCCCTGGGAGCAATCGAAATAGCTGCAGCCAGAGGAAAATCAGCTTCTCCTCTGTACAGGCTAAACTGAAAATCCCCAAGCACATTTCTCATGCAGTCCCGGTGTCCCTCACCCCACACAAGCCGCCAAAGGCTGGTAAAAGGAGCAGCATCCCTGTGTTTCACTCCCCAAAGTGCAGAGCACGCAAATCATTCCTGCCTGGGGCCAACAGGAGCAGAAGCTTCACAAAGTGCTGAGAGACCAAAAGGAAGGGAAGGAGCACCTGTGCCTTCCTCACTTCCAGTCCTGGCCAAGAATGGGAAAGAAAAGCTCAAGGACTGAGGAATCTGATGGTGCAACCGAGCTGATGTCCTGATCCCTGCAGTGCCCGATCCCTGCCACATCCTGATCACTCTCACAGCATGATCCCTGCAGTGCCTGATCCCTGCAGTGCCCAATCCCTGCCACATCCTGATCCCTCTCACAGCATGATCCCTGCAGTGCCTGATCCCTGCAGTGCCCGATCCCTGCCACAGCCTGATCCCTCTCACAGCATGATCCCTGCAGTGCCTGATCCCTGCTGTGCCCAATCCCTGCCACAGCCTGATCCCTCTCACAGCATGATCCCTGCTGTGCCTGATCCCTGCAGTGCCCGATCCCTGCCACATCCTGATCCCTCTCACAGCATGATCCCTGCAGTGCCTGATCCCTGCAGTGCCCAATCCCTGCCACATCCTGATCCCTCTCACAGCATGATCCCTGCAGTGCCTGATCCCTGCAGTGCCCAATCCCTGCCACAGCCTGATCCCTCTCACAGCATGATCCCTGCAGTGCCTGATCCCTGCAGTGCCCGATCCCTGCCACATCCTGATCCCTCTCACAGCATGATCCCTGCAGTGCCTGATCCCTGCAGTGCCCGATCCCTGCCACATCCTGATCCCTCTCACAGCATGATCCCTGCAGTGCCTGATCCCTGCAGTGCCCGATCCCTGCCACATCCTGATCCCTCTCACAGCATGATCCCTGCAGTGCCTGATCCCTGCAGTGCCCGATCCCTGCCACATCCTGATCCCTCTCACAGCATGATCCCTGCTGTGCCTGATCCCTGCCACATCCTGATCCCTCTCACAGCATGATCCCTGCTGTGCCTGATCCCTGCTGTGCCCAATCCCTGCCACAGCCTGATCCCTCTCACAGCATGATCCCTGCTGTGCCTGATCCCTGCCACATCCTGATCCCTGCCACAACCTGATCCCTGCTGTGCCCGATCCCTGCCATATCCTGATCCCTCTCACATCCTGATCCCTCTCACAGCATGATCCCTGCCACAGCATGATCCCTGCCACAGCCTGATCCCTGCCACAGCCTGATCCCTGCCACAGCCTGATCCCTGCTGTGCCTGATCCCTGCCACATCCTGATCCCTCTCACAGCATGATCCCTGCCACAGCATGATCCCTCTCACAGCATGATCCCTGCCACAGCATGATCCCTGCCACAGCATGATCCCTGCTGTGCCCAATCCCTGCCACAGCCTGATCCCTGCCACATCCTGATCCCTCTCACAGCCTGATCCCTGCCACATCCTGATCCCTCTCACAGCATGATCCCTGCCACAGCCTGATCCCTCTCACATCCTGATCCCTCTCACAGCCTGATCCCTGCCACAGCCTGATCCCTGCTGTGCCCGATCCCTGCCACATCCTGAACCCTGCCACATCCTGAACCCTGCCACATCCTGATCCCTCTCACAGCCTGATCCTTGCCATATCCTGTTCCCTGCCACAGCCTGATCCCTGCTGTGCCCGATCCCTGCCACATCCTGATCCCTCTCACAGCCTGATCCCTCTCACAGCCTGATCCCTGCCAGATCCCAGCACTGATTCCCTACACCACCTGCACCACACAGATGTTGCAGGTAAATCCATGCAAAACCACATCACCAGGTACCTGAGCCACCAACTTCAGGGCAAGGCCAACCCAAACCTCGTCTGCAAAGGGCTCCAAGAGCAGGAGCAGAGCCTCGCTGGGTCAGTCCAGCTGTTCCCCACTTCACCCTCAGCACTGGGAACAGCAGAGGTGGAGCCACAAACACAATCCCCACAGCTCCCACAAACACTGCCAGGTTATTCCCAGAGAGCACAAAGGAGCTGATCAAGAGGTTTGTCACCATAAAGGGAAGTTGTGAGGGCTCAACATGAAATGCAGGACTCATTCCTGCCATGTCTTCCTCGCTCAATTTAAGCCTGATGGAAGAAATTGCCAGCCAAAGCGAGGGATAACTGACATTTTAACATCTTCACTTTGAAAACAACTGAGCAGCACCAGGAGTGAGCTCTTCTCCCTCCTCAGATCCCCCTGAATCGGAGCGTTGAGATTTTATAGGACATTGTGCCAGATACAGGCTATGGAGAGGACTCAGTAAGTGACACTATTTTTATACCTTTTATGCAAATTGCCCCCATCAGCCTACAAATCATCAGTTTAAGCAGCTGAGTGGGTGTTAAATAACGTGTTTAAGCCTGAACGTGATGCACCCTGAATCCAGCTGTGGCACTGCCTGGGGACACCCTGTGGCACTGCCTGGGGGACACCTCCCACACATCTCCTCGGCTCTCCTGTCCTCCAGCCCCGTGTTCCCGAGGATCACCATCCCAGGGCGCTGCTGTCACAGGCAGGGATGCTCCCAGGTCTGTGCCGGGGGGATTTCAGCTCCTGACAGGCAGTGCTTCTGCAAAAGCTTGGGGCTGCGCAGGGCAGGGCTGGGCTGAGCTCGGGCTGCGACCAAACCCCCCCTGCAACACCACCACCACCAGGGGAGCAGCCTCTGAGAGATCCCAGTCAGTGCCCAGACACCTCCCAGCAATCCCAGTCAGTGCCCAGACACCTCCCAGCAATCCCAGTCGCTGCCCAGACACCTCCCAGCAATCCCAGTCGCTGCCCAGACACCTCCCAGCAATCCCAGTCGCTGCCCAGACACCTCCCAGCAATCCCAGTCAGTGCCCAGCCACCTCCCAGCAATCCCAGTCAATGCCCAGACACCTCTCAGCAATCCCACCTCTTCCCACTGCTGCTCCTGCACGGGCACAGAGCTGTCTCCAGCTGTATTTATTCCATATTCTCCTACCACAGCTCTCCCTCACCCATTTTTCCTGGAAGTTCCTGATATTCCCCGTGTCCCCTCCTCCCGGGCAGGACACTCAGGACGTCAGACATCCACGTGCAGGATGCAGAGCTGGGAAACCACTAAAACTCCTCAGTAAGAGCAAAGCCGACCTTCCCTCTGGTTACCTTGGCATCTGGCTTCATCCTTCCATTTCTTTTACATGGTGAGCATTACATCTCTTAAAACACAATCAGAGGCAAAAGCTTTTACTGTTTTCGGGGGTTTTAACCAATATGGAGTTATTAAACTAAAGAGCTTTTTTGTCCAGCTCTGTAGGTGAGCCCAGGGCTCCTTCTTCCACTTATCGTCTCACTATTGAACACTTCTTACAGAAGGAAAAAGGAATGCAGGAATAAAACCGAGGCAGCAATGTCCATTTTATCCTAATTCCTTGATTTCTACACAAGTCGTGATGAGGAGAAAGAGCAAAACCCCAAATCTCTGCGAGGGCTGTTTCTCCTGACTGCTGAACCGGAGCTGGGAAAAGCCAGATACCTGCTCACTTCTTCTACTCATGGCATCAACAGCTCTGAGCAACCTTTGTCAACAGGGATTTCATGACCCTGAAGAAAAGATACCCAGAGAAATTAGTTTGTCTGAGCTTTCTTTAAACAACTCAACTACTTCAAGCAGGTGGTAAGAAATTTGTGCTCACACTGAAATGGTTTTCTCAGAGGAAGCTGTGAGCGCTGGGTTTTTTACACAAATATCCACAACCGGATCTCAGTTGCCATAGAAACGAGCCTGCTCTCTCCCTGCCAAAAATCTTCTGCCCAATACAGATATACAGTTAAGTATTCAACGCTGGCAGATTAAATTAGTTCAAGAAATGCCGTTATTTAGGTACTTTCCTTGGAGGCAGGCACTGTTTTAGACTTCCTGCCAGATTTTAACAAAAAGCTGTGACAGAAAATGTTATTATAAAATAAATGCTGAAGAGGGAAATAGAGTTGCTTTTTCAGGCAACAGAGCTGGCAGCTGGAACAAAAGGGACCAACTGTACCTCTGTTCTCACCTCTGAGAACATCTGCAGGATCAAAGCAAATATAATTAATTTAATGAATACAAACCCAGCGGCCTCAATAATGGAAACCTCAATGTCTTCCAGAAGGGGCTTTAATTCCTACATTCAGGGAAACTGCTCCATTCCTCTCCCCTCTTCCCCCTGCTTTAACCTCCACAGCACATCCCAGAGCTGCTGTGCCCCCCAAACCCACCTCAGAGGGACCCACCAGGGTCCAGAATTCATCCCATTACTCCCAAATTACAGGATATTCTCTTCCAGGGGTTTACAGCTCGGGAGGGTGAAACAAGAGAAGTCTGGAGACCATTAACACCAGAAGGAAGAATCAAACTTCCAGGCTTGATTTGTAGGAAGGTTCCAAAAAGCACTGGGGTCTTTTTGCAAGTGTTTTTTACCCTGGTCTTGTGCTGTGACATTACCTGCAGGGCAATTAAATTCAAGTTTCTCATGTCCCCCCTACCCAGACATCCACCAAGCTGGCACCTAGTGCTGGCTGCCTGATTTGTTGTCTAAAAAACCAACAAAGCTCAGGTTTCATTTATGTTGATATAGGACTGCCTTCCCCATCCCGAAATAACCACATTCCAGTTGAAAACAGGCACGGAAATTAGGACATGCCTAAAAATGGAGCCCTTTAGCAGATAACAACATCACAAAAAGCAGGAATGTTTGCACAGTGGCTGAAAGAGCGGAGAAAACTCATCCCTGATCCCAAAGCACCGGCTTTGTTCGGCTCAGCCACGGGATGTGCTGGGAGCCAGGCTCAGTCTGCAGCCAGCACAAGCCTCTGGTACAGGAGCCTGATCTCCCTGAGAGCAAACAGGATTCATGGAAGTCACACAGGATTCATGGAAGTCACACATCCCCGGGACTCAGCAGGAGCTCCTCCTCTGCTGGGACCCCCAGCACCCACTCCAGGGGCTGCTGCTTCCAGGAAATCCTGGAGGAAAAGGCAGCAGGCACCAGCTGCTGTGTACAAAAGGAGCACAAAAATCGGTGGGTGGTTCTGGCATTCCCCCAGAATTTCCTGCTGCTCAGAAAGGAACCTGCCTCCCCCTCTGAACACGTGATGGAGACGTTTTGGAGAGCGGCTTCTGGGTTCTCCTGGGTCTAAGTGGCATCCTGGTGCTCCTGGGGCATTTCTGAGCTGGCACTTCACTGCAGAGACACAGGAACAGGAGAGCCGAGCTCCAAGAGCCTCTGAGAGTTGGTGCCTGAGGGAGGCTGGGGCTGTGTCTGCTGGAGCCTGCACAGACATTTCAATCTGCTGTTGTTTGGGAGAGCTGGGAGCAGCGAGAGGGAGAACAAACAGCTCTGCAGCAACTGTTCACACTGGGAGGTTACTGCAGGAAAAGGCTATTTTTGTCCTCTGCAATGAGAGCCTGCATCACGCCAAGGCCAGTGGCTTCTGACCCTCAATTCCTCAGGAGTTCGTACAGATTTTTCCAAAACATGATGAGAGAAAAAAGAAAACCCTACCAAGCCATTTAATTTGCTGACTCTGAGGGGGTATCTCGCACTGTCCTGCTCACATTTCTCTCCCAGTCCATCCCACTGGCTTTACCTGGACTGCTCAAGGAGTGCACTTGGACCAGTGTGTTCAGGTGTGATCCTGACCAACCCAAAGCTGTGGTTTGCTGAAGTCACAGGGGTCATCAAGGCCAGGCTGGACGGGGTTTGGAGTGCCCATGGCAGGCATTAAGGTCCCTCTCAACACAAACCAGTCTGGGATTCTGTGATTTTAAGGGTTTTACCTCCCTGGGGTCCTGGGGATTTTTCCTGCTTGGAAGATACACACAAACATCCCAACTTCCCTCTTCTCAGCACCAAACATCCCCCCCAGGAGTCACCCCCAGACAGCACTGCAAGCACATCTGGAAGCAGGAGCAGAGACACTGTCCATGGACAGAACAGTCTGAGTGCCTCAGCCTGCACCAGGGACAGCAGGAATACCCCCCATCACCTCTGCCATCCTGATCCCACCATCAATAATAACAGCAAACAACCAGGAGCGAGGACAGAGTGCTGGAGCAGCAAGAGAGAGCCCGGGAAGAAGCTCCCAGATCCACTGAGATCCAGCAGGAACACAGAAAACAGGACAGCCTGGAGCTGATGGAACACTGCAAAGGGGGACATTCACCTGTGCAGCCCTCTAGAGCAGACAGAAATAAATCTCCCACTCACTGAACAAGGATAGGAAAGGGAAGCCAGCTCGGAACTATGCAAAGGTCTGAGTAACAGGAAAAACAGCTTGGGGGTTTGACGTGAGCACTGGGAGTCTCCCTGCTTTCTCTGTCACACACAAGTGCTGCACACAGAAGGAAACAGAGCTATCCAGCCTTTAAAATGACAAAATCTTCCTGGGATCAAACTTCCCTGGCATCACAACTGAGCAAGGACACAGGTCAGTGAAAGGAGCAGTGGCCAAGTCAAACACCTACCAAAGGAAGTGCTGGCAAAGGTGTTAAATTTGAGAGTCACTTTTCCACTAGGAACACACCCAGCCCAGTCCCTGTGGCCACAATTAACGATGCCCAGGAGTTGTCAGGCACATACAGAGCCGAGCATCAAACTGCAGGGAAGGCTGGAGTGTCCTCTCCCAGCAGAGCTGAGATTGTGAACATCTATCAGCAATACATGAGGCTCGTGCTCCAGCAAACTGGTGCTTGGAATTGAGCCCAAGATCATATTAAGAGCTATTAAAAAAACAATCTTATGGAGTGGACCTGGAAGCAGACTTGGACTTCAGCCTCCCTTTATGGTGGGTGAGACGAAGAGAGGCATCACTGCAGAGGTTGATTGGGTTTGGTCCTGCAAGAGCCTCATCTTGTTATCACAAACTCCCAACTAGCAGGAGCTCTCCTGGAATCTGGGAAGTAACAGGATTTGAGATTGCCTGAACCTCCAGAGTGCCTGCACTGTTATTTCTCTGTGTCCTGCACCTCTCCCAAGCTAAAAGCCACAACTGGAGCTGCTGCTCCCGTTCCAGCTCACCCCAGGCCACTGTCTCCAGCCACCCTCCCTCCACCCCCCTGAGCAGACCCAAGGGACAGCAGAGCCCTCGTTTAGCTCAGCATCTTCAGAGCACGTCAGACCACCAGGGAATTCTTGCAAAATGCCTGGAAGCACAAGGAATAAATGCCTGGAAGCACAAGGAATAAATGCCTGGAAGCACAAGGAATCACGAGGCTTGGATGCCAGAGTCTTTCACTTTTTGTACCACACAGACCAGATGTAGCCAGATAAAAGTCACATTGTCAGGCCCCTGCAAAACCAGGCTGGAAGGAACCAGAATTTTCCTCGTGAAACCCTTGGTGACACAGAAGGAACCAGAATTTTCCTTATCAAACCCCTGGTGACACAGAAGGAACCAGAATTTTCCTTATCAAACCCTTGGTGACACAGAGTTATCCCACCCTGGCACAGACAGCTGCTCGTGCAATGTCTCAGCAAGCAGATGGAAAAGGAAAAACCCCCCAGTCCTCACTGTGGAGTCACACAAAGTACAAACAGCTACTGAGAAATGATCATAAAATCCCCCCAAACCAGCAGGAGCCTTCAGGAGCTCGGCAGGCACCAAGAAACAATTTTCTTTTGCGCTTTTCCTGTTCTCTTTGGGGGCTGCAGAGAAAATGTGATTTCATGGGATGTACACAACACTAGAGGGAAGGCACTGACCTCTGGGTTTAGATTATGAATGAGACTACAAAGCAGAAGAACGAGTCTCTAAAGACCGGGATATCCTTGGGAGAGGGTGGGACCTGTAAGAAACTGGAACTTGTTTCATGGATAAGCCCTGGCACAAAAGCTGTGGTGCTCCATCCCTGGAAGTGTCCAAGGCCAGGCTGGACAGGGCTGGGATAGTGGGAGGTGCCCCTGCCCGTGGCAGGGGGTGGCACTGGATCCGTTCAAAGGTCTCTCCCAACCCAAATCATTCCATGATTCCAGGATCCACTCTCAAATACCAACAGACGCCATCAGGTAACAGCATCCTTTGGGCTCAGCCAATGGGTACAGGCAACACCAGGGCAAGGTTCCCTGGCTTTTCACCACAGAGAGGAGAGGGAGCTCACTGACCAGAACAAACAGATGTTGCCTTGTTCCCTCTGAGATGAAGACTTTGTGCTGCACAGTGGTTTTAACAAAAATCGATTTTAAAACGTTCTGGCACGAGGATCTCCTGAGGCAGCCCGGCCTCAGCTGTGCCATCAGGGGGGACACATCAAAGCTGGGCCAGAGTGCAAGGGTCAGAGCAGCAGAAAGTGAATCCAGTCTCTCACTTCCCAGTGCCAAAACAGGAGAGTGGCAACAAGCACAAAACACCGCGATCTAAAACCCAGCCTCGATGTTTGCATCCCACTGAAGCGCGTTTCTGTCAACATAGAGCTGGGAGCTCTTTCCAGAAGCCTCCAGGGTTTCTGTCGAATAAAATATGCACTGCTGAATTATTCCCCTTGGCAAGGCTCCCCAGCAGGCACGGGAATGCCCCCTCTCGGAGCAGCACCTGCACAGAGCCCTGGGCAGCCCCAGAGCACCGGGAGCGGCACACACACGAGCAATTCCGCTGCTCCCAGGCTTTTCCAGGCATTTCCCCCGCACTGAAAACACAACTGCTGGATCTCAGGGCAGGAAATCAAACCCTGCCACCGAGCATGGAAAGCACAACGCCGAGGAGGGTGTCACTGAGGGCAGGGGTAGTAACCAGGTAACCTCCCAGCAGCTGCATTTGGCAATTTGGGGAAATTCTCTGCTCCCATCACTGCCTTCTATTAGGAAACATCACATTCAGCACCTCAGAGGAGGTGCTCCTCACTGCTTTTTTCCCTCTTGCAATTCATTTTGAGCTGTTTTACGAGGAGCATCAACATTCCTTCTCTCTAGTAAGGAACCTCCAGGTCGCTGACTCAAAGGAAATAGCAGAGGGGTCCTTCAGAAGGCTCATTATATGTGAAAGCACTGGCGTGGAGATAACAGGATTGCCCTGGGAATAGCAGCCCTCTGACCTTCTTTAGGAGCACAGCACGAGGAGCTAAAGCGAATCCCAGCTGGCCCAGGGAGTTTGTTGTGCACCAGTTAAGCAGCACGAGCCCTGCCAGCCTCTCGAGGGAGGTCTTCCAACTCCCACTAAAGTTCTGGAATAGAAAACTCCCTGAAGGTTTTCTGCTGCAGAGTAAATTCCAGCTGAGATAAATGCACTTATCTCGAGGCCTCACCCTTTGCACAACCACTACAAAACTGGAGCCATCTTAGAGCTCCCTTCCCTCAGGTAAGGAAATGTGGTGGCAGAGAGCTCCAGGTTACTGTGAGAGAGGCCCAACCTCCAGATCCACACCAGAGTGACCCATTCCCACCACTGCTGGCTCCTTCTGCCCCAGATCCCTCCCTGATCACATCAGCACAACGAAGTTTCCTCAAACCTGCCCACACAGCCTCTAGCAGGTGTTTAATTGGCATTAAAAACTGCATTAAAATCGCATTAAAATTGCATTAAAATCGCATTAAAATTGCATTTAAATTGCAAAAGAGTTTTGTGTGATGACTTCATGCTGCTCTCAACTGCACCCTTCGTGCACTAGGAGAAAACATCAATATGATGCTGCTGAGGGCTGATGGACCAGTCCAGGGTCGTTCCCAAGGTAAGTGCATTAAACACCAGCACAGCACGAACCGCTTTTCCCTCCAGCCTTTGGTCCCTGTGACCCTGCAAATGTATTTACAAAGTTTTCCCTGACTGTTTATTCCTCTTGGTCCCTTCCTCTTCAGGGAGACGCAGGAGCAGAGATGACAAAGGTGACAAATGACTCACAGAGCAACCTCAAGCATCCAGACGGGCTCAGGCTTGGAACAGAAGAGACGTTACAGGAAAACAGAGCCAGGTTTGCTTCCCATGGCTCTTCTGCCGTGAAAAAGCAAACTCTTTCCTCTGGAGAAAGGCAACGTTAACCCTCATTAAACTCCCACAGAGCCCTCGCTGGGAGGGCATTCCCTGGGCATGACTTCGGAGGCACCAGAGCCTTCCCTAAGGGAACCCGAGGGATTCGGAACCCCCACCCGATTCCCTAAGGACAGCTTAGGAGGTACCCAACTCCTCGCTAAGGGGAGGTTTGGAACCCCCACCCGATTCCCTAGGGGTGATTTCGGAGGCGCCAAAGCCTTCCCTAAAGGCAGGTTTGTAACTCCCACCTCGGTCCCTGGGGCTGGCCTGGGAGGCACCGAACTCTGCGCTGAGGGCAGGGCTGTGACCCCCCCACCTGAGCCATCCCACAAACGCAGCTCACGCCCAGATCTCCGCTCCCACACGGCGGATCCGCTTCTCGGAACACCCCCGGGGCCGGGCTCCGCTCCTCCGCGGGTGTCGCGAGGGGCGAATAAACCAAGTGCGGGGCAAATTCCCCGAGCGCGGGGCAGCCCGGGGGCCGCAGAGCGGCCTCACCGCGGGGCGCCGGGACCCGGCGGCGCACAGGCCCCGCGACCCCCGGCGCTCCCCGGCTCTCTCCGTCCCCCCAGTCCCCTCACGCCCCCCGGGGCCGCTCCGCACCTTGTCCTGGGGGTCCCGCGCCCCGCCGGGGCCGCGCCCGGGCCGCAGCCGCGCCTCGCTCATGCCGGACCCGCGCCCGCCGCGCCGCGCCCCGCCGCCGCCGCCAGGGGGCGACACAGCACCGGCAACAGCCGCCGACCAATGGGCGGCACGGGACGGGCGGCGGGGGCGGGGCTAGCGCGGGGATGGCCGCGCCCAGGTGTACCCGGATGGTGTGGGGCGCCATGATGGGTGGCGCGAGTACGCCGCTGAGGGAGGGAGGGAGGCAGCGAGCGAGCGGTCGCTCGGTCGGTCGGTCGCCGCGCGCGGGAAGGTCCCTGGGCGCAGCGTGAGGGGTTTTTCTAAAGGGACAAACGGGTTTGTGTTATGGCTGACTTTCGCTCAGGCCTGGAGTTCCTGTCAGGATCCGGTGCCTGAGGAGAGGCGCGCCACCGAGCCGTCCCTACGGACAGGCCCCGTGTGTGCCACCGACGCCGCTGCACGGATCGGGCCCCGCCGCCATCGCTGCGCAGCGAGGCGGGCCGCGGGCCTCTGTAACGCGCGCGGTGATTGGCTCCCGCTGCACGAGGGGGCGGGACTAAACAGAGGAGCGGCGCTGGGATTGGGCGGAGAGCGGGGGGGGGGGCCTGTATGTGAGCTTGAAGGGGGTTGGGCTGCAGGAGGACAGCGGCGCTGGCGATTGGCTGCTGCGCGCCGGAGGGCGGGGCAACGAAGGGTATAAAAGGGCTTGGCGGGCCGCCGCGGTTAGTTTTCAGTCTTTCCGTCGCTCGGTTTCGTCGGTGCTGCTCCCCCTGGTGTTGCCAAGATGTTCGAGGCGCGCCTGGTGCAGGGCTCGGTGCTCAAGCGAGTGCTGGAAGCCCTCAAGGACCTCATCACCGAGGCCTGCTGGGACCTGGGCTCGGGCGGCATCAGCCTGCAGAGCATGGATTCTTCACACGTCTCGCTGGTGCAGCTCACGCTGCGCTCGGAGGGCTTCGACACGTACCGCTGCGACCGCAACATCGCCATGGGCGTCAACCTGTCCAGGTCAGGCGGCGGCGGGGTCTCATCGGGCGCTGGGATGGGGCGGCCAAGCAGGCCCGGGGGCTGTGGCGCTGAGAGGAGCGGGAGCCGCCGGGGAAGGGGGTTTGTGGGGGTGTGAGGGCAGACTTGGGGGCGAGGGGGTGCTCTGGAGATGAGGGGGGTCCCGGGGGCGCTCGGAGCCCCCTCAGCCTTTCCCTCCCCCCCCCATTCCCCTCACGGCTCTCGCGCCGTTTTTCGCGGCGCGCGCGGGGCCCGTCGCGGCCGTGACGTCACTGCCGGCACCAAGTGGCGGGAAAAGCCGGCGCTGGCGGGGGCCGCCGCCATGGCCGCTCCTGTGGGGAACGAATGGCAGCTTTAGAGTCCTGTCGCTAGGAAGGTCCCTACAGAAATATGCGGAGCGTCAGGAAGAGTAATGCCAGTAGGTCGGGGAGGTGATCGTTCCTGCTCCGTTGCTCAGCCCTGTGAGACGCTTCTGGAGTGCTGTGCCCAGGTCTGGGCTCCTCACGAGAGGAGCGACACGGAGCTCATGGAGCGGGTCCAGCGGAGGGTGACAAAGATGAGGAAGGGCCTAGAGCCTCTCCGTTATGAGGAAAAGCGGAGGGAGCTGAGGCTCTTCAGCTTCAGGAAGAGACGGCTGAGAAGGAACCTCATCCCTGTGTACAAATACCCAAGGGAGGGGTCAGAGGATGGATCCAGGCTCTGCTCCGTGGGGCCCAGGCGTGGGACAAGAGGAATAGGGAGGAGCTGCTGCACGGGAAGTTCCACCCGGATATGTGGAAGAACTTTGCGGTGTGGGTGTCCAAGCACTGGAACAGATTGGCCAGAGAGGCCGGGGGTCTCCCCGTACACCCACTTCTCCAACAGTGTTAAAACTGTGTATATCACATCCCCTCCTGCTCGGTCAGCTCTCAGTCCCATGAGTCACCTGCCTTTCTCCCCTCCAGCATGTCCAAAATCCTGAAATGTGCAGGGAACGAAGACATCATCACCCTGCGAGCCGAGGACAACGCAGACACCTTGGCCCTGGTGTTCGAGGCACCGAGTGAGTGTTGGGTTTGGGAGCTCATTTGTTACTGGGATGTGTTCAGGCAGATTCATAAACCACATGGATGCAGGGGGGAAAGAAATGGCAATGGATCCTGCAGGAATGGGAGAGGACACCTGATTCTTAAACTCTTGGAGCAGCCTGGAGATTGAAACTTCATCAGCTTGGCCAGTAGTTTCTTTGTAAGAGGAAGGCTCTTTGAGGCTGCACACAGATGCTCTTGGCTGTACCTTTGCAGCCTGTAAAAGGCTGTTTGGGGCATTTCCAGATTCCCAGCTCTAGGGAAATGAGGTGGATCTTACTGCCATTGTGGAGGTGGTTTTACTTGGAGGGAGTGGGGAGGAGCAGGAGGCAAACTGATGGTTGGAAACACTTGGTGTAACTGTGCTTAACTTTGCAGATCAGGAAAAGGTTTCTGATTACGAGATGAAGCTGATGGATCTCGATGTGGAGCAGCTGGGAATCCCAGTAAGTGACGACTCAGGTGGCTGGTGGCACTGGTGTGGAACTGGGTGTTTGCCACGTTCCCATCAGATTCTGTAACACAATGACCTTTGGACTGCTGGACAAGCCTGGCACTGGCCAGGTGTCAGTGCCCAGCGCTGCCCGGGTGTCACTGTCGGTGCCCACCTCTGCCCAGGTGTCACTGTCAGTGCCAGCACTGCCCGGGTGTCACTGTCGGTGCCAGCGCTGCCCGGGTGTCACTGTCAGTGCCAGCTCTGCCCAGGTGTCACTGTCAGTGCCAGCGCTGCCCGGGTGTCAGTGCCCAGCACTGCCCGGGTGTCACTGTCAGTGCCCAGCGCTGCCCGGGTGTCACTGTCAGTGCCAGCGCTGCCCGGGTGTCACTGTCAGTGCCAGCACTGCCCGGGTGTCACTGTCAGTGCCCAGCCCTGCCCGGGTGTCACTGTCAGTGCCCAGCTCTGCCCGGGTGTCACTGTCAGTGCCAGCACTGCCCGGGTGTCACTGTCGGTGCCAGCACTGCCCGGGTGTCACTGTCAGTGCCAGCTCTGCCCAGGTGTCACTGTCAGTGCCAGCTCTGCCCGGGTGTCAGTGCCCAGCTCTGCCCAGGTGTCACTGTCAGTGCCAGCTCTGCCCGGGTGTCAGTGCCCAGCTCTGCCCGGGTGTCACTGTCGGTGCCAGCGCTGCCCGGGTGTCACTGTCGGTGCCCAGCTCTGCCCCGGGTGTCACTGTCAGTGCCAGCACTGCCCGGGTGTCACTGTCAGTGCCCAGCTCTGCCCAGGTGTCACTGTCAGTGCCAGCTCTGCCCGGGTGTCACTGTCAGTGCCAGCACTGCCCGGGTGTCACTGTCAGTGCCAGCTCTGCCCGGGTGTCACTGTCAGTGCCCAGCTCTGCCCGGGTGTCACTGTCAGTGCCAGCTCTGCCCGGGTGTCACTGTCAGTGCCCAGCTCTGCCCAGGTGTCACTGTCAGTGCCAGCTCTGCCCGGGTGTCACTGTCAGTGCCCAGCACTGCCTGGGTGTCACTGTCAGTGCCAGCGCTGCCCGGGTGTCACTGTCAGTGCCCAGCGCTGCCCGGGTGTCACTGTCGGTGCCCAGCTCTGCCCCGGGTGTCACTGTCAGTGCCCAGCTCTGCCCGGGTGTCACTGTCAGTGCCAGCCCTGCCCGGGTGTCACTGTCAGTGCCCAGCCCTGCCCGGGTGTCACTGTCAGTGCCCAGCACTGCCCGGGTGTCACTGTCAGTGCCAGCACTGCCCGGGTGTCACTGTCAGTGCCAGCACTGCCTGGGTGTCACTGTCAGTGCCAGCATTGCCTGGGTGTCAGTGCCAGCCCTGGCAGGGTGTCAGAGGTGTGTCCCCCCCAGGAGCAGGAGTACAGCTGCGTGGTGAAGATGCCCTCGGCGGAGTTCGCCCGCATCTGCCGGGACCTGAGCCACATCGGCGACGCCGTCGTCATCTCCTGTGCCAAGGACGGCGTCAAGTTCTCGGCCAACGGCGAGCTGGGCAACGGCAACATCAAACTGTCCCAGACCAGCAACGTGGACAAGGAGGAGGAGGCTGTGAGTGGGGCGTCTGCGGGGCTCACAACCAGCTCTGCCCTGGGGGGCAGCACGGGACAGGGGAAGGGTTTGGCTCAGAAGGGACCTTCAGAGGTCACGGAGCACAGGCCCCACGGGGAGCAGGGACAGCGGCCGGGGCTCCGTTGGTTCGTGGAGTGCAGGCCCTGAACCACTTGGGGTTAGGGCCTTACCCCGGGAGCTCCGGCTGTGCTGGGCAGGGCAGGGCAGGGCAGGGTGGGAGCAGCATTGGTGGCCTTGGCCTGAGCTGTCCAAGGGGTCTGGAATTCCTGCAGCTGCCTCTCCTGAGCCTGACCTGTTCTCCCAGGTTACAATAGAGATGAACGAGCCCGTCCAGCTGACCTTTGCCCTGAGGTACCTGAACTTCTTCACCAAAGCCACCCCCCTGTCCCCCACGGTCACACTCAGCATGTCTGCAGACGTTCCTCTGGGTGAGTACCAGTGGCTCTGCCTGACAAGTCTTGGAGAATTAGAACTTGAGACTGGATTTTGTGTAGAACCTTCTGAACGCCCTTTTTTTTCTTCTCTTCCGCAGTTGTGGAGTACAAGATTGCTGACATGGGACACTTGAAGTATTACCTGGCCCCAAAGATCGAGGACCAGCAGGAAGGCTCTTAACTGGAGTGGCACTGAGGGGGATCTGCTCCTGGCTGGAGAAGGGAAGGGTGGAGGCAGCAATTCCAGTGCCCTGGGGCATCCTGGGAGCGCTGTAGCCGTGTCTTGTAGATATCTCTGTAAATATTTCTCAATTTACTATTTTGCTATACCGGTATCATTGGAAATAGGAAACCCAAGTTTTTCTAGTCTGTTCCTGAACTCCCAATAATCTCTTGGATGCTGTCTGAAGGTGAAATTTCTTACTCCTTTCAGCTTGTGTTGGAGAAGAGGGGCAATATTTAATGGGTCAAGACGTTTCCTGGAGTTTCCCCTGCGGAGCTGTAGTTTAGGGTTGCTGTTTTATTACACCACAAGTTTATGTGACCTTACTTCATTTATTTTTGAAGCTGATACTCTGACTGAAACTTGGAAAGTGGAAATAAAAGAATATAATTTCCTGGAGTTTTTCCTGTTGAAATGGGGGTGGGTGAATCAATGCTTTTGCAGCTGTGCTGATGTGCCCCGATTCCTTCCTCAGGGCTCAGAGTTGCAGCGTTGATCGCTCAAAGGTGGGAGAGGGGTGCCAGAGTCTGTTCCTGGGCCTCCCCACAGGGCACTGGTGTCACTGGGAGCCACTGGGCTGTGACCCCTCCTGGGTTTGGCTGTGCTGAGCTGCAGCTGCAGCTCCCTGGGTGCTTCTCGCCCACCCTGGGGCTGTCAGGGCCGGGGCTCTGGGCTCTGACAGGAGGGGGCAGCCGGGGGGGTCGGGCTCTGCTCCCAGGGAACGGGGACAGGAGGAGAGGGAGCGGCCTCAGGCTGGGCCAGGGAAGCTCGGAGTTGGATATTGGGGAAAATTCCTTCCTGGAAAGGGCTGACAGCTGGACTTGGTGATCTTGTAAAGGCTTCTTCCAACCTCAACGATTCCATGATTTCAAGTACATTATTTGGGAGGCTGTGCACTTCCCACGGCTCAGTAAGACACGAGAATCCTGGACATGAACTGCCTGAAAAGCTGTCCCTGGGCAGCCCCGGCAGGCGGGCAGCAGGATGGCACCAGTAGGATGGCACCAGCAGAACGGCACCAGCAGAACGGCACCAGCAGAACGGCACCAGCAGGACGTCACCAGCAGGACGGCACCAGCAGGACGGCACCAGTAGGACGGCACCAGCAGAACGGCACCAGCAGAACGGCACCAGTAGGACGGCACCAGCAGGACGGCACCAGCAGGACGGCACCAGCAGGACGGCACCAGCAGAACGGCACCAGTAGGACGGCACCAGTAGGATGGCACCAGCAGAACGGCACCAGCAGGACGGCACCAGCAGAACGGCACCAGCAGGACGGCACCAGCAGGATGGCACCAGCAGAACGGCACCAGCAGAACGGCACCAGCAGAACGGCACCAGCGGGATGGCACCAGTAGGACGGCACCAGCGGGATGGCACCAGCAGGATGGCACCAGCAGGATGGCACCAGCAGGACGGCACCAGTAGGATGTCACCAGGTGGCAGCGCCGGCGAGGGAACGAACTCCGCTGGGTCAGTGACGCTGCTGCCGTGGGAGGGACAATCCCTGCTCGGAGCTGGGGACGGGACAGCCCCGGCTCTGGACGCCCGTTGGGACCAGCACTCCTGGGGATGGCCTGGAAATGTCCAAGGCCAGGTTGGACGGGGCTTGGATCAGCCTGGGACAGTGGGAGGTGTCCCTGCCCAGGGCAGCGGTGGCACTGGATGGGCTTTAAGGTCCTTCCAGCCCAAACCATTCCAGGATTCTGATTTTTAGACACATTTTCTGCTCCTGTGATGCAGGTGCCTCCCTTGCTGAGCTGGCTCGTGTCTCCAGATCCTTTCCCATTTATCCTCCAGCTTCCTTGGCTTGCTGGTTAATTCAGCACCCTAATGAAAACATCTGGAAAAGATCTTTTGCCCTCAAGGTTTTTAGCTCTTGCCCAGAACAGGGGGGGTGCCTTAAATAACCAGGGGCTCCTTTCCCCTCCAGAGGTGATGCTGGGATGGAGTTTCCTCTGCGGTACCCATAGCAAGCAGGCACTTGTGGAAGAATTTTGCAAAAACTCGGGCTTTAGTGAGGAATCCGAGGTTCGTGATGTGGAAATAGGGAAGGGTTCTGGGAGGTGATGTAAAGCATAAAGCTGGGCCAGTGATTGAAGCAAATTCTTTCTGATGCAGCTTCCTGCTCTAGTGGGGGTTACCAAACTCTTCTCTGTGCTGTTCTACCCATTAACAAATTGTAAAAATCAGCCAAATGCTGTAATTTATTTAGGTTGTGGGTTTTTTTACAGCTGAAATGACAAATTGAGCAGCCTCGTGTTGCAAAAAACATCCTTTAACATTGGTATTTACACACTTGTGTCCTGTCTGCTCTGCACAAATCCTGAAAGCAGCTGGGGGTTTCCTTTTGCCGTTGCCATGCCCAGATAATCAAAAATGTAAAGAATACTCCTCTTAAAATACGACAAAAAACCCCAAGTGCACACGCACCGCTCAGAAATGGCTGGGCAGGTTAATAAATGCTGGGTGTGTTTCTCCCTGTTTGAGAGAAGAAGCTTTCAAGCTTTATGTTTAGATTTTCTTAGCAAGGAGAAATTAAATAAGAATTCTTTTGGAATTTTAGGAGCTCTAAACCCACCCTGCACTCCATTAAGTCACAGGAACCTCCTTGGGGAGCTCCTCGGAGGTGCCACACCCCCAGCTGTCCCCCCGATTTAACATTAGCTATTAAATTCTCTCTATAAAATGAAGTCCTGCCCGATGTCTGTCACCTCCCCAGCCCTGCCGTGTGACATCCCGCAACGTCCCCACCTCCCTTTGGAGAACCAGGGGTGGATAAAACCCCTCCGAACTCCGGGCGAGCTCCGCGGCCGCCGGGCCCGGGACACGGGACAGCCCCGGCCGTGACCTGGAAGGGAAGCGGCGTCACCGGGATCAACTTCCCGGGGCCGCGGAAGGACGGGCGGGGCCGGGATGGGGCTGGCCGGCGGCAGGTACCGGGGCTGGCTGGCCTTGGGTGGGTTTGGGGTGTTTTGGGGTGGGTTCGGGTGGGTTTGGGAGCGGCGCGGGGCCGCGCGTGCCGGGATCCCCCATCCCAAAAGGGCCACAAAGCGACATCCCCGCCCTTCCTGGCTCCCCGTGGGGGGAGATTCGGGGCTGTGGTTGAGGGGATTCAGGATTCCGGGCGGAGGTGCCGTGTTTGGGTTTCCTGGCGCTGCCCTGGCGCCTCCACGGGGTTTAAAGCACAGCTGCCACATTAGAAATTTTGAATTTCAGCGTTAATTGTTTTGGCCAAGTTGCTCAGGCCCCGAGGATTTATTTATTTGGCTCACAAAGAGCACAGCACTGTGCTGGTTCCTGCTCCTGAACCTTTGTGGTGCTCACTTGGTGTGAGGCTCAGTGGGGTTGAACCTGGCCCTGAAACGTGAGGCCTGAGGGAGTATTTTATATTTCTATTTTATACACGTTTGTCCTCAGCAGCCTCTTTCTTGTTGGTAAGTGAGGCAATGGGAAGGACAGGGCAGCTTGTGCAAGTGTAAAATGGGAATAATTCCAAAGAAGCCACTGAACAGCCTGGTAAATAATGGGGCAGAGTCGGGAAATCGGGCACCTTTCAGAAAGGTTGGTTTATTCTGGCTTTTCCCCCTCCTGCACTTCCACCCCGGGCATGTGGGAGAGCCTGGGGGTGTTTGGGTCAGTGACCTGAAAAACAGGGATGTGCAGGGAGCAGGGAATGCCGCCTGCAGCTGGGGCGTGTTTCCATTATCCATGGGGCTGAAAATGTTCTGTCCGTGTTTGGATTTTGCTACCAACCAAAACAAAAGCCCAAAGTTCAAATCAAAGGTTCAATGGTGGGGATTTCAGATCAGAGGGGATTTTATAAAAGTCAAGTTTACAGCAGGAGGAACGAAGCTGGGTGGGGAATGTGGCCAGCAGTTAGGGAGACAAAGGGT
Source organism: Corvus hawaiiensis (assembly GCF_020740725.1). Classification (NCBI taxonomy): domain Eukaryota; kingdom Metazoa; phylum Chordata; class Aves; order Passeriformes; family Corvidae; genus Corvus; species Corvus hawaiiensis. The sequence goes on from NC_063248.1 coordinate 1,085,924, forward strand.
TTCAGTTCAAGCGGAGACTCAATATTTTGAGTGGATGCATCACCTCTGATGCTGAAGAGTGTTGTGGAAACAGAGCCTTTATCCCTTCCTGTTGGCACCGCCGGAATGTGCGCTTTTGTTCTCTAGATTGCACACGTTCTCAGAAGATAAAAGCGCTATTGAGGCTGGCAGGTGTGGGAAGCCCTTTCCTGCCTCTCCCCTGGGAATCCCGGTGTCCTGCTGGCGGAGGTGCTCGGCCCAGACCCGGCCCTGCAGTGCCAGGGGGAGGTTGGCAGGATGGATCCCGGCTCCGGGCCCTGGGAAGGCTCTGAGGGTCAGCAGCTGGTCCTGGTCCCTGTCCCCAGGGTGCCCCTGGGCACAGAGGGGCAGGACTGGCCCCTCGCTGGGGCCCTGCGCTGCACACCCTGCCCAGGGCTGTCCCTGGGGTTTGGTGACCTCACCACTCACACTCCGTCCCCTTGTCCTGCTCCCTCTGAGTCACTCCTGCTGTCTCTATTTCATTCCAGTTTCCAGTGGTCAGGGTTGGGGTTTTTTTTTTTTCCCAAAATTGCTCTATTGCAAAATCTCCTGGTGGTTGAAAAGCTGCTTTGTTTAGCTCTGGTTTGGGTTTATTTGCTGGTGTCCCGTTCAGAAATAGCCGGAGCTCAGACGCCTCCGTGCTGGCAGCTCCTTGTGGAGTGAGAGCTGGGTCATACCCTGGGCACTGCTCTGGAATTTCGACCTGGTTTGAAGCACAGGTTCTACCTTGATTCCAAATACTGGCAAGCCCTGTTGCAGCTGTACCCATTTTGTATTTTAGGCTTCAAATGAAATGCTGAGATCCTCTGCCTGAAAAGTTTTCATTTATGAAGAGGAGCAAAGATGCCCTTTGGGTAGCACAGCCTTGACACAGGAGTTTCTCTTCAGAAACCTTAGTTCTGTGTCTCTCAGACTCCCATCACCCAGTTTTCTCTCCTGGTTTTGCTCTCCCCCTGTTTTCCAGGCTGTAGCTGATGCCCAGGCACCCCTGGAATGATGTCGTCACGGACCAATCTCTCTGCTGGGATTCCCAGTAGCAAAGTCAAATATTCCAAGCTCTCCAGCACCGATGATGGATACATTGACCTGCAGGTAAAAAGTGGGGAAGGAAGGTGTAAAACCACGAGGATGGGCAGCCACAGCTCAGCACTGCACAGGCAGCTGCTGCCTGTGCATCTCTGGTGGAGCAGCTGCAGCTCAGAGAGGGACAAAGCCTGGTGGGAGTCAAACCCTCGGCCCTGCCCCTCTGGAAAGCCCAAAGAGCCTTGCTGGGAACAAGACTGGGAGCAGATGTGAAGGGATGGGAGTAAGGGCTGGCTCAGCAGGGTCTCCATGGGCAGAATTCCTCATGGAGGGGCCGTTGCAGAGCCCTGCAGCAGAGCTGCTGCAGCACTTTGCCCCATGTCACCTCTGCCAGCTGTGGGCTCACATCTGTGCTGCGGTGGGAGGGGAGCTGTGCTGGGTTCAGCTGTTCAATTTTTGGGTTTTTCCATCCAGTTCAAGAAGAGCCCACCAAAAATCCCCTACAAGGCCATCGCACTGGCTGTGGTGCTGTTCATGATCGGGACCTTCCTCATCATCATCGGAGCCCTGCTGCTGGCAGGGTACATCAGCGAAGGTGTAAGTGGTTAATGGCACCTCTGGCACCGGTTCTGCACTGTCCTCAAAGCTGCCCTGAGCCCTCATTGACCATCAGGAAACAGCCTCAAGTCGCACCAGGGGAGGTTTAAATTCAAAATTAGGAAAGGTTTGTCATGGAAAGGGTGGGAAAGGCCTGGCACAGCTGCCCAGGGCAGCAGGGGAGTCCCCGTCCCTGGGAGTGTTCAGAACACGGGGATGTGGCACTCGAGGACATGGGTTAGTGGTGACCATGGGGTGGTGCTGGGTCATGGCTGGACTCGATGACCTTAAAGGTCTCTTCCAGACTCAAGGATTCCACGATCCTGTGGTCATGTTCAGTGTAGGAATCCAGAGCCAAAGGACGTGAGCAGGGAATTCATTCCCAGCACAGCCTGGCTGTGCTGGCAGCCCCGCTTCCCTGGCAGCAGAGCCCTTGGATCCCCCAGTCAGCCTGGCTGGAGCAGGCTCAGAGCTGGGCAGGGCATGTCCAGGGAGGGCTGAGTTCCCGGTCCCTGTCCTGGGGAGGTCACATTGCTGTCCTGGAGAGGCCTCAGCCCGTGCAGATCATGCAGGGACAGGGCAGGAGCTGCCAGACCCGTGTGGGGCACGGCAGTGCTTCCCCATCTCCCTGTGGCTGTGATCCATGGAAAGGGGATCTGCTCCTGGAGTTGTGGGTGCTCGTTGCCCTGCTCCCTGTGCTGTGTGGGCTCAGGGTACCGTTGGCAGCTCTGTGTTATCTCTGGGAGAGCAGCAGCCCCTGGGCTCTATCAGCAGCGCTCCAGGCACAGATCACTGGGCTCCTGCTCGGCCACGCTCCCAGCCCTGGCTGCAGATCCAGGGGGTCCCTGGCGAAGGACAAGGTCCCTTGAGGGGTTCCTGCAGCAAGGAGGAGATGCCAGGACAGGATTAAAGGCTCAGCCTGACGACAGCTGAGGTATTTCTGATTGAAGATGGGTTTTTATTTCTCAGCTTGCCAGGCCTTGGGGATGGATCACAGGATCATGGGATGGTTTGGGTTCAAAGGACCTCACAGATCATCTTATTCCAACCCCCACCTTCCCCTAGACCAGGCAGGGTGTGAGAGGGAGGAAAGCCCCTCGTGCAGATCTCACTGCCCTGGGCTCTCTGTCCCTGCAGGAGACCGACCGGGCCATCCCCGTGCTGATCATCGGCATCCTCGTGTTCCTGCCCGGCTTTTACCACCTGCGCATCGCCTACTACGCCTCCAAGGGCTACCGGGGCTACTCCTACGACGACATCCCCGACTTCGATGACTGAGCTGTTATTTAATCCCACTCTAATTAGGTTGGTCAGAGCTGGTAGTTCCCCTGGGCGCCGGGGCCTGGCAGGGCACAGCTGATGCGTGTCCCTCACGCGGCACCGCTTCCCGGGTTTGAGGTGTTGCAGGTTTTCCAGTTTGGGGGGTGGGGGCTCGAGCACGGAATTGACCAAAAAGGAATCGCAAAGAACTTGGGATTTATGGGATTTTTCCTCTCAGGGTTGCACAATTCCGCTCGCTGGGAAGTTCTTCCTGGGCGAGGCAATTCTTGCAATTTTCCAAAAATAGGTGAGCTGGTTTCAGCAGCAGAGATCCTTGTTTTTTCTGCCAGTGTTTTCTAGAGTTTACTTTAGCTTCCCACGAGATTGTGGTTATTGTTGGGTTACCTTTGCAGACAAACCAGAGTTAAACTCTCCTTTAGCTCTCTGTCCATCAGAAATGCTTCCAAGCTATGGGTCCTGAGCTTGCCTGGAGTAAATAAAGTCTGATGTGCACGAGAAGGGGAGGGCAGCACTTGCAGGAAGTGGTTTTACACACTGTGCACTTGCTGCACAGCTCCCTGTCAGGCTGACCAAGCCCATTTCCTCACACACAGTTCTTCCCACGTGAGCTTTCCTCGTGCCACTGCTGCTTTTGGCAAAATCCGCTTGTCCTTCACAAGGACTCCTGCTGGATTTTGCTTATTATTTTAAACAACCAAATGGATACTGGGAGAAGGATTGGAACCCAGACCAGGACTCGAGTGTCTAAATACCAAAATCTTGGGTTTGGCTAATGTGGGTGTTGGAGACACTTGAATTCCAGCTGTCTGTGTTTTGGAGTCCTTTTGTCCTTGTGTAGATAATTCACTGTGCAGAACTGCCCAGACCAGTGCAGAGAAGTTCCCTGTGTAGTTTGTGCTGCACAAACCCCCTCTGGATTGCTTTGCCAGCTTTGCTGATGTGTCATCCAGGGAAAACAGAGGGATGGCTCCACTGCTGTAGGGTAAAGCCAGCCTCTCCTGAGCTGGGAGTGTCTCGGTGTCCTGGAGAACGAGCAGTGATGCGAGTGGATGCATTCAACATGAATAAAGTTCTGTATTCTCTGTAACCAAAACTTTGTCTTTCCCACCTTCACAGGTGTCAGAGTGCACTAAAAGCTGTCCTGGGCTTTAGCTGCTGCTGCCTCCAGCTCCCAGGTGCTGCTGGAGTGAGGGAATGGGGCAGCAGCTCTGGAACAGCCCCACCTGCTCTGGAACAGCTCCCAGCACCCTGGGCCTGCTTTGGGGCAGAGCTGGGATTGCTGCATCAGGGAGGACAATCCCGAGTGCTGGGGTGGGCAGGTGCTGCTGCAGAAGGTCAGGAGTCCCTCCTTGAACCCCAGCCCTGGTTAAACAGCAAAGACCCCGAGCTTGAATTGCTTTGTCTCAGGTCCCAGTATCCCATTCCTTGTGCTGTGCAGGGTCACCCCAGCAGTGTCAGTCTGCACAAAGCACTCCACAAGTCTCACCTGAGCCTCAGATGGGCTGAACGTTCCAGAAGGAGGGGGCAGGAGGGACTGACAGTGCAGGGCAGGCCCATGGAGGTGTCCACAAGAGCAGGGCTGGACAAACACCTTGCTCTGAACGTACTCCTAGAATTGCCTTTTTTTTCCTCTGTCAGTGCTCCAGATTAACCCAAACCCTGAGCCAAGTTCTTTTTTTAACCTACATCTCGTCCCTCATTTGTGTCAATTCCCCCGTGTGAATCCCAGCGCTGCACTCTGAGGAAGAACTGGTTAAATTCAGGATCTCCCTTTCCGCCTCTGAAGGCACAGCCTGGCACGTTCTCCCCTGCTGCCAGCCCCTGCTGCCAGCCCGGGACAGGGGACAGGGGACACGTGCTGCTGGAGCAGCTAGAATGTGTCAGTTAAAGCTGGGTCTGGCCAGGACAGCAGCTGCTGACATCAAACCACAAACCAGCCTCTCTTAGGGGTCAAGAATGTGGGTTTATTTGGGTTTGGGGAGAGGGGACAGGAAGTGGAAGGGAAGTTTAGATGGAACAAGCAAAGAGGGAGGGAGAAGATGCAGAAATTTGGGAAGTGGGGGTCACCCAAGTGGGATCAATAAATGTAGAGGACAGCAGAAGAAACTGGACTTTTGATGATTCTTGGGGGCTCCTTCCAACTTAGGGCATTCTGTGACTCTGTGATTCTGAGAACATGCTGATGTTCCTGGAGGAAAGGAATTCATGAATTTTTCTTTGACAGAAGCAAAGTTCTCAGGCAGCACAGTGGATAAATAAGCAGGGCTGTGTGAGGGATGGCCAGGAGAAAAAGTCCTCTCTACAGGGTTTGGTTTGTATCTAATTGGGGAAAAGAGAAACACTTCTGGGAAAGAAAAAGGGGATTCCGACCTCTGGGAATATGTGGATCCAGAGGACTTCATTCTTCAAGCTGACGTCCAAGTTTTGGGCAGCCCTGACTGACTCCCTGCAGTGAGAGGGAATGGGAAAAGGCCTGGGAAAGAGTTTCTGGTTCTAGAGCAGGGCTGGAATGACAAATCAGGCACTGATGAATGAGGATAACTCTGAATAGCTGTTCCCTTTATGGAGCATCCTCCATTCCGGGCAAGGCAGCTGTCTCAGGGAAAAACAGTCAGCATTTGTAGAGCCTGGTGGGGTGTTACGCACAGAAGCTGTGGAGAAAGAACAGGCAGCCAGATTCCAGGCTTTTCTCTGGTTTGGGAGTGCTTGGATTCGTGTCTCCTCAATGCCATTCTTCGATTGCTGTTGCAGGGTGTAGTTACACAATTAATTACCTGCTTAATTTAACCATGGAGTTACTGGTAAGATTTGGAAATGTGATTTTGGAGTCCTGTGGCCTGAGCTACCAGCAGTGCCAGAGAAATCCTCCTGGTGTATTCTTTATAAAAGCAAAGATTTTAGTCAATCTCATGATTTTTTTTGAGTGAACAAAGCCATAATTATGCAAAGTACTGTGAAAATGGTGCCATAAACCCTTGAAAGAAGAGGCAGAAGTTGTGCTTTGGAGGTTGTCCGAAGTGGTGAAGGGATGGGGAGGAGTTTCACCAGCCTGGGGATTGTGTGTGAGCCCTGAGTCCAGGGCCCTGAAGGGATCCTCACCCTGTCCTGGGCTCTCAGTTCCTCTCTGCTTGAAGTTCCCCAGCAACGATGACTCTCACTCTGAGGATTTTGCATATTTCCATACACAGATCATGTAAAGAGACATGGAATCGTTAGGTTGGAAAAGAGCTTTAATTAACGTCATTGAGTCCAACCACGAATTCCCAACTGACGCCATTCCCGCTGCAGGGAAGCAGCTGCAGGCTCTGCAGGCCAGTCCTGGGAAAGCAGGTGCAAGTACTCCAGGCAGCGACTTGACTTGTGCCATAGATGTTTTTGGCATCACTGCTGCTCCTCTCTGAGATTCTCCGTGTGCTTGTGCTGCTGGAAGTTCACGGGATAGGGAGAAGAGCAAAGCCCATCGCTGATCCCGTGGAAACTCGAGGTTGGAACTCCTTGCTCACGTTTTCTCAGCAGTGGTTTCTATTTCCTCTTACTTTTTGGTAACCTCATCCTCGGGGCCTGGCTATGGTGCCTTTTCCTCTGGTCCTAAAGTACGAGCCAGACACAGGTAAGGTGACAAAAGGGGTACCTTTTAAGAGGATCCTCAGCTGGGTGTTGTCCTGTTTGGAAGAGGTGTGAGGAGGCTGGGCTGGGCAGCAGGGTACTGACCTTTAGTCCTGGAAACACTGCAGTAGAAGTTGTGTGAAACAACCCGGAGAGGGTGTCAGGCTACGGCCCCCGGGCTGTAAATACAGCCACGAACCCAGGGCCATGTTTGAGCCAACAGCAAAATGTGCTGCAGCATCTCTGCTGCTTCCCTGGTGCTCATCCTGCAGGAGCACTCAGCCCAGGCCGGGTTTGCTTTCTGTCACCTGCAATTAGCCAAATCCAGCATCACTTTTCACAGAGTCACCGTACAGAAACAGGGATTTGCTGTGGCATAAAAGCCACGTAAAGACCCCTCGGGGCAGGAAGAAATGATTCAGCACAAGGGCTCTGTCCCTGCTCCGGCGATCTGTGCTGTGTCCTGCTCCGAATGAGCTTCTCCGGTGCTCTCCTCCCCCTCGTGCCTGGTCCTTAAAAGTCCCAGACATCAGCCCATTCACGGAGCTGCTCCTCACGCCTCTGCCTCTTCCTGAACCTCGCCTTGAGCTTTCTCCTGGCCCTTCCCTTGGGCTGTTTGTCCTGCTCTTCGCGAGATCTCTGCCCTGAAAGCACCTCCAGGTCTCCGGGGCTGATCCTGCCTTCCCAGGTGGCCTCTCCCCGATGCTGTCCTCGGGAGCTGCATCCCTTCAGCAGGTAAGGAACACCACGCAGCCCTCGGATCGCTCTCAGGTTTCCCCCTCCCAGCTCGGGGCAGTCCTGCCTTCACTTCTGCCTTCTCAACCTGGTGAAAAGAAACCATTTTTGCCATTCTCCCAGGGCTCTGTGTTGACCCAGCCGTGCTTCCCTGCTCCTGTGTGGGACGTGGATGTGCACAAGCACAGCAGTTCCTCTCCCTTTCCTGAGTACAAAAGCAGCTTGAGGTTTTTTAGGAATGCTGGATTTGACTAAAAATAGTCCAGACAGTCCAGCAAGGCCGTGGCAGATTCCTTGCCTCCCAAGAGAGGCAGGCGGAGCCAAGGGTCGTGGGGGGAAAAACTCAATTGTGGATTAGAAATTATTGTTTCCAATTGATTTAATTGACTGGTTTGCTGCTCTGAGCTCAGAAAGACCTTGGTTTGTGCTGGTTCAGGACCTGTCACCCTGAGGCCTTTCCTTCCCTGTTTTCTCCATGTTTAGGAAGGTGTTAAGAAACTGCTTTTAATCGGAAGCAAGGCAATTATGGAGAGCTCTGTTTGTGGCCTGCATGGACAGAGCTTTCTTCTGATAGGAATCAGGAAGTTACATTTCCTTCCTCCACACTGTACTTGGGTTGGATTCTGAGCCAGGCTGTCCTCATCCCTGGGGCAGCACAAAGGCTGCTCTGGGAGCTCACAGATCCACGAGATTCATGCACAGCTTTTCCAGCTCTGCAGTTACAGAGAGGAACAAAACTGTGATGAATCTTCTTTGAGAGGACTTCCAGCTCCTGTGAAACAGCAGGTTTGGCACTGAAGCAAAAGTTCTGTGGAGGAATCACCGTTTCATCCCAGGCTGTTACAGCAAAGGGCAACAAATCCACTAGTCACCACTAATTAATTTTATTTTGAAATATTTACTCAGGCTGAAGTAGTAGCCGCTCTGAAGTATTTAAAGGATTAGCTGCCTGCTAGTCTTTCATGCCTGCAACCACTTATTTAAGCTGTTGCTGCAAATCATGCTGTTAACCTGTCATGAGAGGTTTTAACCTTCCTTCCCTTGTCAGTGGGAAATGCCTGGTGCAGATGGTCCTGCTGATGTGACAGTGAGAAATTAAACATCCAGTCAGGTCCTCTGGGCTCTCTCCCCAGCTTCTTCGAGGAGGGGCAAGACAGAAAATGAATACAGTGATAATTGTCTACATCAGGGTGTTGCAAAGCCTACGGAGGGGCTGTAAGGAGTTCTGGGAACATGAGCTGGTTGGAAATGCATCCCAAAAGCCTCTGTGCTGTTACCAGGGAAAATAATTCCTCTCCCGCCTGCTGGCCTGCCAGCACCAGCAGCTCCAGTGCTCAGCCCTCCAGCCTGGCGTTCCCTTGCATTGGTCAGACCGTGCTGTGCTGGGTTTAATGCAGGTGGGCAAACCACAGGACCCAAACCTGCTGCCCAGGGAGAGTTCAGTCATGCAGGGGCATCAGTTTCTGAGCTAAAGCCATGTGTAGCAAAGGAAATGTCCTGGATCTAGAACAAATCCTCGAAGAATACTGAGAACTCACCTCAGCAGGGATTATTTCTTACTCTCAGGCACGTGTTCAGTGTAAAAGGGAAAGATTGCAGGTCCTTAAACCTACAAATACTAATTAGCATCACCATGTAACTTTCTAGCAGCTTTCATTAATGTGTCATTAGAAGAAGCCTGTCAGCTCCTATAATCCTCATTTTTCTTGTCTCTCAGCACTAACAGTCCATATCACAGCATGGCCTCTTCCCTGCTATTTTGGGTGGTTCTTTTCCAGACAAATGCCTTATTTTCTCTGTATTTGATACTGGAGGTCAAGTGAATCCTCTCTGCCTTTTATTGCACCAGAACAGAGGCAGGATTGTAACACGGCCAGTGCAAATGCGTGCCTAAAAATAAACCAGTAGATGGTCTCCAACTTCAAACACAAAAAGTGTATTTGTAGAGGTCTCTCTTTGTTGCACGACAGCATTTCAGATCACTGAGGAGACACTTCAAAGTTCAGCTCACAAACAGCTCATGGTTTAATCCTCCCTGCCAAACAAAGGCGACTCTTTGACTGGATCCGTGGTCGGCTGCCACACTGAGCCCTGGATCATCCCTGGAGTAGGGGCAGTGCCTCCCACCCTGGCCACGGGCCCGGGGCTGCAGAGGGACAGGCAGGCCCACAGCCCTTCTCCCACCTGCACTGGAAACAATTCAACAGTGGCAGGAGGGCCCAGAGCTCGCAGAACACCTCAGTGACACCGTTTGGCATCAATTAAGAATAGCAGAGAGGTGGCACTTAAGGCAGGGAAGGGGTTAACCAACTAAAGGGCAATTTTTGGGGGAGAAGTTGGAGTTCATTGTTCCAGGCTCTCTGTGGATTTCTTTTTTGTCCTTTCATCTCTGATTCTTGGTTCTTATCACAAAAGGGGTTGCTAGTCCTTGTTCTTTCTGTTTTTATTTGGCCTGTGACCCTTTCAGGGCATGGCCTGTGCCTTCACCTGTGAGCAGGAGCACAGAGGGAAAGCTGTGCTGGGAGGGAACTATAAATAGAGAGCGGGCCAGCCCTGTGGCATCTGTGCTGCTATAACTGCCTGCTCTGCACTCCTGTGACAAGCCTTGCTTCAGCTGTCAGGGCAAGGAGGAACTGCAGAGTGTTTCCACAGCCAGTTCCAGTGCTGGACCTGCCTGTGGAACTCTGCTTTGGGCCCAGTTCTCCCTCTGCCCCCAGGAGTTCTGCTTTTTCTCTGTGTGAGTGACCGTTCCTGGCGTCTGCCCAGCAGGATTCGGGCAGTTCAGTTTCAGGAGCTGCTTTGTAGAGAGCTGGTGGTCTAACTCGTGCCTCAGCACCACTCTTGTTTATTCTGCCTTTTGCCCCTTGCTGGAGAAGGCCGATGTGTTTGTGTCACTCCTGATGTCACTGTGTGGTTTCGTTGCTATGTGCTCACACGAGGGATTAAATGAGTCACGGGGTAAAAGTGACCCAAGCCCATCCTTCCTCTCTGAGGATGTTCTTTGGGAAGGACTTCCAAGTGGGTTAAACCAGGGACTGTGTTTCTGCTCTCCCTTCTCTGCTGAGGGATGAGTAAGCAGCCACGAGGCGCTGCTGCCTGTGCTTTGCAGAGTAAAGGACCTTCCCTTGAACTCCCAGTGCAGGTGGCTCAAGAAAACCTCTTTTATTCTGTGCTATAAAATTCCTCTAATGGACTTTAAAATGACTTTGTGCACCATGTCCACCCCATTTTGGAAGTAGTTTAAGTGGGAATGAGTTGCTCTGGCCCTGCTTATCCACATCTGTCCACAGCAGCTGCTCTTTATTGCCAGAGCTTTGAACAGCCACACCTGAATGTGACACAAGGTGACAAATCCCAGCGTGTCTCCCCCTTGGAGACCATCCCTGCAGATGCCTCAGGCTTCATCCGATGGGAGAAGATCTAATGCAACAGAACTCCAGGGTGAGAGTGCCCAGGAGAGCAAAACCATGGGGAGCTGTCAGCCCCGGGCTCCCGCCGTGGCTCTGCTGCTGCCCCGACACCTCCGAGCCGGGAGATGTGGCTCCAGCGACTCAGCATTTTGACAAGGAGAGCCTGGCAGCAGAAGAGACCAGGGAGGACAAATGCATGCTGCTTTCCTGGCCCCTCCTGCTCCCACTCTTCCCAGGATTTAAGGGCTCTCGGCTCATTTCAGGGGCTGTGCTTTCAGGAAGCAGACTGGGGATGAACTCGAGGTGACTCAGCCCATCTCCTCCTCCTCCTGCCAAACACCGGCTTTGCCCCTGACTCAGCAAGTGAAATCTCATTTCTTTGGTACAGCCCTGAGGTACCAGACAGAACAGCATCAAGAAAATTGCCTCCTCCTCCAGAGCACAGGCTGTCCAGCTGAGTTAGTGTCACGGGGAGCGCTCTGCAGCACTCTCCCTGCCCTGTATTCCTGACAGCTTGGGATGAATATCCCATGGCCAGCATGGCTTGAGCAACGCTACAGGGAGAAGCAGAGGGACTTGTCCTGGGTTGTTTGTACTCTCCTGGCTTGTTTGTACTGTGCTGGGTTGTTTGTACTCTCCTGGCTGCCACAACTTCGTCTCCACTTAGAAAATACTTTGCAAACCCAAAGCTGAAGGAAGGTCCCCTCTCTCCAAAAGCTGCCAGAGGGGAAACCATCATGAGAGGACCAGCAGGGATCCAACAGTTCTGCAACCACGCAGATCTCCTCTCCTGCTCACCTATTGATTTGTTCATTCTGTGAATTCAGACCGCTGTCACTTTGCAGGCGCTGCTGTTCCTCCCCTGCTATCACAGGCACAGCAGGGGCTCTGCCCTGTGGATCGCTGGCTGGAGCCTCCGTAATCTGAGTACTTGGCCTGAGATCCTTGGACCAAAAGCCCTCTTTGCTACCAAGAGCACTTTGCACTAATTAAACTTCATAAGATTCTTCCTGCCTCCATTTTGCAGATGACAAACCGGAGGGCTGAGCTTGGCTGACAGAGCCAATGTCGGTTCTGAGAAAGAAACACATTTTTTCTGACTCGATTTCCACCTAACATTGGGGGGAGCAGAAAGTCATGGCTGTCCCTGAGATAACGAGAAATCCCTGTGGGTCGGGAGCCTGGTTTCCCACCAGGTGTTGTAGATGGCGTTTTAACCAAGGGCTGTTCACACTCGCTTTCCTCACCTCACAAAGCGAAACTCAGGGTCTGCCCAGCTCTTCCCCTCGGTTACCACTCCATATTCCAGAGGGAAAAGCAAAAACATCACTGTTGGTGAGTTGTTAACGTTTTTTTGCCTTATTTGGGGGAGTTTTCACTCACCTCTTAGGCCGCTGTTGAAATACCAGGGGTTTCATTTTTATTTTGTCTAATCCAGTGAAAGATATTCCTGTTATCCATACACAGGAATGCTGGGTTCTTCTTAATTGCTGGACTCCATCTGTGGGATTCACATAAAATATTGTTAATCTGATGCGAGGCAAGCTAATTTTTTTAAAATTTTCTTTTTTTATGTTGTAAAAACCAAACTCAAAACACACCAAGGAAACAGGATTGGAAACGAGCTATGGATGCCAGACCCAAACCCATTTTAGAATCACAGGATGGTTTGGGTCCATTGGAAGGCCCTTGAAGACCATTTCATTCCAACCCCCTGCCAAGGGCGAGGATGCCATTCACTAGATACCATCCCTGGATGTGAAGTTTTGATTTGGTCTTTTGGACATCCTGTGCTCAGATCAATGATTCACATCCCACCCGAGACACCACTTGGATTTAAAATGGAAATTTTGAGTAAGAGACGCCGGCCAAAAACATTTCAGCATTTAAATTTATGCCAGTAACGTCCATGCTGCATCTGAGGAAAACCCTGACCTGCAGTCCTTGTCTTCCCATTTGATCCACATACAGAGCCATGAAGAAACAACCAAAATAAAGCTGGGGAATGTCCTCAGTAAAGGTTCCTTGGGCTGTTGTGATAGCACGGTGTCCCTGGCTCTGCAGAAGGACACACAGCCCGGGGGGAGGCTCGACTGTGCCCCACAAAATCTCCTTGTGGAGACTTTTAGCTCCACGTGGGCACGATCTCCTCACAAAACCCCATCCCTGCTCATGGGCTGTGGTGGGGCTGGCAGAGCTCCCACAGCTCCCAGTGCCCAGGAACCCCCTCATCGTTACTACCAGGATCAGTTAACACCGGAATATTTATCCTGCAGGATGCGAGCAACATGATGGGTGCAAAGCAAGGGAGGAGCTGGGACCTCGGAAAGCCAGTCTTACAGGAACTTAGGCTAGTTAGGACAGTTCCAGGAGACATTTAGGTTTTATATTTTTGACAGACAGGTATTTCACACTGGATGAAGTGGGAAGGGTGGCATAAGCCTTCTCTAGGGACTAACTGGATGCAGCAACACCTCACCTGTTCAGGTAAGTCCCTGAGTGAGCTTTGAGGAGCTCAGGAAATCTAGACAAGATGTAGGATAGAGGAGAAAACAAAGGGAATGCGTGTCCTTTCAGATCTCAAAGGTCTGCACACCAAATGATTGATGAGTGCTAATTTCTGCTGCTGCGTTGTCACGAAGGACGTGCACATCCCATGGCTCCAATTCTTCCAGCTTTTTTATGGACCTGTGAGTCATTCAGGCAGGGAGCGATTGAATGTTTAGATAAATTCCTCAGGGTTCTTCACCACATTTTAATAACACAAAGGATATATGCCAATAATCCCAGTGAAATTATTTCTGCTTCTGTAGCAGGACAGTGTGATGGCATAAGATGGGCTCTGGCTTCCTGAACAAGGGAAATACCAGGGAATTTTCTCAAACTTTGCAGCATGGGAGGCCACCTGGGAAGGAATTTATCAATTTAAGATGAAAAAGGACTGAAAAAGGCTTTCCTGGGTTTGAGTCCATGGTTTTGGGGGGTCTAGCTGTGTCAAATTCAATTCTTGGAGCACTAAATCCACCTTTATCATCCTTCCCCTGCTTGTTCTTGGGATTATCATGACCCTGAGGTCTTTATCTGTTACATTTCAATGTGCCTGATGTGTTTTAACTCCCCTCCTGCAGATCTCTCGCTGCATCACCTGTATTCCCCTCTGCCATCTTTCACCTGGGGAGGGCAGGCTGGAAAATTGTAACACTCAGAAATAAAATAAACAGAGCCGTGTCCCTGTCCCTGATTCTGAACACAGGGAGGCCTTGCAGGGAGACTGAGCACGCACGATCCGTCTTCCTGCACAAACTCCTGTCAACAGCAAAACTGCTGCAGCCTCAATCAATCTGGCATTACAAAAACGTCCCTCCCGTCACGGCCCCACGCTCCCCCACTCTGACAAACAAAGGCTTTCAACGTTTAAAAGCTGCACTAAAGTCTATGTCTGTGTTTGGGATAAGGCCAGGTATTGAATAATGCCGAGGGATCGATATCCACAATCAAGCGTTGTGCCTTAGCCCTGCCCTATACAGTTCTCCGTACGTCTCACTGGAAAACCTTTTAGGAGCTTAACCAGCAGAGTATTGCAGTGAACGTGGGAAAAAATATGCCCGAGGATAAGCACAAATGCTCCAGAGGCCTCACAGGGTTTCTTGTCTTAAAGTAAGCTCCTGGGTTTTAATGGGATCGGCTGAAACCCTCTTTATGGGGCAGCAGGAGGGAAGGGGTTGGGCAGCTGTGAACAAACACCCCGCCAACATTCCCGGTTGCCAAATACTGTGCAAACAGCAACGTTTGAAGCAACGACCCGGAAGATCAACAGAGAATTGCAGGTCTGGGTGAAACTGCTGCAATGGGGTCCAATTAGTGCCAGTGGTCCGGGGAGCACTTTCCCATTGACTCGGGACTGCACCTTAATCAAATAACAGCAGGGCTGGGGGAGAAAGCCCAGCATGGGTCAGTATCTCCTCAAGGACAGCCGGGATAAGGGAGCAGGGTGGGGGTGTGAGGAGAAAGGGCAGGAATCAGCTGCAGGGGCTCGGCCCCGGCTGCCCAGAACAGCCCTGAGCAAGGGAAGCACCCAGGAGCTGATGTGTCTGAGAACTGCACGTTCTGGGAAGGGCAGGACACAAATTAAAGCGAGTTAACGTTGTCAGAAGCCATTAGGAATGTCAGATGTTGCCGAGAGGGACGTGAGAGAGGCAGCGTCCAGCGCTGGGTGCCGCAGATGTCAATGGTGCCTGAAAACACCCTGCTCTCGGGGCTGGGGGGGATTTGTCACGTTTGTGTCACATTTGTCCCAGCCCCCACCAGAAAACTGGAAATCTCAGAGAAGCGGGATTGTGGGACGAGGATGGATGTGGTGGAGGTGTCATCTTTTGGGGGACTCAGCTTAGCCTCCTCTAGTACAACAGGGGAGGTTTAGGTTGGAGGAATTTCTTCACAGAAAGGGTGATTAGACATTGTAATGGTCTGCCCAGGGAGGTGGTGGTGTTACCAACCCTGGAGGTGTTCAAGGAATGACTGGATGTGGCACTCAGTGCTCCAGTCTGGTTGGGATGGTGGTGATTGGTCACAGGCTGGACTCAACCTCAGAGGTCTTTTCCAAACTAAATGATTCTGTGATTCTTTTGTTCCTCCCTAAACTCACTCTCCTATTGTAAAAGTTGGATCTTCCCTAAAAGATAATAATAATAAAAAAAATCCAAAAAGAAACCACAAAGCCCCAAGAGGGCCAGGGCCGGGGGCAAGAGCATGTTTCCCTAGGGGCTGGAAGGGACCCCCAGGTGAGGGGCCCAAGGGGCTTTACCTGGGGACCTCATCAATATCCATCAATACCTGCAGGCAGGTGTCAGAGGTGGAGCAGGCTCTGCTCCCTGGGGCCCAGCCAACGGGACAAGAGGCAACAGGCAGAAAATGACGCACGGAAAGTTCCACCTGAACACGAGGAAGAACTTTCCTGTGTGGGTGACCAAGCACCGATTCCTATAATCAAAATAATAGAATAACATAATCTCCTGTGCTGGAAGGGACCCATCAGGACCACTGATCCAACTCCCAGCCCTGCACAACCCAACAATCCCACCATGTTCCTGAGAGCATTGTCCCAACACTCCTGGAGCTCTGCCATCCCTGGCACCAGAACCATTCCCTGGGGAGCCTGTTCAGTGCTCCACTGCCCAGAGAGGCTGTGGAGTCTCCCTCACCGAGGATATTCCAGACCCGCCTGGACACACTCCTGCGCCATGTGCTCCGGGATGCCCCTGCCTGAGCAGGGAGGTTGGACCAGATGCCCCACTGCGGTCCCTCCAACTTGACCCATCCTTGACTGTGCGATTTGTGTCTTTCCTGGATAAACCGTTACCATGTCCCTGCAGCCGGAGGTTTCTCCCTCAGGGAACACGAGGCCGCTTCCCCCGCCGAGCGCCGGGGCCGCTATGGCGGCCGAGCCCTGAGGGAGCGGGGCCGAGGCCGCGCCATCTTGTCGGGGGCGGAGCGGGGCCCGTCCCGCCCCGTGCTCTGCCTGCCGGGGCCGTCCGGCCCCGCCGCACTCGCCGCGGAGACCGAGGGGAGCGGAGCCGCAGCCCCCAGCGCCATTGCCGCCCTCAGCCCGCCATGGCAGGTGAGCCCGTCCTCCTCCTCCTCCTCCCGCCGCCGCCCGCCCTGAGGGAGCAGCCCCGCGGCGCTTCCCCGCCGCGCTCTCCCCTCAGCGCTCTTCCTTCAGCGTTCTCTCCGCCGCGCTCTGCCTTCAGCGCTTTCGCCTCGGCGCTCGCCCCCCAGCCTCCCGCCCGCTGTCACCTCCGTGCCGGCCCCCCATCCCCGCACACCCGCGGCTCGCCCCTCGCTGCCGCGGGCCGGAGGGTCGCGGCTCCCCGCAGCCTCCACCATGTTACCCGGCCGCGGTTCACCTTGGCCGCGCGGCTCCCGCGCCGTCCGCACCTCTCCTCTCCTCTCCTCCTCTCCCTTTTATTCCGCATTTGTGGATTAAATAAACCCTTCCCTGTGCTCCGTGCCGGCGTCCTCTGGCTCGGCATCATCTCCCTGGGATGGGGAAGGGGCGCGGGGGGTGGCCGGGGTGGCACCTGCGGCGGGGTCACCTGCCCGGCGAGCAGGACCAGGCGGGCATCCATCCCTGGGGTGCGGTCTTTTCTCTGTACCGCTGAGGTCATTATTTTTTAAATTTTTTTTTTCCCCTTTAATCTGAAACAAAATGGGTGGCAGAGCCTTAAGCTTGCAGATGGGATGGAGAAATGCAGGTTAATTCTCGCCTGGTCCTGAAGGGGTGGCCTCGCTCTTTCCTGATCCCGTTCTCGTGATACGCTTTAAAGCTTCCCCCCCCCCCCCCCCCCTTTTTAGATTATTTATTTGCCTTTTTTTTTTTTTCTTTTTCAGTGCACATCGAGGCAGTAAATATTTCCGTTTTCTGGTTTTAACTTGCAAGCCCCGTTCGATATCGTGTGTGGTTTTCTTTTGTTTTAAGGTACATTTTGGGTAGAAAGAAGTGATGTAGGTAGCGCAGAAAAATGCCCGAATAAAGCCTGTTGCAAGCCTATTAGGCTTCCTAGAATAAGGACTAACCACTATTATCCATTACTGTTATTAGTGACTTTTGCCTTTTTCCATAAAAGCTGGGAATGAGGCAGAGGCTTTACAATTTCATTCCCATCCCTTCATTTTGGAGCCGTCGTTGTTATTTTGTACCCTGGGAAGAGCAGCCCTTGAGGCAGTTTGGGGCTCCCCTCGCCAGGTGAGTGCGGACTGGGCTGACCCCAAAGGCAGCAGCAGAGCCAATGGAAGATTCTGGCAGGGAAGGGAAATCCCCAGAGGTGTTTAAGACAAGGTAAAGACCTGGCCTGTTAATTTTTTCCGCCTTGTCATTTCCCACATGCGGCCGACTCTTGGTGTGAGTTCAGTGCCAGGTAGATGCCAGGCTCCCTGTTGCTGATGAGCTTTATTTTTCAATAAAAACATTAAATGCTCTGTATCCACAGGGAGCTTAATATGTCTGTGTATCCTCACTGCAGCATAGTGCTGCCAGTCTTGAGCAAGCTTTAAATACCCAGTTTAAGCTCAAAAAAAAGGGTGGTTTGGGTAGTGTTTTTGCTGGCAGGTGGAGTTTGCTGCAGGCTGTGAAACGAAGTGGAGAAGCAGCACAAATGCTGGAGTGATGGGCTGCACAGACTTAACTGCGCACCTTGGTCTACCAGGTGATTTCAGTGTAGAAAAAGGATTATTGCAACAAGTAGCTCAGGTTAGCAAACTGGAAAATAATCCCTGAGATATGTGGAACAATGGGATTAGTAGTTGACCAGCTCTTGCACCCCTACTCCTAGCTCCCAGTCATGATCCAGATAGCTTGAAATTAGAGCAGTGTTAATGTGGAGATGCACTGAAACAAATTCAACCTTGGGCCAGGGAGGAGGTTAAACAAGCCCTGAGATTTTAATCATGGATTTAAACGAGCATTTGGCTTAGTAAAGATGCAGGAGGACTTGAAAATGTGTTGTCAGAGCCCTGGGGACAAGAGGAGTTCGAGCTGGGGTTCTCGAGGGTGGGTTGTGCTCCTGCTGTGCCTTAACGGGCCGAATTCGAATGGTTTAAGATCCCTCCCAGGGCTGTAAACCCTGCCCTGAGGCAGGCTTGGCTTTGCTGATCTCTCTGGAAGCACACGGCTCTCAGGAGATGGAAGGAGCAGGATGGGAATCAGGTCCTCAGAGCACGGGTCTGTTGCTTCTTCTGCATTTTCAGCATGGAAACAAATCGGAAGGAAAAGCAGCTTCTCAAACAGTGGGAGGGTTTGGGCTGCAGGTTGATGGGCGTTTCCTTGGGTGACAGCAGCAATTTAAGCAGCTCTCATCCCTCGAAGCCTGGCAGTGTCCCCTGGGTGCTGGGACCCCCGGAGGGATGGCAGCTCAGTCAGGGGTTAGCCCACAAAAGCCTTGTGTTTCTATGGCAGCCCGATCTGTTCAGGGAATTTTTGTGCTCTCTGCCCTCCCTGAGCCCAGGTGGACCTGAGTGTACCTGCCTAAGTCCGTACTGGGTGGTGTGTGGGTGTATGGCTTTTTAAAGGTTGCTAATGTGAGAATTTCTGAGGTCCAGTCTAACAGGGAGTTGAATTCCATTGGAGAAATAGAAACGATTTCTTTGTTGGTATTACTTGGTTGGAGACTTCTTCAGAGGAAGCTTGAAATAATGGCAGCGTTTGAGGGTTGGTTTTTTCCTAACAGAAAACTTTGTGGAATTCCCCCTCATTTGTTTAGAAGAACCTGTAAAACATACTGCATTGGTATGCTGTTCCTATTTCAAATGGTTTTTAAATTAAACCAGGTAGAGTTTTTTGTCTTTCATTCTGTCAGTATGTTTGGGGTTTTGTTTCTTCCTGGTGTAGCCAAATCTGCCAACTTCCCCAGTACGATGGACTGTCCTGTGGGGCTGTGACCTGGCTTTGTTGTGTTGTGTAAGTTGACTGGAGACCATTGACAGGAAAATGGGTGAGGCTTCAGGCATTGTCAGTATGGATTCCTCCAGAAGTGGCTGCTAAGCTGCTCTCGTGACTGGTCTGAACTGCAGCAATTAGACTTTTAAACTTCTCCTGCTCCCGGAGGGCAGGGGAGGGCAGCAGGCACACCCTGGGACCTGTTCCTGCCACGAACTGGTGTCCTGTGCAAGGTGGTACTTGGAAGGTGATAGAATCCTGGAATGGTTTGGGTTGGAAGGGACCTCAAAGTGCCAGTGCCACCCTCTGCCATGGGCAGGGACACTTCCCACTATCCCGGATTGTTCCAAGCCCCATCTAGGCTGGCCCTGGACTCTTCCAGGGATCCAAGGGCAGCCACAGCTGCTCTGGGCACCCTGTGCCAGGGCCTCAGCACCGTCCCAGGGAAGGATTTCTTCCTGAGAAGATGTTGTCCTGCTCTAGCTGCTCCTTTCAATGTCTTCGTGTGAACCACGTAAGAAATCTCAAGCCCCAGAAGTTTCTGTAGGGCCATTTCTTCAATAGATTTATTTTACTTCCAAACACTTCTTTATGTGTTTATCCTTACAGGAGAAAATGCAGATGGCTGCACACAACCTTTCTACTCCCATTGGAACTGATGGTTTATATGTTGCTGCAAAATCTATTTATATCAAGTGTTATTTATGAAGCCTCAGTGGTCATGACATGGCCTGACAACAGTTACCGTGGGGGTTATTTTACTTAAAAGCTGCAGGAAGACAATATTGACAGTCAGGATGAGTAAGAGATGTGCGTCCTGATGTAGTGAAGGCAGGAATAAAATAAATCATTACAAATGAAACTTCTTGCTGTGTTCTCCAGCCTTCCGGGGGTGAAGTGTGTTCAGACACTGCCAGCTTCGTGGGGTGCACTAAATATTTCTGTCAGTACTTGGGAGCACATTTGCTTTATGGGCAAATGTTTTTAGTTGTTATGAGCTGTCTCAGGACAGGGTTTCTTTGATGGCAGGAAAGAAATCTGATGATATTTGGCTGTTTTCAGGTTATGGGAAGGAAATACTTGCTGTCTGAATGTTTTTCTGTTGGAGATGAATCTAAATGGGGATTTCTTGCCATGGTAATTTGGCCATGAAAGAAGCAGAGCTACTTCCTTGGAAAGGCAGTTGGGGTGTTGAGACATCGCAGGCACTTGGTGGGGAAAGGGAGGAGGAGGGAGAACTGGACTTGTAGTTCAGAAGTCTCCTGTTGTAATTTTATTCCGTGCACTCGGCATCAGTCTTGGCCATTCCTGTTGCCGAACAGCAGCGGGAACGCGTGTGGCATCGGCAACGCCGCGTGCCTGGCGGTGCACGACGCGACTCCCTGGCCTCTAACGCAGTTCTCCAGAGGGCTGAGGAGCCGAGTTTGTGGTCCCGAATGTTGTCATCAGCCCCTAAGTAGTGAGTCACCCTCACCCTGGGCTGAGGAGCCGAGTTTGTGGTCCCGAATGTTGTCATCAGCCCCTAAGTAGTGAGTCACCCTCACCCTGGGCTGAGGAGCCGAGTTTGTGGTCGTGAATGTTGTCACCAGCCCCTAAGTAGTGAGTCACCCTTGCCCTGGGAGCTGTGCCTCTTCCCCTGGCTGTGCTGGGGTCCCGGGGCTGGGTTGGGCTCTTGGGCTTTGAGAGCTCCGGGATGGTTTTGGGCAGGATGAATTGGCCGTGAGGTCCCAGCCAGGCTGTGCCCAGGGGGTCCCAAAGCATTCTTTGGGTGTCGAGCTCCAGGATGGTTTTGGGCAGGATGAATTGGCCGTGAGGTCCCAGCCAGGCTGTGCCCCGGGGGGTCTCAAAGCACTCTTTGGGTGTCGAGCTCCGGGATGGTTTTGGGAAGGATGAATTGGCCGTGAGGTCCCAGCCAGGCTGTGCCCAGGGGGTCTCAAAGCATTCTTTGGGTGTCGAGCTCCGGGATGGTTTTGGGAAGGATGAATTGGCCGCGAGGTCCCAGCCAGGCTGTGCCCCGGGGGTCCCAAAGCACTCTTTGGGTGTCTCCCTCCTGCGTTGTGGGAGTGGGTTGAAATGCTCTCTGTTCCCATCCCACAGCTCCATTTGATTATTTGCTGAGGAATGGCTGGGCTTGAGGTAACTGTAAAACTAGTATTTTAATGAGTTTATAATTAGCAATTCAATTATCTGAATCTCCCTGTGTCTCAGTTCTCAGGCCAGAAGATGCAAGTGCTGGGTAAGGAGGGGATGGGGGCAGGGAGTGCGCTTAACATCCAGGTGTCTGCCCTTACTTAATTTATTTTAATATTACTTTTAAATAGCAGCTTCAAGAGCGAATATACTTTATCCTATTTCGGTGAAAGGGAATTTCCAGAGTTCCTTCTCAACACATTCAGGCAACCAGAACATTTTATTCTTTCCCCAAAGCCTACGTTACTAAGCAGTAATAAATTCATGTGTCTTGATAAGAGTGTCCCGGGCACCTTGGGGGGTGGCATGGCTGGATTTTAGCTGCGTATTTTGGAGACTGATACATCTCTGTCTTCTGAACCAGGAATGTTTTGATCTTGGACTTGGCGTCAGCAAAATACCTCAGAAAACAAACTTTGTCTGATAGTTGTATTTTTAGGAGCAGGGGAGTCCAGTTGTTGTGGTGGAGGAGCCGCGTCCCGCGCAGCACCTGGGAGTATCTGAACTCTCCAGCTCTGTGTGTTCTGAAAACAACAACTGACCTGATTTATGTGTGTTTGGGTTAAACCAGCACGTGCCCTCTCTGATAAAAGGGACTGTTTGAATTTGTCACCCACTTTATGCTCACTTTAGAGTAAAACTGCTTGAAGAATGGGCCTCAGAGGAGTACAACGGTGAAGGAGGGATTGACTCACCATTATTTGGTTTTGATTGTTTGGAAATACCGTGAGTCCCCAGACTGATTTTGAATTTGATTTTGAATGGCTCCATGTCCCCCAGTTTGTTGTCTGAATTTATTTTTAAATCAAACTGTTGCAGGGCTCATGCCATTCCAGCAGTTGGCTGAAGCATTTTGGCAATGCATGGTGGTGGGAAAGTAAGTGGAAAGCAACTTCAGGGGTGCTTATGCACTTACAGTCCTGGGTATTAACCTGGGGTGTGAGCTTTGAGTAGTTTGGGCTCTCAATGGAGCGACACATTTTAATTGGCTTTATTCCTGTTTCGCATGGCCGTGAAATGGCAGCCCAGGGCAATGAGGTCGATTTTAGTGGTTTGCTGGCTGTTACACACTTGTGAGGTTGTAAAAGTTAACAGAACGAAGTGCAGCTTTAATGGGAAGGCGCCTTAAACACTCATGCACTTGGCTGTGTTTATGTGCTGAGGTGGTTAATGTGCCTTCAGTCAATTCATCCCCGTCTCCCAGCCCCTGGAAGTCCTGTTGATCTGCTGCTAGCGATGGGAAGGAAATGCTGGAAGTCTTTGACCACCAAGCCCAGCTTTGCTGAGCACCCTTCTCCAGCCCAGAAGCCACCATCTGAAGGGTTTCCTATTTTTCTGACCTTACTCTCCACTTACCTGGATTGTCTTGAATTTCAGCCTGAAGCTCAGTGGTGCTGCTGTGTTGTGCTTTTAAAGGGAATTGTGTGTAAATGTTCTTAGCAGCATTCAAGGTCATGGAGAGGATCTCATAAAACAGGCACGTGACTCCGTGTCGTGACTTTCACTTTTTATTTAGGAGCTTGGAAGGGAAATAAAATGCTGCACTGCAAAGTTAGCAACCTTTTATTTTGTATGCTGGTTGAAATGAAGCTGTCTCAGAGCTAATAGCACTTAGTGGACTGTGCTGTGGGAAGGTTTGAATTTTCACAGAGTCTTTGAATCCCTGTGACAGGAAAAAACTAATTTTGCTGTGTTTATTGCTTGTCCGTTGTGTGGAGAATCCTGTACTCTCACCATACCCAAGCAAAGGAAACACATCCTTGTTTTGGCAGGCTCTAAAGCACCAGCTCTTCACAGGTTACAGCAGCTTTATTTTTCCCCCTCCCTTTTTCATTTTTTGTACAGAATTAATTTTTTCTGAAAGTTAACTAAACCTTCCTGATGCGAGAAGCATTTGCTTGATCATATTTTAACAGATTGGGGTTTTTGATAAAAGCTGACAGATTATGGTTTCCTGATGAGCATTTTGTTGTGTAAAGACCAAACCTAAGGAGTAATTTGGGTTCAGACTGACAAGAAAGAAACTGGAGCTGCAGGTCCCTGTTCCATAGGCTCAGAGTGCAAGAAATAATTGCTGTATTCTCATACTGTTCTGTGTCCTTTCATCTGTGGGAACAATAACAGCAGTAATTTGCTGATATTGGATGTATTTGCATGGGTGCCATTTAATTTTGTGTGTGGAATTTTGGGAGGTTGTGCTGAGCAGAATCATTATTACCAATATAATTTCACAAGGCTCTGGTCTGGTTTATTCAGCCTGTTGGACACTTGTTATTTAATCTCTTTCAGCTCACTAATAGATGCTCTTTAAAAAAAAGGACGAGGGAGAGGATTTGGGGTGGTTTTATTAGCCAAGTGTTGGGGGTTTGTTGCAGTCCTGTCAGATGTTTTCCTTGTCCATCTGTCCTGTTGGCAAATAACAGGAAAGGCAAAGGATGGAAGGCTGAGCTCTTTTGGAGTCATGATCCTCCTCATAAAAAGATGATCTGAAAAGCCCCTCCTGCAGCAGGGGAAGAGCTGCTGGTCCCTGTAAACATCCCCTGCTAATGAGCTGCTCTGCTTTGGAGGGGATCAAACACATCTAATGCTTTTCATGGAGATGCCTAATCAGGCACAATAGAACCAAGCAAAGCTGTCAATTAAACCTTCTATTAAATTTCTCTGTATAAATGAGCCTGAACCCACAGCACTGTCTGAGCTCCCCTCCGTGGCTGTTGGGGTTTGGTAAAGATTTTGTGATCAGTATTAGCCCCGTTTTGGAACTCACTTAGGTACACTCCATCTGCATTGGTCTTTTCTTCTAATTATTCAAAGGGCAAAATGTGTGCTGAAGTGCTGTTCCTTCAAATAGCAGCAGCTAAGAAGTCTTGCATTTATCTGATGCCAATTAAGTAAGAATAATTGAGATTATTTTGTTAAAAGCAGAGCTAAAAAACAGATCTGCCAAAGAGCCCTGAAGATGAAGCAGCCAGTAAGGTACAATATTAAACCCACAGTATATTAGTTAAAAAAGGATTGGTTTGCTGGCAGAAATCACAAAAAAGTATTTTACTAAATTTTGCCAAAATGCTTCTTTTCAAAGTCTTGCCAAAACCAAAAAGTTTTCCTTCCATAACCTGTAGTTGGTATAAATATTATTGTGAGTAATGTGAACTCTGAAAACATTACAATTCTTCGTGCTTTTCCTGAGCAGCCAGTTGGGTGTTAAACTGGCTGTTCCATTTCTGTCCCATCAGTTGGAGAAGCCACTTAACCTCCTTTAACAGTTCTGTTGCTTGGAGGGATATTTAATGCATTAATATCTATTTAATGCATTCTTAATTACCCGCTTACATAGGGAGGAAAATCTTCAAAGCCATTGCAGTAAACGACATCCCCCATCTCTGCATGGTGACGTGGTGTGTGACGTAGGGGTGAGCTGGCAGCTGGGCTCCAACGGGTCCTGGTCCTCTCCTGCTCCTCTGACCATCCCTGTGGGTTCAGAGGATGGATGGACAAATGCACATTTATGAGGAGCTCGGTGCTGGTGGCTGGGCAGGAGCTGCTTTCACCTGAGCCTGCCTGAAACAGGAGCACAGGAGTCACCCAGCAGGTCTGGCTGAACACAGGCCTGCTCCAGAAACGCTTCCAGGCTTGTTGTGAAATTAATAAATTAGTAATTGGTTGGCTTAACGAGTGGGAATCAAACCCAGGGCTGCTTACAGTTGTTTGGTGTGTGAGCAGGGAGTAAGGAGTGCTGGTTTGGCGTAAAAACCATTAATGGCAATAATGATTTAATTTTTCCCCAGTGGCTGTGGGGAACCAAGGTGTGCTTGGTGGCCAAAGCTCCCGGGGCAAACAGTTGGGCACCAGTTATAGGTAGGAATATTAGCATCTATTACTGCTAACATAATGAATAATAGCAGCTGTTCTTGCTCTGTGACACCGAGAGATGATCTGCTTGTGCCCTGCCTTTTGCCAGCTCCAGCAGGAACCTTCTCCTGCTGATTTGGGTTTGGCTCCAGGTCGGGACCTGGGGGCTCCAAACCCCGGTGTGGTGCCAGCCCGCCCTGGGAAGGGGTCGGAGCAGCTGTGCCAGGACTGCACTCAGAGCAGTCCTGGAGCCAGAGGACACCTCTCCTGCAGCACTGAGGGTCCTGGGAGCACAGCAAAGATTCCTGCACACAGAGAGTCATGCTGGCTCTCCCCCTCAGCCACAGAAGCCTTGGAACGTTTCCTCTGTAAGTGGTATAAATTCGCTGATTATTCCCAGGAAAGATTTTGAAGTAATCTCGAAGGAGCGAAAGGTCACTGAGCAAGAAGAAGGGCATAACTCTCCCAACTGGATAATTAAAAAGAAAATTAAAAAGTGTGCTAAGTTGAGATTGACTTGTGGCCATGCTTTGAAGATTAAAAGGGCTTCTTTCATTTCGGATGCAGGAGGTTGGGATTGGTGGGAGGAGGAGTTGTGGCTGCCGGAGCAGTTGGGCTGCTAATTACTGAGCTGTGAACGAGATCCCAGGACCACTGACCAAACCTATGCATACCTGCTCTTTTCCCCCCACTTTTTAAAACATGTAGTCTTGCAGCTGGAGTTTTCAGCCTGGCTGCTCAGTGTGTGATGCAGGGAGATTTTTAGGCATCCAAGCAAATTACATACTGAATGAAAAACTATATAAGTGATTTTGGATAGCAATGTTTTGCCTTTAGAAAATAAAAATAACAGCAACTTCAGCTAAAGGATGGAACTTGTCATGTTCTTCGCACAGCCTACAGGATTTTTCTGTACATGAGTTTAGCCCACACTTTTGAAACAATTAACAGTCACAAAAATAGGGAGAGAAAGCTAAAATACAAGTGTACAAACTTAACTGGTAACAGCAGTGGAAGGTTCCCAGCCCGTGGCAGGGAGTTGGAACTAGATGATCTTCTGAAGTCCCTTCCAACCCAAATCATTCCATGATTCTATAAAATAATGCCTAGTAATAAAAAAAGTCACAAAATCACAACTTGAGCAGATAAGAGTAGATGGTTTAAGTCTGGACCTGGTGTGTAAGTCTGCATATCTGCTGGGTTTTGTGACCCACGGCATGGGATAGGGCAGAGCTGCTGGGCTGGGCGTGGGTTTTGCTCGTGGCTGGAACTCTGAGTGCACCCAGATGTGCTCCTGTGGGCTGATGTTTGAGGGGTGAAGAGATGAAAGGTCCTGGAGGTGAAATCTGACTGTAAAATTCAGTTTGTAGCTGGCTGGGTGTAGGGCTGTTTTATGCTGGTTTATTAGGTCGGTTGGGTGTTGTTCCTCAGCTGAGTTCCCTGAGCATTCCCGAGCTGGGGCTGTGAATCGTTGTTCTCCAAGCGTGAGTTTGATGGAGTTTCCTTGGGCATGGAATGGTTTGGGTTGGGAGGGACCTCACAGCCCATCCAGTGCCACTCCCTGCCACAGGCAGGGACACCTCCCACTATCCCAGGTTGCTCCAAGCCCTGTCCAACCTGGCCGTGGGCGCTTCCAGGGGTGGGGATTCCGGGAATACATGAAGGTAGTGATGCGTTAAGGGTAAACACCTCTCACCCTGCTCTGGTGCCCAGTACACAGGAGTTACTTCTGAATTTTCTTAGAAGACAATGGCTTTGAGCTTTTGCCTTTAATTACAGGATTACCTGGAGCTCCAGGAAAGACGTAGGAGTCTGACTTAGCTTACAAATGCAGTGAATACAGTAACAGGCCCCAAAAAGCACATTCCTTCTCCATTAATTTTGGAAGTGCTTTGATCTGTGCCTGTGGAGTGTAGGGCTTTGGCTCCCCTGTTCTTTTGTTGTTCTTGCTTGAAAATGATTCCTTATTTCTTGCCCAGAAATCAGCTACAGGTATTTTTAAAGGCACTCCATCTTGTAATTACTTTTTCACATAGAACTCTGTATCTGCTGTGATGTACCTCTCAGACCCTGGGGTTTTCTTACAAGTATTTAAAAATACACAGTTGCAGAAAAAGTTCTAATAAACACCACAGTAATATGGGCTGTAGCTGAATTAGGGATTTAAGAACAGAAGCTGGCCACAAAGCATTGCATTCTCCAACTGGAAATGTGGAATTCACCCACCATGGATTGCCCCAAGGTGTCCTTTCTCTAGGAGAGAGGGATGGTGGGTTCAGTCAGGTACAAGGGGGACGCTGTCAGTATGGGCCAGGACTGGGCATTGCTCCCTGAATTAACTGGGAGCTTTCAGAGCAGTTACAGTAATTCTTGGTGTCAGCATTAGGGCAGAGCAGTGGATGTTTTCATACTACAGCAGATCTTCTGGTAAGTGCTTTTTCAAGGAATTCATAATTCAATGAATTTATAAGTGTCACTCTAAGATCAAACTTAATAGCTGAGTCTTTCTGCTGTTCCCAGTTGTGGGTGGAAGTGGATCTATTTATTGTACTCGTGTGTGATGCTATTTTCTGTGTTTGCTGTATTAAGTTAAGTGTGTTCTGGAGGATGTTCATGGGAGGCTGCTGATTAAATAAGCTGATGTAAAAGATTACAGATTTGCTGTGGCTTTGGGAGGAAGAATACTTAAATTAGGAGATCGCTACGAAAATGTAGTGAGGAGGCTCATTGAGCTGTCAGAAACAAGGCCTCCTCCACCTCATCCTCCAGATGAAACAGGATGTTCTTGCAGAGAAGCTGTGCCTCTCCCTGCATCTCTCTTGCCTTTTGGGTGTTTTTCTAGTTCTTGCTGAAGGTTCAAAGGAGGGATTTGGTTCCAGGTGTTTGCAGCCCCTGGGTCACATTATTGTCATTTCGGTGATGGGACGTAACCATTGTGTGCCACTCTTGTGCAGTGTTGTCAGTGCAGGGGGAATAGGGGACTTCAGAGAAGGATTTTATCCTGCCTGAGTGCTGCAAAACTGTAGAGAATATCCTCAGAATAAATACTCCAACTCGGAACATTGTCAGTAGTTTACCAATGTGTGTCCAAGAGCAAACAGAATTTGGCCGGAGCACTCGGAAGTGTTGGTTCATCCTTAGACTGAACACGGAGTGTCTGAGAAGAAGGCAGAAAATTGGATTTTCTCATAAGAATCAAAGTGAACTCCTCCTAGGAGTAACATTTCCAAGCCGTAGAAATGCTTCCACCAGTTTGCATTTCAGATATTAAGCAGGTAATAAAAATGATGAGTGACTGTGTCGGATCATCACGACAAAGCTCCCTGTGCTGAAGCAGAGCGGGATAGATCCTCTGCTGTGATTGCCCTCCCACCAGTAAAGTGCAGCCATACACAGAGCTCTCAGCTGTTTATTCCCACCTGGCTTCCACAGCATTTTGAAGCTTGAAGCTGCACCGTGAAATATTCCAGTGCTTGAGACAGTGGAGTCACATTTGGAATTAGCATTCCCCTGGAGTGTGACAGTGATTCCAGTACCTGTTCACTGCAGGGAATTGTAACCCAAAAACCTGCGCTTGGATCTGTCCCCGCATCAGTCCTGGGAGCTGGGATTGGAGTGGAGGTACCCAGATTAGAAGATGGTTTATTTGGATTGAGTGTAAATGCGAAGTAATCAGAAATAAATTGTTCAAATGTTGAAGTTCTCCACTCACCAGTGATGAATTTTGGAGCGATTAGTTTTAATTGCAAGGTAAATAGACAAGTTTTTAATTGGATACTTAAGAATTTTAATTGCATTGAACTCAATTATACTTTGAACTGTGATATTCAGGGCAAGAAGTATTTGAGTCCCTGGCATTGTTTAATCCAACTATTAAAAAAATTCTGGACATTGGAATAAAAAAGCAAATGGCTTATTTCTTTCAAAAACCTAAAAGTTTTCCTCTTGCCATTGATCACTTAGTCCTGTAGCTCCGTGTGAGGACATCAAACACCTTGAATCTAAAACAATTTCCAGCATGCACCTTAAAAGCATCATAGATCAGCAATCTTCAGCCAGTCTGGGTACAGCAGTTGGTATTTTGTAGTCTTAAGGTTTGATGATGTTTGTGTTAAGGGCTCTAAGATTTCTTTATGTTGAAATTAAGATATTTGTGTTTGTGAAAACATTTGGAATTCAGAAGGAAAGAGGAAAGGAAATGATCTGATAATTGGAAAAGGAGCAAATGGAGGGGGAAGACTTTTCAACATCTCTTTGCAGCGGAGAACTAAAGGCTGGAACGTCCTGTGGGTTTGTGTGCACACACATTGCACAAAGGAATCGGTGGAGATACTTGGATTGCTTCCATGGATCTGAGCGAGGGATGAATAAGGAGCATTGCGTGGGACAGGCGTCAGCTTTCAATTAAACGTGCCCTGCTCAGGCGTTGGCTCTTTGATGCAGGACCAGCACACGCCGAGCCCGGAGCCGCAGGAGCCGGCGGCAGGCGGCAAATTCCGACTTGTGTGAGGCTGCTGGGGCTGGATGGAGCCAAAGGGGTCGCCAGGGGAGCTGGACAGCCTGGCCCTGCCTCCACACACTGGGGTGCAAAAAGGGCATTTCAGGTACCGTGAGCTCATCTTCGTGCCCTCGAGCTCCACGCTCTTGGCCCGCTCTCCAAGGGGTGGAGTTGCTGCCGGTAAATCCGGGCAGAAGCTGCTCACGGGGTGCTGCTTTGTGGTGTCCCGTTCTGGTTATGGCTTCAGTATCAGTTGTAGGGTGATGGTGTCTCGTTAACAGTTTGGAAAGGGAAATGCGGGGTAGGGATGGTGTAGCTCGGTGGCAGCTTGAGGCAGGGGCTGTGATGTGATGAATTACAAAATGATGTTGAAGAGTGTAAGGGCAGCTTTAGGCAGGACTGTGCTCCCACAGAAAGGGAGTGGGGCAAGCAGATCCATGGGAAGCAATTCTAGAATCGTAGAATTGTTTAGGTTGGAAAAGACCTTTAAGATCAAGTCCAACCATTAAGCCAGCACTGCCACGTCCACCACTAAACCATGCCCTGAATGCTACATCTGCATGTCTTTTAGATACCTCTAAGGGTGGGGACTCACCCACTTCCCTGGGCAGCCTGTTCCAGTGCGTGGCAACCCTTTATTTCCTGTTGGTTTTGTTGTTGTTTCAAGTCTTTCAGTTCTTCTCCTGTGTCCCTTTCCATCTCACTTTGCCCTGTGCCCAATATCATTGTTACTCAGCGTTTTCCATTGGGGAAGTGAAGGAGCCCAGCACGAGTCCTGGTGTGTTTCAGTTCCCAGTGAGGTTGTGGATCAGTGACCTTTGTCTTATGGAAGAGCTTTGAGATCTGGGACCTCTCGAAAATGTGTCCAATTGCTAATACAAACATTTCCGTGCAAGTTGCACAAGGGAGGCTCATGGAAAAACACTGGGAGAAAAGCCCCAGCCTGATTCCAGCTGTTGCAGCCAGGCATGTAAATATTTGTGCCAGTTGTGTTCGGAGGGCTCTGGCTGGGTGTTCTCCCCATGGAGCTGCAGTTCGTGTCCGAGCTGGAAGCTCTCGGCGCTGGGCTGCCCTGGGCGCCCGTTCGCTTTGCGTAAGCCCGGAGGAGGTGTGGAGTAACTGGGGAGTAATGGGGGTGGCCAGGGCTGCCTCCTGGCCGGCCCTTGTGTAAGCACGGACTGGGATTGGGCACGGAGCAGTTACACAATGGGAGCAGCAGGATATAAAAGCGCTCCCGGGGAACGTCGGCATCCTTCCTCCCAGGCTGCGGCTCCGGCTCTGGCTGCCACAGGCACTGCAGAAGCTGCCTCTGAGAGGTTGGTGCAGGTTTACCTTGGGATTCACGTCCCGGTGGGGGTGATTGGAAAAATTCAACTGCTTTGGTGTCAGCGTTATTTGATAAGAAACTTAGAAACTTGTGTTTGCTGGTGTTAATAACTAATTTTCCTTATGTTAAAGATTTGAGGACTTAATTTTTCATTTTGAAATTGCTATCACTATAAAAAGATACATTTACTATTTCAAAAGTATTTACTTTTTTCTGTTTATCTGTAAACTTTGCTTTGCTTTTAATTTTTGAAATGGGAAAATTTTGTATGAGATTTATGTAGTAAAAGGGATTTTAAGAAAGCTTGAGCACAGAAGTACAGCATCTTGGTTAGTTCTTGGAAGTTTACTAATTCCCAATCTTACTAAGTTATGCTAAATGGAAGTGAAGTGTTTATTTCAAGACAAGCCGAACAGGTAACTCAGTGTAAAACTTTTCAAGTGTGGGATCAGTTGCTGGGTTTGTATTGATTACTGGGCTCAAGCTGTTCCCTTTCCAAAGGAGGGAGTGTCCGATTCCAAAGTAGCCACAGGGATCCTCAGCCTTTGGGAAGGAACTTCATATCCAGAGCTGAAAAACTGGCACATTACCTCGATTTACTTAATAAATGGAATTTTTCCTAGATGAGTCTCTAACCCCACCTTTGTTTTAATGTGATTAAAGTCTTGGAAAGAAGGCAGCTTTCAC
The DNA here is from genome assembly GCF_020740725.1 of Corvus hawaiiensis. Taxonomy (NCBI): domain Eukaryota; kingdom Metazoa; phylum Chordata; class Aves; order Passeriformes; family Corvidae; genus Corvus; species Corvus hawaiiensis. The sequence continues at coordinate 1,117,579 of NC_063248.1, forward strand.
CGAAGTGCCAAGTCCAAGTACAAAGCAGGCTGAGAAAGGACCCAGTGTGTGCTCAGGTTGCTTTGAGAGCCGTGAAGGAGCTTAACGAACTGTGTATTAATATCCATAATAACGGGGAGCTATCGGAATGCCCAAATTATTAATTCTCCCCAGGGAGACTGTAAGGACTCCATACCATTATAAATCAGATGAATGTGTGCCATACACTGTGCGAGGTGTGCTGAGCCCCGACGCAGACTCTGAAGTAGCTTTGTAGGGAACAGTGAGACAGGATTTAATTTTTATTTACCCTGAGTTTGGAGAACTCTGCAGGTGTTAGTTCCCAGCAGTCTCTGTGTACAGATAACGAGCTGGAAAATTGTCATCTCCCACCTTCTGCTTGTGCTGCTTTGGAATTTTAATCTTCTCCCATGCCCTTTTCTCATCTCTGTGCACTCGTGGGGGTTCCCCAGGGAGGGTGGCAAATGCACTGCACAAAATTCGGGCAAAACTGCTGCCTTTTGGAGCAAGAAAATGGGGGTAATGGGGTGAAAGATGAGCAGGAACTGCTTGGCCAGCAGTGTTTTGACCAAATACTCTTCAGGTTGATTTATGCTGGAAACACTCATATTTCAGCTATTTTAGTTTAGAATCACAGCCTAACTAAGCTCTTAGTTAATAACTTCACTAACCAAACTTGTAGTTTTTGAAAGCTGGGAGATCCTTTGTTAAACATCTCATTCAGCTGGATTTAAGTCCCCTTCTCAGCGAGCTCATTCACACAGGAAGTTAATGAGATTTAGCTAATGTGCTTTAAATACATGGAAGGTTTGAGCTCGGCATAATTTTCCTGCTTATCCTTGTGTAGACTTGCCCTAATAATGTTGGTCAGTTATTAAAGCATCGTTCTGGATGGCAGTCAAAATACCAACTACTTAAAAATTCATTAGTGCCTACAAAGAAAGAATATGTTTGTGCTTTGATGAGCTGCTTTGAAGTGAAGAGGGAAACTTCTTAAAGTGCTCATCAACTCTTTTTAAAACCTAAATTTAATTTTTTAAAATTCAAATGTTAGGAAGTTTGGGTATTTTAGCAGCATTTTATTTGTCTCTACTGCAGGTAAAGAGAAGCGATGCCTTTTTGTGTGGCATTAGGTTAAGTTTGAAGTCTGCTTTTCTTCAGTCGTGGATGTGGTTCAGTGGAGGAGGGAGATCTCTGGAGCATTTAAGGATGTGGTGGCATTTCAGTGCAGCTTCAGTTCATGGGAAGGAACTCGGGGTCCGAGAGGCCCCTGCTAAAGACGAATCACGAGTTTCCTGGGACCAAAGAGGCTGCTCCAAACAGCCCGAGGCAAAACTCGGTCTAAGACTGAAGCAGGAGGATGGTTTTTACCATGTAGCAAGAGAACACTAAGTGTGGGTTCTGGGCACCTTTTTCACATCTGTGAGATGGCGAAAATGCCCTGGAAGGCAGAAAAAATGCCTTTGGGGCACTCCTCCGTATGTGGGCAGTGGGTGGGACCTCACAGGTGCCATATCCAGGTACGGATCTGGGATGTAACAGCGTGAAGCAATTGGACTTGTGGTTGTGGTTCTGCAGACAGGACTCTGATGGCATCGTTTAAGTACTTACTGGGCTTTTTTAACCTCGGTGATGAGATATTTGTGGAATGTTTTTAACTGGGGAGAACCGTTTTTTCCTGGGAAAACATCCAGCGTCCCTTGGACACCTCTGAGTAGCAAAGTGGGTGCTCTTTTGGTGGCTTGTAGTTTGGTCCTTAGTATTTGAAAACCCTTTGGTAATGGGCTGTTTCATTTCTAACAGTTTCTCAGAAACAAGTAACTCTAATGTTTATTTATAAAAGCTGTGAAATAGGTGTGAACAGCTGCGCAGGCTGGAGAAGGAAATGGGGAACCATGTTCTGAGGTTCTTCTGGTATTAAAAACAGCAGAAAAGTGAGAACACAGATAAATCCAGTGCCTGGAGCTGATGCACAGCAGACAAGGTCTGGATAACAACGAGAAGATGAGGTTTGGGGTTTTTAGTACCTTAATGGCACAAAATCAGGACAGAAGTTTTATGTGCGGGTGTAGCCAGTGCCAGTCTGGGGAAAGCTGCTATTCCATAATTAACTGGGAATTGCCTTGCTTTTGTGTGGCATTGCGTCTGGCCAGGCATAGCTGTGCTCTGTAAGCAAACTTTGTCTAATTACGGCCTCTACAACATCCCATAATTGTCTGCACTGCTGGAGCACTCCTGTGCCCCTGATCAGTTTGGTGCAGTGTTCTGGGCAAGGAATTCCTTTCACAACTTCCCTGATCTCTTGGCATCCATCCTGTCCCTTCTCTGTGTCTCCCCTTTGGAATCCTGGCTGTCCCATGGCAGCTCTGTCCCACAGGGGTGGTTTGGTTCCTCTGTGACTTGTCCTGGAGAGCAGGATGAGCTGCTTGGCCCAAATGCACTTTTTTACCCCAAACAAAGTCAATCCAGTGCGTTTGTTACTGGCTTCCAATTCTTCACAGCTGTGACACTGCAGGAACTGAAAGTTTGCTTTAGCCTCAGTCTCTGGTGTGTCCTTCCCACTGTGAGCTCCCCAGTGCTCAGTGCCTTGGGCCTGAGCGAGCGAAGTGGGGTTAGAGCTGGTTTTATCTTCTGCTCAGACTGGGTACATTTAACAAGAAAATAGCGTGCAAGGGAGTCCAAGTCCCTTTCCATGCCTCTGTTGTGTGTCTGCTGCCAAAAATACAATCTCAGAGCTAGAGGATGCCTTGATTTGTGTTTAAACACATCATGTGCCCGAGTTTCAGATGTGCCAAACACTTGGAAGTGCCATGGGAGGTGGTGAAATTCCAGAGGCACCTCAAGTGTGACAACTTCTGGCTGAGCATCATTTCTGCTTGCAGGAGAAAGTTGGTCTGTTCACGTGAGCCTGACAGCTAATTAAAATAATAAATTGATGATTGTAATTAAGCAGTGACCTTAATTTGATTCTAATCTCCTTAGTGTGTGCAACAGCCAGAGCTCTCTTGGCTCCTCAGCCGTCTGTAGCAGCCAGAAAGGTCCTGGCTGGCTGTGCCATGGCTCCTTCCTCGGGGAGGTGTGACATGGGGCAGTCCCACCGTGCTGCTCCTGGGAGCTTTGCCATCCATGCCCTCCAAAGGATTGCAGTTGTTTCCCAAGCCTGGCCTGTTTCATCACCAGCTGCTTTTATCACCCCACTTGTTGTGCTTCCTTCACGAATATTTCCTTTGTGCAGCAGGGAAGGGCCACCAAATTCAGTCCGGTCTTTGCTTTGCCCAGCTCTGGATTCAAGTGTTAACGTTAAAGGCCCTCCCACTGGGCCTTCAGCTCTGTAGGGACAAATTGCCATCACAGCAAATCTGATTTAGGGAATATTTTTAGTGTGGTTCAGCCAAAAACTATATCCAATGCACGCAAGGGAGGTGTCTGTATTACATGGCCTAATCCTTTATGGGTTCATGGCCAGTTCTCCCTTGCATGGTAATAAGCTCTTTATGTCCATCTGTACCTTCTGTCCTGCCCAAGTTAACCCTTGGATCCACTTAAGAGAGGAGCTTTCAGAGGATTTTTACTGACTCCCAGGCAGTTTGGTACCTCGTGAAGTAGCAGCCTTTTGTGCAGCCTGTGGTGGCACAGGGGCAGATTTTCCTGTAGGAAAAGCTTTGTACTCCAGTGGATGTTTTTATTTGTGGTGGAGGTTCCAGAGCAGAGACTTGCAGGAAGAAAAAGAGCACTTAAACACAGTCTTGCATCATAGATCTCCCTATCTGTGATGGGTTTCATCTTTCTTTCCATGAGCTTCAAAATGCATCCTAACTCCTTTAAACGAAAGAGGAGCAACCTTGGCAAGAGGGAAAATGTGGTGAGTGGTCATGGAAGTGTGAGGGGGTGATGTTGTGTCAGACCAGACACTGCCATCTCTTTGTGTCCTCTCCTGATGGCTCCAAAGCTGGAGGGAGGTTTTTGCTGGAGAAAAGGCAAGTGTTGAAGGTGCAGAGTGGCCTTTCCCTGGCCAGGAGGCTTTTCCTCCTGAACTTGCACCTGGGCTATTTCCTGCCCTTTGTCTAAATCGTAATTTTATCTCCAGCACTGTAAACCCCTGGCAGCTCTTGGCCCTCTGTGTTAAGCACAGGTGTGCACTGGAGTTAATTTGGTGTGGAAAGGTGAACTTTAATCAGAGTCCTGATGGAAATTTCACTTCTGGCCTTTCCATTTAATCCGAGCCTGCAGATGACTGATTGTACTGAGTGTACCTGCATGAGTTTTATCTCTTTCTCCATGGCTTTTCAGCTTCTGAGGAGTTGGATTTGCTGTGGAGGGCTGTAAAAATGCCTGAGTCATGTGGTGCAGCTGGGTTCAGCTGGTGGGACACAGGAGCTGATAGGGAATGATACCTCCCAGATAGCTTTAGGCAGCAGAAGAGGTAATCTGCTTCACTTTGATACTCCAGATTGCAGAATCAAAGTATTCCAAAAATCCCTGGTGATCATCTGAGCCATTAAGTGCAATTTTAATTGCTGGGTAGAAGCAAGAAGAGCTGGGAAATTTCTTCTCCTGGTTTTTCTTGGACCAAGCCCTCTGACACAAACACTCCCTCTCTTTAAGAAAAGTAGCAGTGAGGCTCTTTTTGCCTGTTACTGGGGAGGTGCCTGTTGGGGAGCCCTCACGCAGAGTTCTTTTAGCTGTGTGTGTCAGCTCTCAGCAATCCAGACAAGGCAAGCTTTGCTGCTGTCCTGCAGAATTCCCAGGAACAATTCCTGGGAGTGACCCGATCCTGGAGCAGATAGCAGTCCTGCTGTTGTGCAGTGCCCAGCAAAGCAGGATTACAGAGTCTTTTCTTTTTTATCTGGAGGTGCTGGTTAATGCCAGCTAAGCAGCTTATGCTGCCAGAGCACCTTACAGCAGATCCCGTGACTGGCAGCTTTCCTGGCTCCAGGTTTTACTGGCCCTGGCTTAGGGAGGTGTCCTGCTGCCCTTTCCCTTTCCCTTCCCAGTCCAAGAGGATAAAGCTGCCAGACTAAACCTCGCCTGTCTCCATCACTGATTTTCTTGGAGAATAAAATACGTCTACAATGACAGAAAAAGGCAGATTCTTTTCTCTTTGTTCTTGTGTGCTTGGAAGAAAAAATCCCTCGCTGCTCTGCAGTGAAAGCAAACAAAAAACCCCTCCAAAGATCCCAGCCCAGACCCCCCACTCCCCCCAAACCTTTAACCAGTACCTGTCTCCTCTCCACCCTGAGCTGCACTTTGAAGAGCTCTGTGGTTATTGTAAAAACGGGAACGACTGGGTTTTTTCCAGAACAAGACAGTGAGTATTCAAACCAGTCTTCTTCAGTCTTCAGGTGAGAAATAATTAATTATGCTACCTTAATATTTATTTTCATAAACAAATCTTAACCCTGATTTGCAGGCACTGCCTTCCATCCCATCTTGATTTAATTAATGCTTCGAGGGATCTCGGTGCCCGAACAGTCTTTCTTTATGTAACTTTTCAAGAGATACCTACATTGAGGTATCTCTTTCACCTCAAGGAACCAGAATTTTCCAGCAAATGAGCAATTAACAGCTATTAAGAGGTTCTAAAATATTGGTATTCATATATTAGTACAGTCCTGAATTGCCTTCAGCAGAAGAGTCTTTCTCAAGTTCAGTTATTATTGCAATTACAGTAGACAGGAGCTGCTGGCATTTCCTGAGCAGCATCTGGAAGGGAGACTTAAGGAAAAACCCAAGTCCTGCTTCTGTTCCAATCCAAACCTGTGTTTGTGAGTGCCCATGAGCTCTGTTTCCACCTTAGGGTTCAGCTGAACCTGTCATTAACTTGCTTTTGAAGTAACACCAGTGGGAGTGGGTTCTGCTGCTTGAATGGATGCAGAAAATTCCACTTTTTGTGACTTTCAAGAGACCATTTTTCTGGTTCTGTCCTGTACTTCCACCTGTGTCTGACCCGGTTTCACCTGCAGGTGTTGGCAGCTGCATTTTCTGTTTGGGGCTCAGCAACCAGGTTGCAAAGCTTAGTTTGCTGCAGGATTTTCTGTGCTGTCCTGTGGGAAGTTGGGGTTCAAATACATTAATTCCTGTTCTTTAATCTTGGAAATGGAAAATGTGGGGATGATAATGGACTGGCTGGGCTAATTTAAGGTGCAAATGGGGGAAAACTGTGCTGTAGTGACCCATCTGGCAAAACCAGAGACCCACTAAGGTGTGATCTTTCCTGTCCTTGTGCCAAAAGAGAAGTGAAACTAATTAAAATACACCAGTTTGTCCTGAAGCAGTTCTTTAACATCATCAGTCAGATTGCTCGGAATGTTCTTCATACGACTGAGAATTTGGGGATTATTCTGGGTTAGGATGTTCAGCAGAAGGAGCTGGTTCTCTCTGAAATAGGCTCACTGAAAGGCAGGTGTGCCTCCCTGTCCATCCAGTCTGAGCTTCCCAGATGCTTCTTATTTCAAAGGAAGTTTGTTTCAAAGAAAGGATTCAGTAATACCGAGGATAAATCTGCAAGCAGCTCTGCAGATTAAAACTCCTTGGAGAAGCCCAAGTCTTGTTTGTAGTGGATGTTCAGCTGTGCTGCACTGCTCTGGATGTGGAGTACAGGTGTGCTTTGTTCCCAAAAAGTTCTGTGGAAATGGCTGTGAGATTGGGGAAAAAGGTTTCAATATACTGCTAATGGTTGAAAAACACAGGAGAAGAATGAGATAATAACCAGAGCATTCCCAGTGTGAAAGAATTTCAAATACCTTGAATGATAATTATCAGGAAGGAATGATGAGAGTTGGTGAGTCATGAGCACGAGAGGGAGCCCAGGCTGTGGGGCTTGTGCTTTTGCACATCTCTTTTAGGGAATAAAAAATACCAATTTCTCCCTTCACTCCTAGGAGCCGTTGATGCGAATGATACCCTGATGTCCCAGCTGGATTACTGAGCACTTGTGTGATTCCCAGAGCTGCTGCTGCTTGAATAAGGAGCTGTCCTTAGTTCTTGTCCTGGCATCCCAGAAGCACCTCCTGGGTGCTGCATGCAAGTCCTGGACGTTCTGGAAACGATGGGGATTGGCAAGAACACCACTTCCAAATCGGTGGAGGCGGGAGGCTCAACAGAGGGCAAATATGAGGATGAATCCAAACATCCCACCTTCTTCACCCTGCCTGTGAGTAGCACATTCCAGCACTGCCCAGTCAGGCTCGGTGTGAATCAGGGATTAAAGCTCCAGTCATGTTGTACAAACCCTTCATTTCCACGAGCAGTCAGTGACAAAGCTCTGCTCCCCTGAATAGTAGTGTATAAGCACAGCCAGTCCTGCTGTGTGTGGTTATTCTGTGTTCCCAGCACGTGCAGCACCCCAGGCACGATCAGGGCACTGAACTGTCCTCCTGCAGCAGCCCCTGGGGTAGAATCATGGAATCACTGAGGTTGGAAAAGACCTCCAGGATCATCAAGTCCAACCTGTGACCGATCACCACCACGTCCACTAAACCATGAAGTGCCACATCTGCTCTGGTTTTGAACAGCTCCGGGCATGGGGACACCACCAGAGCCCTGGGCAGCCCATGCCAGTGCTTAACCACTCTTCCAGTGAAGGCATTTCCCCCATATCCAACCTAAATCTCCCCTGGCCCGGCCTGAGGCCGTTCCCTCTCCTCCTGTCCCTGTTCCCTGGCAGCAGAGCCCGACCTCCCCCCGGCTGTCCCCTCCTGTCAGGGACTTGTGCAGAGCCACAAGGTCCCCCCTGAGCCTCCTTTGCTCCAGGCTGAGCCCCTTTCCCAGCTCCTTCAGCCTCTCCTGGGGCTCCAGCCCCTTCCCCAGCTCCGTTCCCATCTCTGGACACGCTCCAGCCCCTCAATGTCCTTCTTGCGAGGGGCGAGATCTGGACACAGCACTCGAGGGGCCTCAGCAGAGCCTCCTTGCCCACCTGGGCTCATGTTCAGCCCCTGTTGACCGCCTGAGTCGCTCAACTGAGAGGAAGAGGCAACAGCAGGGAGACATTTGCTGTCTTCTACTTATTCACATTTTCAGTTGAATCATTCTGTTGTACACCTCTCCTCTGGAGAACTCTTCCAGCCAGTGCTGCTGGTTCCCCCTGCCCCAAGCTGACACTGCCCAGGTTTTCAGGAGCTCTCTGTGATGGTTTTCAGGAGCTCTCTGCAATGTCTATCAAGTCTCTCTCTATCCCTAGACCTGCTGTTACAGAAATGATGGCTTGTTATGCTCCTCATGTTTTCTGACAAATTGTCAGAGGCAGATGTCAAGTACCAAGGGAGAAAACTGAGTGACGCGAGGTGTGATCGCAGAGGAAATGTTTATTTTAAAAGACCTTGTGTTTCTGTTTTTGTTATATTTTTAAGGTTGTAATAAATGGTGGAGCAACATCCAGTGGTGATCAGGACACAGAGGACACGGAGCTGATGGCCATCTACACTACAGAAAATGGCATAGCAGAAAAGGTACGTGGGGGTTCCCTGCTAGGTGAGAACTCATTCTTGCTCTTTCAGCTCATGATCTGCCCACAGCAGTCTCCCCTGGCTGTGAGAGTTCCTGTCTCAGCAGCCCTGCTGACTTGCAGATTCACATCAGCCTGGGGAGTTCTGCCCTCATGACTCCTTGTCACACACTTTGGTTGCAGCACTTTGGGCATGACTCAGGAAATTGTGGAAGCAGTTAATGCCCTTGGTTTGCTTTTTCCAGCTTTTTTCTCCATTCCATCATTCCCCAGGCCTGCTCGGTAATAATCCCACAAGCTGAGATGGTGTGAATCTGAGCTTTTGTTTAAAACAAGGATGAAGATTATGGGAAATCTGAGCTTCTGAAATGTTCCGTCAAACTGGCTTTGTGGTAAAGCCTTGTCTCTGAAAAGCCTCAACTTGACCAAAGTTTTTCAAATGTCCTGATTGAAACAAGAACAAAACCCCTGGTTCCAAGCAAGAGCAGCGTGATGCTCCTTCCTTCGAGGCCGTAGTTTCTGTTGGAGCAAGGATGGCACCGAGGGATGCAGTTAAGGTTTTCTAACTCAGACACCAGAAGTCACTCCTGAATTTCAGATTTAAGATACCCCCTGAGCAGCTGATTCTGCCAGAGGCCTGCCAGTGTTCAGCTCCAGAGGAGGCTGTGAGTGCCCCGCTGTGCCCGGTGCACTCCCGGCTCCCGCGCTCAGCCTGCCCGGGTGTCTCACTCTCAGCCCCACAGCCATCGTCATCACTCTCACGTTTAGTGGACAGATTTTCCTTGACCTGCCAAAGTCTTTGATGGCTGAATTTTGGAGCATGCTGGGGCTGGAGTGGAGAGGCACAATCTGATAAAAGCCTTGAGCAAAAGGTGTTTGGGTGAAATTGTGCAATGAGATAAGCGATCTCTAGACATGAAAGTGCTCCTGGGTTTTACCACGGCCTGGTTTTACCAAATGTGTGCTTTTCTCCCTTCCAGCTAATCCACGTGATCAGAACTGTGGATGGTGGAGAATAATTCACCTTAAAGTCACTGTGAGCTTTTGAGTAACCAGATCTCCTTGAGTTAAAGCTTTGCTGTGACTTACAGTGAATGAACAGGCAGGCCCTGGCACAGGGTGCCCAGAGCAGCTGTGGCTGCCCCTTGATCCCTGGAGGTGTCCAAGGCCAGGTTGGATGGGGCTGGGAGCACCCTGGGATAGTGGAAGGTGTCCCTGCCTGTCCCTGGATGGGCTTTGAGCTCCTTCCAAACCATTCCATAATTCTGTGTTCATTCTTGGCTATCCATTCCTCCTGAGAGATCCTCACCGAAAGAGCAAGCAAAAGCTCTTGAATAAAAAGCCTTTAGCAAAGAGGCCTGAAATGTCCTTCATCCCTGGAGGATGCCCAGGGCTCGCTCTGGCTCACAGCATTTGTTACCTGAGACAGTAAACTGATAGCCCAGCTGAGCAATACCTGTTGCTGCATCCCTGTGAAACAAGCAGTGCCTTGTTGCTTCGTGGAATAAAGTCACAGGATGGTTTGCTTTGGAAGGGATTTTGCTTGAAGATCACCTAGTTCCAACCCCATGCCATGTGCAGGGGCAGCTTCCACTAGAGCAGAGTGCCCAGCTGGGGGCTCTTCATGGAAGGTACTTCTCTAGAGACCTTGTTTCCCACAGCTCATCAGTTCTCTTTTGGGTTTTTCCCACTAGTGCTTCGTACCAGAGCCTTTGTCTTGACTGTTGGGGTTTGTTTCTTTGGATTTTGGGATGGGTTTGTTGTGGGGTTTCTTCTCTACCCACAGCATTCTCTGTACACCTCTGTCTGTGTCAATCCCCCTGTTTATACTTACCAGGGAAAAACTGAGAAAAGCACAGCACGTTGTGCCTTTGGCCAGTTAAAATAATCCAAGGCAGGGTCAGTGTGTGATGAGTATCTGGCTGGGAAGGCACAGCCCATTCCCAGCACTTCCCTGTGGCACACCTGGCAGGCACCGAGGCAGGGTCAGTCTGGCAGGCCCAGGCTCGAGGTGCCAAAGGGCCAGTGAGTGCCCGCTGGGGTGTCGGGGTGGCCAGGGCTCACCTGAGTTCTCCAACTCCTCCTTGTTCAGTCTTGGACTCTTTTTTGTCTGTTCCCTGCAGCCATGATCTGCTCAGGGCTGAGAGCTGCCTCTCCCAAAGCGATGGAAGTGCCTTTTGGAAGGAATGGGAGTATCCTGGGTGGGATTTTTCCTTTACAGCTGCTTTGCTGTGTAGCACAAACATCGCCGTGAAGTTTGAAATTGTTTCATCAGAAGATGTATAACCTTCACTTCCTCAAGGAGGGCTTGAAATGGTTGGCAGTTGTTGATCTGTACCCAGAGAGATCTTTCTCCATGCCATGGACCAGCTCACTGCTTCCCAAGCCCTGTGCCTGCTGCTGGGTTCTGCTCTTTGCAGAGTAATTTAGAGGTGGAATCACAAGTGGAGAGCTCTGAAAGGACTCAGAAACTTGCTCCATGAGCCATGGCCCTCCTGGCAGGAACAGGCCAGCACTTCTGCTTTCTGCTGCCCAAAGAAGAGGAGGGATGGGATGGGATGGGATGGGATGGGACGGGATGGGACAGGACAGGGTAGGATGAATAGAACAGCAGGTGGAAAAGCTAAGGAATGCACTTCATGCAACCTCATCAGTCCTATGAGGAAAAATCAGCATTTGGCACCAAGTGGAGCAGTGGGAGAGCTGCTGGATATTGGTCTGGCAAAGCTCGAGGAAGTAAAAAAGAGGCCCCAAAGATGGGTTTTCAAAAGGCAGGGCCGTAACAGAGTCATCAGTCTGCACCAATCACTGGCTGGGTGTTTGGAGAACCTGGGATCCCTGCTGCTCTTGGGGTGGCTCCACCAAGCCAACACTGACGCGATTCCTGAGGCAAACAGTTCATTTCTGCTGCAGCTCTTCTGCTCCTGCCTCGGGAGCAGATGTTGTAACATCTGCCCCTCTGGAACTGTGTGGTGACCTCTCAGGCAGAAAGCTGAACAAACACAGGGCTTCAGGTGAATCTGTTCTCATGTGGAGCCTCTGTTCCAGGGAAAGAGGGGAAGGATGAGGCAACCGGGCACTCCAAGATTTTCTTTGTGGGTGGAACTCAGCTTCCACTCCAAGAGAGACATTGAGGGGCTGGAGCGTGTCCAGAGATGGGAACGGAGCTGGGGAAGGGGCTGGAGCCCCAGGAGAGGCTGAGGGAGCTGGGAAAGGGGCTCAGGCTGGAGCAAAGGAGGCTCAGGGGGGCCCTTGTGGCTCTGCACAAGTCCCTGACAGGAGGGGGCAGCCGGGGGGGTCGGGCTCTGCTGGCAGGGAACAGGGACAGGAGGAGAGGGAACGGCCTCAGGCTGGGCCAGGGGAGGCTCAGGGTGGACATCAGGAGGAATCTTTCTATGGAAAAGGTTGTCAGGGATTGGGAAGGGCTGCCCAGGGCACTGGCAGAGTCCTCCTCTCTGGAGGTGCTCATGAAATACGTGGATGTGGCACTTGGAGATGTGGATTGATGATGACCGTGGTGGTGGTGCTGTGTCGATGGTCAGACTTGATGATCTGAAAGGGCTTTTCCAACCTTGATGATTCCATGATTCAAATTCCTGATCTTTTTCATGTGGGGTTTTTTTTTTTTAAGAGAATTGGGTCAGGAGAGAATTTGTTCCTTTTTCAGTCAATGAAAAGCTGTTACTGGTGCTGCAGAGGGGAGGAGGGGTTAGGCAGGGACAATTTCCCTCCTGGCTCTGTGCGGGCGCTGTGTCCTGGTGAGAGGATTGCTCAGTGCTCAGAGTGCTTTAAGGAGTTCTCTGAAGTGAGTGTTTCTATATTTTGCTTTTCCACTGCAACACCCTCAACCTTCCCACAGCACTGTGCTCCCCTACGCTCCCTGAATGTGAATTATCCCAGTGGATTTGTTTTCCCAACAGGAGGCTGAGGTGGGAGGGGAGTGCCGGGGCTCAGTTTGCCTCACTGACCTTGGAGGTGACACCAAATGGAGATAACCTCAGCGTAATCCATGGATGTGTTGGGATTTTTGGAGAAGTAGAGACCATTTGAGGCAGTTACAAGTCTGGCAGAGTTCCCAGGCTCAGTGTGAGGCAACTTCACGTGGGCTTGCTGTGTCCTGGGGTGGATTAGGGCAGGGAAGTTGTTGTATAAGGTAATTTTTTAGTTACTTGATCTGAAATTACAAAATCTGATACCTCCTCCTGCTTTTATTGTTGTGCTGGGGCTTTGGAGCATTTGTGGGTTTGTTCTCAGGATTTTCCAAACCAGAGAGTTGGGGGGAAAGGTTTCCACTTGGTTGTGAAAGAGAAATGGCAGAGCTGGCTCTTGTTTTAATGGAGACTCTGCAGGGGTGTTGATGTGGGACTGTGTGTGGTCAGTTGTCCATTGGCTCTCTGGAACTGGGGCACGTGGTAGGGCACAGTGTGGTCTTGCCTCAATTCCTGGGGGAATTTAAATTCCTGGAGGAATTCCGCTTGACTGATGTAAATTGGATGGGGATTAATTTGGTTATAATAATTGGCTTTTTTCCTGACTGCATAAATGGGGGGGTGGAAGCAAAAACGATAAACCCTCTGGCTAAAAGTGGTTAACCAAGATGAAATTGGGTAAAAATAAAGCAGGGAAGCAATTACCATAATGAGGATTTTTTTTTTGCCAGTGATTTCGGTCTCTGATGCAAGGACAGAGCCCTTTGGAAACAGCCAGGGTTGGCTCTTCTTCTTAGTTCCAATTCTTCTCTGTTTTCTTTTTTTTTATTATTTTTGTGGTTTGGGGTTTTGGTGGGGTTTTTTAGCAGTCCTGTCATGATGAATCCATTTTTGGGCACCATTTGGCTGCCCGATCAGTTCTCTCATAAATCAGCAATTATAAATGAATAAGCAGGGAATGGCTGTCAGAAGGGAACGTGTTGAGTACAAATTCAGGAGCTGGATGTAAAAGGCTTTGAAAATGTCACAAATCAGCGTTGCTTGGGAGTGCTGAACCAGCCCTGGGGTATCTGGGAGTTGCCTGACAGCTGAAATTCGCTTTATTCCTGTGCAGCAATAACCTGCTGTTGTCCCTTGTTCTTCCCCCAGAGCTCCCTGGCAGAGACCCTGGACAGCAGTGGCAGTTTGGATGCCCAGAGGACTGACATGATTTACACCATTGAAGATGTTCCTCCCTGGTACCTCTGCATATTTCTGGGCTTACAGGTACATCCTAAGACACAGACAGTTTTTCCTTCTGTGACTTCTAAACCTTGCTGAGGATTTTCTGTCCAGTTCATTTGTTTGTGTGTGTGAGTTTTATCCTTCTCCACTCTGAGGTGTTCGAAGAAGGTGTTAAGAGGTTTCTTCTGAAGCTGATCACACTCTGAGATCATTGTTTGATGATGATCTGAGCTTTCAGCTCAGGCATTTGTAAGATTCACTCAAATATTTAGTTCTGTAAGCTGCCGTTAGTAAATGCGTGAGCAAAGGCTCAGTGGTGACCTTCACAAGTGACATTGGGCACCTCTGGAGTTAAAGATGGAGAGAGACAATGGTTTAGACCTGAAATATTGAATATTGAAAGGTGCTGCTGTAGTTATTTCAGTTCTGGGAGCATCACCCTGGACCTGCCTTGCCACTTCTGTGCTCCTTGGAGTACAAGCTTGTGCTTCCTGCAGGGAGTGGAGCTGTGGTGGGCAGCTGGGCCCTGCTGCCAGCTCAGCCACTGCTTGTGGGAAGCAGAGCAGCTCCTGTTCCATCTCCTTCCCTTCTCCAGTGGAAGTAATATCTGTCCCACAGGAATGCTGAGAATTTGGTAATATCTGCAAAGGACGTTGAGATCTCCAAACAAATACATTCCAAAGCATCCTTTTAATTCCTGCTTTTTCCTCAAGGACAGGCAGTTCCGTCGGAATTCTGTTTTTCCTTGTGTGTGGAATATGGTGAAAATTCGTTTGTTCTGCTTTTAATGTGCTTGGCTTGAGGAAGGATTAACGAGTGCCCAGTTGCTGGTCCTTGGGAGCTCGTTTGCATGTGCTCCAGGTTCTTTTGTGAGCCAGTGGACCTGAGCCAACATGAGTGAAGTTATTTCTCTGCTGCTCTGGGCTGGAGGCTGCTCCCAGCACAGTTACCTGGGTACCTCCTCAGGAGAGCAGCTGCAGAGCTGTTCCAGTGCCCTGTGTATCCCACAGAAACTGGGATCACGGGCAGCGGGCGAGCGGGAGCTCGAGGCAAATACTGAAAGGAAAGCTCAGGACAGGGCAGTGAGAGCTTTGGGGGGGGATTCAGAAGCAGAAGGAAAAGCCAGTGATGAATGAATTTGCTGCTCAGCCCTGGCTGCAGCACTAACCCAGCCCTGTGCCCCCAGCACTACCTGACGTGTTTCAGCGGGACCATCGCCGTGCCCTTCCTGCTGGCCGATGCCATGTGCGTGGGCTTTGACCAGTGGGCCACCAGCCAGCTCATCGGGACCATCTTCTTCTGCGTGGGCATCACCACCCTGCTGCAGACCACCTTCGGCTGCAGGTGAGATCTGGGACTGGGGCCGGGTGTTGGCCCGGGGATAGGGCCGGGCGTCCTTGGGGATTTCCCAGGATCCAGGAGTGGGGGGTGTTTCCAGAGGAGAAGCACGGAACACTAACGGCAGCTCAGGTACAGGGCAGTTAGGGAAAGCTTTTGGAAAGCTGCTCCCAAAAAAAGGTGCATCAGAATTAAGAATAAGACAAGGCATCCCAAGGGTAAGAAAATACAGCAAGGACAGGGGAGAAGGAGGAGGGAAACCCAGGAAACGTAGGAGCTCACTCCTCTGCCTTGTATGAAGAGTTCACTCTGATGGCAAAACAACAGTGTGAAAACTGTTGAAAGACAAAATTTTCTTTCCCCAATGAATTTTCTTTCAGTAAAGACTCCCCAGAGTTAGTAATCTTCCAGCCTGGTTGGCTCTTTGTGCTGTAACCATAAATCCTCATCTACCTTGTCTGGAAGTTTGTCATATTTGGGTTTTTTTTTTCCATAACTAACCTCGGCTCTTTATTACTTACTAGAGAGGGATTTGGGGCTCATTCAGAAAGGAGGGGACCAAAATGATGGTGCCATAATTTTGAAATTCTCTATTCTTTGTGTATAATCCCACCCCTGCCCTCCATCCTGTTGGGATTTTTCCCTTTCCAGTGGCTTCCACTTGCACTGTACTTACATGTTGATATCCCTGAAGGCCACATTGTGTTTGGGTCTAAAATAACTTGTGTTTAGGAGAAAATTTCCACGCTTGGATGTTTTATAACTATTTCCCATGTGATGGTGGGTTTATGTAAGGCTGGGAATGGGATACAGCAGCACAGGCCTCTCAATGAGATTTGCAAGTATTCAGTGGCAAGTCTGTCAACTGCAAAGTATTTCAGCAAATAAAGGTTTCAAAAGGTCAAATTCCATGGTTTAAGGGTCCTTAAAGATGGATTTAGCTCAATTACGAGGCGGAGTTGTGGTCAGTTTGGTACCCAGACCAGTTTTAGGAATTCCAGCTATTCATTAGGTTATGTAGCCAGCCCAGAGCTTTGGCAGGGGTTCAGGGTAATTAGTGAGACTGCGACTATCAAATTCAGCTTTAATCTACCGCGGGATGGCAGCGCTGTTGCTGTGCCCATCACTGCACTGGCTCAGCTCTCACATCTGTGGGACATGTGAACATAATGAGACATTTCCAGATGACTTTGACTGCATAAAAACTCTTGTCTTCACGAGGGCTGGTGCCAAAACGGAGCAACTTGATGATTTAGACATGAAATTTAAATGATATCCCACTCATGAGCTTTAGTACTTTAAGCTTTTGGTGCTTTAGCTGGCTAGCAATGAGTGCCTGGCTTAAAATCCATAAGTCACATTCCAAACTGCAGCTGTCTCTTGAGAAAGAGGCAGATCTTGGTTGACTGATTTTGAGCAATTAGTTTAAAAATTTTTTAAAAACTAAATGACTTTTTTTTTTTTTTGCCCTGCTCAGGGAACAAAGCCCCCCTCACTATTTTGAGCCTTTCAGGAGCTCCCTCACCTGTGTTGTGTAAAGGCTGGGCAGGACGTGCTGAGATGTGATTTTCCATCAGTGTGCTGGTGTTCAGTGTGATACAGAACAACCCAAGCTCGTAGCCGTGACCTCAGCACTGGAGAATGTGTTTGCAGTGTGTGTTTACAAAACCTCTGAGGGGGATGCGGGGCTGTGTAGGTGGGATGGAGCAGTAACAGCTTGTTCCAGGTATTGCAGATCTGCCATGGGCACCAGCCTGCTCCGTTTGCTTAATGAACCTGGCAAAATGAGGTGAATCATTCCCTGAGCCACCAGCCGTGACTTCCCAGAGATACAGCTGAGATTTGTGCTGGAAGGAGCTCCCAGTGGGAATTATGTCCAGTCAGCCATGCTTGGATGGCTCATGGAGTTCATGAAGTTTGAGTTTGTAATGCAGTTTTCAGCATTTGATGGGTTTAAAATCGCCCATGGCCCAAACTGCTCCAGCTTCTGCCTGTGAACCTCACAACTGCTGTTACTGACATGCCTCTGGTTTGATCTCTGCTGTGCTCAGGGTGTGCACCCTTTTTCCCCCCACACTTCTCCTCCTTTGAGCATTTTCTGATGTTTACCTGAATCTCAGCAGTTCTTTCTCATGCCCTGGTGTTTGCCCTGCCATCGAGGTGCTGTGAAACAGCCCGTGAGCAATTCCCTGGGTCACACCTTGGGATCTCCTGTTAAAGGGAATCTCATGGCAATCCACGAGTGTCACTATTTATAGAATAGTTCAAAGTGCACCCTGTCTGTAGTCAGGTACCATCAGGATATTCATTACACAGGGTACAGAGAGTTCAATAAATTCGTAGTTGGTGCAGGTAGATGCTCTTTAGATCTTAAATCTTTTGGGAAGTATAAACATCAATGCTAAGAATGCCATCTTGAAATTCTTGTAGTGTTTGTATTTATTGGTGGTAACCACTTGGAACATCTAATCTGCTCTGATCAACCCAGCAGTTACTGACACATGCACTTAAAAATGAGTGTACCGGTGAGTGCACTCGGAGTCATGCACAGGGAACGGATGGAGCCTGCAGGCTGCACCTTCAGAGAGCTTTTCCCCTGTGCTGGGATGGCAAAAGCTGCACATTCAGCAGTCTGGTTCTCCCACCACAGTGTCCTTCTGTACCCCTGTGCTGCTGAGTCACAGCCTGGCATCAGTGCCTGGCTCCTGGAATTACCTGGTTAATAACTCAAGCAGGTGCTGTCGGCTCTTTGGCTTGTGAAGTCTTAGTGTTTCTCTGAGTGGGTTCTTTGGTGAGAAATCCTCCTCTTTCACAGTTTTATAACTCAGTAAAGGGTGGTTTGAGTGCCCACCCAGCTGCAGTGAGCCCACAGAATGTCACCATCTCTCCTTTCCCTTTCCACCAGGTTACCCCTGTTCCAAGCCAGTGCTTTTGCGTTCTTAGCACCTGCCAGAGCAATTCTCTCTCTGGAGAAGTGGAAGTGTAATAACACAGGTAATTGTTGTTTATCCTTGTTCAGGTTTAAGTGACAAACAGCCCAGGTCACGTGGAGTGCAACTGCCAGAGCTTCTGATATGGAAACTGGGAGTAATGAGCAGGGAATATGGAAAGCCTCTCTTTTTACAGTGCTAAAATACGGTGCCACAGAAGGAAGACTCCTAAAAATGTCCTTGTGGAGTTCTGTTTCTGGGGATTTTTTTTTAATATAAAAAATGTTGACAAAAGAAATCTAAACATAGAACAAAGTACTTCTGTTCCATTTACATTCCGTAAATGTTCCTTCCCAATATTTGGAAATAGCGAGCCCAGCTGAATCCTTTTGAAGTTGTGAGTAGGAGGGAGTTTGGGCAATGTACGGCATCACCTCCAGACCAGGATTTTCCCCTATTTAAGTCATAACCTGACAGGTTTTGACAAGATTAGGGTGTTCTTTTTCACTCTTTCTCTGCTGATGTCGTCATCCTGGAAGGTTTGAACTCCAGAGGGAAAATGTGCTGGTTGGGATTGGGAGCATTTGCTTTAAATTGGGTTGGAAAGTGGAAATGACTCTGGCAGTTTTCTCTTCAGTGGGGGGTGGTTATTGAGTACCAAGGCTGTGGGCAGTGGGAAGCAGCAGCACAGGGACTCAGGCTGCTCAATCCTGACTGAAGTTCTTCCCAGCGCTCCTTTGGATTCTCTAATAATTTAATTCCTGTTATTTGTTTGTTTATACATCTCTGTTGGCTCACATTCAAGATGTGATTAATACACATCTTGTTGAAAGAAAATGCTGTCTGATCACCTTGGGTGGCAGAGCAATTTCCTCCACTACTCCAGATTTTCAAAAAGAGCTTTGCTGCATCTTCCTCCTGAGCCCTTTCACCTTCCAGAGATGCCAGCTGGGGTTGTTACCACGGGTCAGCTCATTCTGTGAGTGACCTAAATTGGGGAACAGCGAGCACTGCAGTATGTGATTCCTGTGTGCAGCTGAGTGCTTCTCCATTCATCCATTTGTGGGAGTGGGAAGAGAATCCCTGGCTGACCTTTGTGTCTGGAAGTCAGGGCGTTTTTCCACTGTGGTGCAGAGGGTGACGTGAGGGGTTGGCTCCTGGGGGGTGTGAGCCTGCTGAGGCTTCGTTTGTAGCAGAACTTGGAAATTGGGGCTCGTTCGTCAGGCGCAGCGCAAGGAGGGATGTGTTTTGTGTGGAATGGGGGCAGAGTGGCTGGGGAATAAATGCCTCTGTTTTTTCTCCTCTTTGCAAGATATAACAGTTACAAACGGGACAGCAGAGCTGCTTCACACGGAGCACATCTGGTACCCCCGGATACGAGAGGTAATGTGGGAGTTGCCTTTAGCTGTCACTCTCTCCAATTCCAGTTAAGTTTCTCACTTAATCATCTGTGTGTTCTTGTCTTTAAGTTGGTAATTTCTTCTTTCACTGCGATCTCCATTTGAATATATCCCTTTACTCATTTCATGGAAGTCTTCATCTTTTCCACCTGTTCATTGCTGGACAGCAAATACAAGGAGTTAGTTACCACATTCCAAAAGACGTGCAGTGAAATGCTCAAGTGAGATGAAAACTCTTCTTGTAAACTTTGATTTGTGCTCACTGGCAGCAGTTCAGCTGCTGCCAGACCTCTTGCCTGCTGTCCCTGTGCAGCGGGGCTGGCCCCAGGAAGGTGAATCCGCAGTTAGGAAATCTGGTTCGTCCTCAAGTGTCTTTAAGTTGGAGACTCTTGTGATAAGACATTGATTCTCCCAAGAGACTTGTGAGATACCTGGAACTCCTTCTCCACTCGCAGCACTGCAGTGTGAAGTCGTGGTGCCCTGCAGGGCAGGCTGAGGGCTGTGCCACGCTAGGGTGGCAGGTAGTGTAGTCCAAATGAAGGCGTGTGTCATGGAATTTATCTCCCATCCCGTTGCTTTGGGCTGCCAACTTTTTCTTAATTAAAAACAACCCCTCTCTCTTCCCCATGTTCAAACCATAGCTACATCCTGCCAAGAGCCCTGCAGCCAAGAGGGCTGACAGTCTCCTGAGACCACAACGCTGCTCTAATCCAGCTTCTAAGGAGCACTTGTGACCAATGCAGCACACACTCTGCCCCTAGGAGCTAGGAGCATCACCTCGTGGCGCACCAACCCTTGCCGTTCGATCTGAGAGCTTAAAGGTTAGCCTGGACCCCAGGTCTCCTGTCTGACAGTGTGATGTGCTTTCCACACAGCTTCCAGACTGGCCCACTGGTCTGTTGTGTAATAGTTTTGTGGAGAAAACCATAAGTGTTATGCTTAAAGCAATAAGTCACTTAAACATAATGAGCTGTTTTATGACGAAAAATTTGCTGAGTTCTTCTGTGTCACTGAATTCTTTTAACTGCAGTTTGTAATCCAGAGCAGAAAAACAAACGGTTTGGCTTTGCCTGTCAGATGGGACTGAGCTGCTTCTCTGCCCTGTTGTGTGTTCAGATCCAAGGTGCCATTATCATGTCCTCGCTGATCGAGGTGGTCATCGGCCTGCTGGGGCTGCCCGGGGCTCTGCTGCGCTACATCGGCCCCCTGACCATCACCCCCACCGTGGCCCTCATCGGCCTCTCCGGATTCCAGGCTGCTGGGGAGCGAGCTGGGAAGCACTGGGGCATCGCCATGCTGTGAGTACTGCTGGAGTTCCTGCTGGGGAGTTACAATTTTGGGGTGCCAGGGAAAAGCCGGAGGCAGCTCGGCTGCCTCAGTGCTCCCAACATGGAGAAACAGCACGAGCAGGAATGTGGATAAGTCTGGATAAGATCAGCTGGCAGTGTGGCAGTAAAGACAGCAGCAGCTCAGGAGAGTTCCCTGAAAAAGCTCTTCCCTGGGAAGAAATCCTTCCCTGTGAGGGTGGGCAGGCCCTGGCACAGGGTGCCCAGAGAAGCTGTGGCTGCCCCTGCATCCCTGGGAGGGCCCAAGGCCAGGTTGAATGGGGCTTGGAGCAGCCTGGGACAGTGGAAGGTGTCCCTGCCCATGGCTCATCCATGGCACTGGATGGGGTTTAAGGTTCCGAAGCATTCCGTGGTAATGTGAACTCCAGGAGGGAGCAAAAGACAGCGGCCAGAAATGAGGTGTGTGGAGAGCAGAATTTCGTAAAGCAGGAGCTGATCTGGGAGCCATTGGCTGGGTGGGATTCAGTGCTCTGGAAAAGATGATTTAACAAAACACCAGAGGAATGAAACACAGTGAATGATTTGTATTTCTAGGCTGTGATTGCCTGGTTCCTCTTCCACAGCAGCAGGTAAATACCACTGGTGGTACTGGTCCCTGTCATTGGTACTGGTTTGCTTACCTGTGCCCAGAAATGTGTGTGCTGACAGAGGGCACAAGCATTGCCATAAACACCATCAGTGGCTGAGCCATAAGCAGAGAGATTCCTGCTGGGTGGACAAAAAGGCTTTTAGAGGGGATTTCAGGGCCTGGTGTGTGTGTGCTGTGAGCTGTAGGGGCCAGGGAAATGACAGAATGAGCTGAGTGGTGTGAAAAGGAGTAAGTGAGGGAAATGAAGAGAAGACAAAAGCTCCCCGTGAGATGCTGTGGGTGAGCAGCCAAATAAGGCTGGAAACCCCATTTTAGGGAGAAGGCAAGAGGCTGAAGCAGCTGCTGTGTTCCACGTGCAGCACCCGACCGTGCTGGCTCTGCAGGAGGAATGCCTTGATGAGATCAGGTTGTGATCTCACTAATCTGTTTGCACAGGACTTTGAACATGTAAAGTATTCTGTAAGTGCAGATTATGATTAAAAGGGCTCTTTAGTTCTCTTTTATCTTGGATGTTGGCATCATGAATATTTTTATGATTCTATTCTATTAAGCAGCTGATCCAAAGGAACGTTTTATTTGCCTGTGAAACAAATTCTGTGCAAGTTGGGACTAACGTTGAATGAATCAAAGAGATCTTTGAATTGGACATGGAATTGTGTAATTAAAGTTAATGTTTTGCAGATGGAAAAAAAAAAAAAATCAATTCAGGAGCGGGATTTAAATACTGCCCAGTCAATAAAGTATTTCTGGCTTCTGCCATGCAAAAATGTTGCACTGGATTGTTGAAAACAACTCCACAGCCACGGGGAGCCACTCAGAAGTGACTCCAGCTCTGTGAGATGTGGCTCCTGGAACTGTCTTGGCTGTTGTGATGAGATGAAGGCCCTGGATTTCTCGCTGGCCCTGCAGAATCACCGGTGGCAGAGCTGGGGGCCTCAGGGAGCTGCAGATGCTTGTCCGTGTTGGACAGGATTCCCAGTTTCCCAAACAGCTTTCTGATGTGACTCGTTCCATGGGTGCTTTAATCCATAAGACACTTGGCTTTGTGATTTGTGAAAAGGGGAGTTATTCCTGAGTTGGGCTTTGCCCGTTTATCCCCTGAACAAATTTTCCTGGAGCATTCAAAGATGTGGTGCTGTTTCACAGCCCCTCTGCCCTGTAGCCAATAAAATGTTCATTGCAATCATAGAATATTATATTTTTTTACAACTCTGTACTAAATAAATCAAAATCCAAAGCGCCCTGTCCTCAGGACTGGTGTGTGAGGGAGCGGAGCCCATGTTTCCATCATGGATTTTGGGAGAGGTGCTGGGTTTCCTGCAAGGAAAAGGAGCCTTTTGCTTTTCTCTTAGAGTGCTGAGGGCTGTCAGTGCCCCTCCTTGTTCCAAGCTCTGTTCCTGGAGGCTGATGGAGAAGAAAACTGGTTTGTGTCTGACACTGATCTGGGGCAGAAGAGAGAGAGAGGCTGAAAATCCTCTTTTTATTTTTCGGGTCTGCTGATAAAAACATAATCTCACATTTCAGCAAAGCTGTGCTTCTTCAGACAGCTCCAGTCTTTGGGAGGCCCTTTCAGAGCAGAGCTGGGTAGGCTCGTTCAGAATTGAGCAACGTGCCCTGGCTTCTTACTTTTCAGTGCAGTGGGGGTTTATTTTAGCTGTAAAAATGAGTTTTTAATGTATAGAGGAGCTTGGCAGCTTCAGTGGGGGGGGAAATCATAATTAAAACATTTAATACTGGTGAGCTGCACTTGCAGCAAATCTTGGGGGTTTGGCTCCATTCTGCTTCATTTGCAGCTATTTAGTGAAAGATTCATCTAAAAAATGGATCTTGAAGAAAGGAAAAATTTCCCTGACAACAATTTTTCAAGTGCCTTGGAGTTTTACACAAATTTTGAGATGTAAAATTTACTGTATACAGGCCTCCAGTTTTCCTGTTTCCTCCCACTTGCTGGCAGCAAGTTTTGTGCTTTACAGAGCAACGCTGGATCACAGGTAGAGTTTGGGAGGAAAGAAGAGGCAGCACAGGGCAGCTCCTTCCTAACTGAAAATCTCCCTTCAGTCTGGTCCTGGTCCTGATTCATTTATCTGCTTGCAGCTGCTTCGTTTTGCAGCACTTTGTAATTCAAATTCTGGTTTGGCATTAGAGGAATAATAATTTTAATAATTTTGCTGCCTTGTCTTCTGCTAAATTGAAAATCCTGCATTTATGTTCTGCATCTGAAGGGTTTGAAGAGTTTTGTGCTGAGAAGAATTTATAATACATTGGTGCTAATGACATATCTCTCTTGTCCCACCCTTCTCCCCCCTTTTTTTCTCAGGACTATTTTCCTAGTATTGTTGTTTTCTCAGTATGCCAGAAATGTCAAATTTCCCTTGCCCATTTACAAATCCAAGAAAGGATGGACAGCATACAGGCTGCAGCTTTTCAAGATGTTCCCTGTAAGTTGTTGAACTTGTTCTTCATTTGGCAAAAAAAAAGAAAATTACTGCTGTTTCAGGAGGTTTTTTTCCTTGGTTTTGATTTTTCTTAATAATAAAACAGCTCACAGAGGTGACCTAAAAGCTTAAATGGATTTATTGGAAACTTAACGGCTCGTTGGCCACAGGAAATACTCTGATTTTGTGGCCACTCTGGTGTCTGCCTCTGCTGAGGAGCTGTTGAAGTGATGGAGAGCCAGGAGGGGAGGGCAGGGCAGAGAAGAAGGGAGGTTTGTGCTCAGGGAAAGTCTAAACCAAGCCCTCCAAGCAGGGCTGCTGAGATCCATAGCGTCTCCTCTTACCAAAGCAATCCCCCTGGTGTAAGGCTGCTCTTTATTCCTCTGGTAAAACTGAGACTAATTCCCTGGTTTGTTCAGGTGCCCGTTTGGAGACTTGCCCATTTGTTAAGGAGAGGAGAGACTTGCTCTGATTCCAAGGCTTTTAAAGAGCACCTTCCTTGGGGCGGCGGGGGGGAGCACCGCTGGGTCTGTCGCAGGACGCGCTGCTCCTTCAGACTCGCGCGTGTGCAGCGGATCCCGAACGGGAGCTGAGAGTTACTTTATCAGCTTTCCTGCTCCTCTCTCCCAGATCATTCTGGCTATCCTGGTGTCGTGGCTGCTGTGCTTCATCTTCACGGTGACGGACGTGTTTCCCCCGGACAGCTCCAAGTACGGCTTCTACGCGCGCACGGACGCGCGCCGGGGCGTGCTGCTGGTGGCCCCCTGGTTCAAGGTCCCTTACCCCTGTAAGTGTGGCTGCTCCCCAGCAATGCTCTGTGGCATTCCTGTTGTTCAGAAGCTCTGTGGTACATCCCATAACACTTGGGGATGATCCATGCCTGGAAGTGTCCCAGGCCAGGCTGGACGGGGTTGGAGCAGCCTGGGACAGTGGAAGGGGTCCCTGCCCGTGGAAGGGGTCCCTGCTCATGGAAGGGGTCCCTGCCCATGGCAGGGGTGACACTCTGGAAGGTCCCTTCCAACCCAAACCACTCCACAATTCTAACGCACACCTATCGGTACTTTCTGGCTGGGGCTGATGCTTTTTCCTTGTTTCCCTCTTCAGATGATACCTTAAGGTGTCACCTGAGGAAGGCTGAGTTTCTCAAACTGCAATTTGTAGAGAGCTCTTGCAGGGCTTATCTGGGCATGTCTTCTGATAACAAGTGACTGTGCCTGTAAGGTGGAATTGCAGGGACTGCCTGATTTATCTGTCCTTGGCAATGCTGTTAGTGTTATACAATGTCAAGGACGGGTTATTACAGCTCTGCTGAAGTCATTGACTCTCGTCGTGTAAAGAATCACTGTTGTGGGGAGTTTCTCCCAGCTTACTGCACTTCCCTGCCCCAAACACACCCATTCCTGAACGAACACAACTGTTAATGACACAAAAATGCCCTGACTTGCCAAG
Source organism: Corvus hawaiiensis (assembly GCF_020740725.1). Classification (NCBI taxonomy): domain Eukaryota; kingdom Metazoa; phylum Chordata; class Aves; order Passeriformes; family Corvidae; genus Corvus; species Corvus hawaiiensis. The sequence continues at coordinate 1,142,662 of NC_063248.1, forward strand.
GCAGTGCTGGCACGAGGCCGATGGGCAAGTCAGAGGATGCCAGGTCCTGCTTATCAGAGGGCAATGAAATTATTTACAGGTGAGCACCAAGCACTTTACACAATGTTTTGGATGCTTTGGATGTATTTTTATGTTGTCTGCCTCTGTAAAGCTGCTAAAGGCTGTGTTTATGGCATGAGGTTGCACAGCTGGTTCACCCTTCAGAAATTAACAGGGTAATAAGAGAATAATATTATTTTAGAATAGAATTATAGAAATTACCAGCTGTACCACTACACTGTGATGAGGCAGCTTCGTTGTGGTTTTCCACATGCTTTGGTTCTTAAAAGAAACCACTTCTAAAGCAGAAGATGAAGAATAGAAGCTTTTGGGAAAGAAGAGGAGGAAAACTCCACCCTGATTAGCCTTTCGTATTTGTGAGGTTCATTCACTCTTGTGTGACTGAAGATCCCTTTGTTGCAAGAGGCTCATCTATTTCAAAGAGATAAAAGCATCGAGGCAATTGCTGTGGAAAACCTGCCAGGCTTTTCTGCAGGCTTAAATTAATCTTATTTTCTCTACTACAAAAGTTTGGAACTGGGAGGTGTTTGTGCAGTGAGCAGAGCTGCTTGTTGCCCATCCTCTTTGGTAGACTAAACTTGTGACCAAAGACGGAACTTTTGGAGCAGTAATAATTACGTGGCATTTGCCTCACTGACCAGAATTGTTTTCTCACAAGCTGTAGCTCAAATTCCTGATTTCTGAACAGGAGAAGTTTTTTTAGTGGTGTTTTATGGTTCTCTGGGATTTTTCCAAGTGTGATCAAAGCAGTTGGTTTGGCAGTTTCTCCTTTGCTGCTTTCATCTCCTTGAACTTGCCAGACCGTGTTAGAGTGAAGGGAGTTTGTTGTTTCCATTAAGGAGAAATAAACAGTGCCCAGGACAGTGCTGGGCAGTGGGGAGCCCCCCCTCAATCCCAGGGTCACTTCTGGGACCTCACAAGAGAGACCTTGAGGGGCTGGAGCGTGTCCAGGGCAGGGAACGGAGCTGGGAAGGGGCTGGAGCCCCAGGAGCGGCTGAGGGAGCTGGGAAAGGAGCTCAGGCTGGAGCAAAGGGGGATCAGGGTGGGTATGGGGGAATATTTCTTCCCCAGAAGGGCTGCCCAGGGCAGTGCTGGAGTCACCATCCCTGGGGGGATTCAGCAGCCCTGTGGATGTGGCACTTGGGGACAAGGTCAGTGGTGGCCTTGGCAGTGCGGGGGGATCAGTTGGATTCAATGATCATAAAGGTCCTTCCCAACCCAGACCATTCCACGGTTCCCTCAGACTGATGTTTGTTTTGATGCCCAGACTGTTCCTTGGGGCAGGAGAGATTTCAGTTTTCTTCTCTTCACAGTTCAGTGGGGGCTGCCAACCATTTCTGCCGCGGGGGTGATCGGGATGCTGAGCGCCGTCGTCGCCAGCATCATCGAGTCCATCGGAGATTACTACGCCTGTGCCAGGCTGTCCTGTGCTCCTCCTCCACCCATCCATGCAATAAACAGGTTTGTCCAAAGAAGAAATGCTTTCTGTGTCTCAGGCTGCTTGGGTTTTTACTTTTTTCCCCTTGGGATAAGACAGGAATGTGCTCTGAGATGAAATGTTACAGTTTGGTCAAACACAAGGGCCAAGGATCTGAAATTCAGGATGAAACTGTCATCTCGAATTATTTTGTTGCAAATGGAATCCCAGTCCTACTCCTGCTGGAGTGTGGGGAAGTTAATAGCACAAATTCCATAGGGATAGAACTCTAAACTGGTTCTGGGATTGGGGTTGTCAAATTCACCTGGAATGCAGTTTAGAAACAAAGGGCAGCTCTGAATTTTTTCATTTATTTGAATTCTTTATATTATATGATTTTCTCAGTTTAAGAAAGTGGGTATCTAAGATTCAGGAAACAGAGCTCCAATGTGTTTTCCAGGTGTGTTGGAGCTTGAAACATGAACTATAAGAATTCCATAATGGAACAGATGCCTCAACAGGCCCCCCTGTGGCATTCAGCCTTAAAACACCCTCCGAGTGAATCTGTGCTTGTACAAATTTGTTTTCTGCTTGGGATTTACAGGGGGATTTTCATCGAGGGTCTCTCCTGTGTTCTGGACGGAGTGTTTGGGACAGGGAATGGATCCACCTCCTCCAGCCCCAACATTGGTGTCCTGGGCATCACAAAGGTAAAGGGCTTTGCCCTCAGGGACTCGAGTGTTTCCTCTCCTCGGGTGTGTTCCTTATGGTCATGATCCTGTTCCAGGAGACCATTCTGCTCCATTCCTCATGCAGACAAACTTCCCAGATCGTTTTGAATGTACCTGGCTGTCTGAACCAGCTCTTGTCCAAGGGAAATGCATTATTCTACATCAGGAGCTCAAAACTCCTTTTATTTAAAGGCAGTTAGAATCCCCATAATGCAGATGCTGCTGCATAAACTATCTCTTGGAAAACTCAGGCAGCATTCCAGAGCTCTGGGGTGGTTTGAGTTGAGGCATGAACACTGTAAACTGTATAGAAATTGGTGCTTTTTGGATGTCTTGGCTCTCAAAAGCATCAGAAGGAAGTGACTTTTTAATGCCTCACTTACGCAGTAAAACGCAACTTGAGGTGCTTGGGCTTTATCTACATCTGTACCGGGGCACTGCACTGACACAGGGGCTGCAGTCAAGGTCATTTCACAGTTAAATGTACCCTAAATGTTTGTTTTAAGGCTTACGGGTTTACGTATTTCTTGTGACGTTGCTCAACGAAATACACGAGCTCTTGAGGAATTCCTTTGCTCACAAAGACTGGATCTGTGCCTGGAGCCAGGAGGCCTTGGGCTGCAGAGCTCTGCTTGATAGTGTTAATTAAACCTTGGTAAGAAATATCAGCAGCATTGGTAAAGTAGTTTATGTTGTAAACAGGTCCATCTTGTTGGGTTAATGTGGAAACCATCAATACTTCAGTGCAAGGATAGAAAATGTCTGTCCTCCACTTGCAGTAACTCATCCCCCTGGCCTCATCCCATATAAATGATACATTTGTCTTCAGCCGTTCCTTCTGCTGCACAAAGGCTGATTCTCTTGGGTTTGGGGTGCAACACAACACTAAGAGCACCACCTGCTGTCTGTCCCAGTTGCCATTCAGCTGCTGATGGAAATTCCCTAGGAGGAGTTTTGGTCAGAAAAATCCTTAAAGAAAGGTTTATTCTGTTCTGCCTCCTTTCTGTTGTTACTTGATGGGGGCTGAGATGAATTAACAGCCCTTTTATTATGAGCAGCCCACAGAAATGAGCGTGCATTTCATCCTGGAGCAGTGGAACTTGGATGCTGAAGTGGCAGCTGTGGCAGGGAGTGGAGCTGCCCAGTTGGGCTGTTCAGGGCACGTGCTGCCACGGGGAATGTGCCTTGCCCAGAGTGGCACAGCTGGATGGCTCTGCAACACTGCTTGCTCTTGTTCCCCTGCCTGCACATCCATTCCCAAAAACCCAACAGTTTTTCAACTTCAAATAGAATTTTGGCATTGAGGTACTCTGCTGTTCATTTGGGAGGGGAACTCTTCAGTGCTGCACCATCCTGCTGATCCCAGGGCATTTCCCTCCGTTGAAGTTGGGATATAATTACACTTAGAATTTAAATTCAGCTGGATGGAGGTGCTGCAGAGTCTTTGAGCTGGTATGAGTTTTATTTGATGAGAGGAGCATCAATTACCTCTGATTAGCTGGGGCTAAAGCAGCTCGTGCCAGAGTGGTGATGCTGAAATGGAGGTACCAGGTACCATTCCATGCACTCCAAAACAATCACTTCAAGTGTTGTGTGCTGGGAATAAATACAGAGCCTGAGCTAAATGCTGCCCAGGATGTTTCCAGCAGCTTTCCAGAGGAGCTTAATTTGTTGGCCTTGTAGTGATGGAGCATTTGCATAAATGAATGTCACTATCATGCAGGTTTTCAAAGAATCTGCCTGTTTCTGGCAGGGAGGTAATTGTAGGACAAGGTATCAGCGGCCCTAAGGAAATGAATATCTTTATAAAGAGTAGAGAAAGGTGCCAGCTAAATTCTGTTGTAGTTCCAGTTAATGGTGCAGCTTCTGTTTGCAGGGGAAGGATCTCACCTGGCAGCTCAGCAGTGAGGAATGTGGGGGAAGGAAGGACTTTTCCCCTCCCCAGGCCTGATGGATCTGTTGTTTCTCATTTTGCTGCTTTAGCTCAGTCACACATGATCAACAAATGAATATTTCCTTTTTGAACCCCGGTGCTCTGTACCAGGGGACCTGCAAAGGGCTTTTCTAGAAACCATCCTAATGTAAAAGTGGCGGTTTTTTGTCCCTGGGCCACCTCTTATGGCAGTAAAACTGTTAAAATACCAACTGTTCAGGTTTATCCACTACCACTGCAGCACAGAGACCCCCTGATTGCTTGAATTTTGAATGCTTAAAATAAAACTGGGAAGGAAGTGCAGGCCCTTGGTTTCAGTATTAGCACAGCCCTGATTTGCATGAGGCTGTGCATTCAGCCCTGGTCTCTGAGGATGTCACAAAACCAGCTGCTAATCTCAGTTTAGAAATCTGCACCTCCTTCACATGAACTGGTGACTGTTCCATCTATCCCTGCATCCAGGGGCAGCAACACATGGAATTTATTTTCCCACTTGCCATCTCTCCTCGGTGTGGTTTGTCTTGTTTTGCTTTCTCTCTTGCAGCTGGGTTGCACCACACTTCATGGTGATTGTGGCTGCAGCAGTTCCAGATGGTTTTAGGGCTGGCTTGGTGCTCTCAGCCCCAAGGCAGGGAAGCTGTGCTTGGGTGCAGAGCAGCTGTGCCTCAGCTGAGCCTTTCAGCACCAAAATAAAACACGCGCGGAGCTGGAAACGAGCTCAGATTCAAACTGAACAGTAAAAGCAAACGCCAGCTGTGAGGCTGGGCTGAGTGCAGACCTTACCCAGTGCCCTGTGCTGTTTCCCTGCAGGTTGGGAGCCGCAGGGTGATCCAGTACGGGGCAGCCTTCATGCTGCTGCTGGGCATGGTGGGCAAGTTCAGCGCTCTCTTCGCGTCGCTGCCCGACCCCGTGCTCGGGGCTCTCTTCTGCACCCTCTTCGGTAAGGGCATTGCTGCTCCTCTTTGCTGTTCTGAGGATTTTGCTGTCTTTTTTTATTGAAGGAAAGGACTTTATCTTCAAGCTGATCTTCGGGTTTGTTTTGTATTCAGGGATGATCACGGCGGTGGGTCTGTCAAACCTCCAGTTCATTGATCTGAATTCTTCTCGTAATCTCTTTGTACTTGGATTTTCCATTTTCTTCGGGCTCGTCCTCCCAAGCTATCTCAAACAGAACCCCCTGGTCACAGGTACGTGTTCCTGCTCCTTCTCATCAGCGTTTTTGCCTTGTGCTCACACGCAGAGTCCATCCAGGTACAAAGTGCCTGAGAAAACCCAGATTAGGGAGCCAGTAAAGGCTGTAGGTCTAGACAAGCTCTGTGTGTGCTCAGAGCAGAATTCATTGGGAGGTTGAGACCTGCAGGGAATGTTCCAGTTGGATGCAGCTGAAGCTTTTCTGCTTTCTCTGGGTGCATTGCAGAGCAATGGAAGGAGGCAATTACCAGCTGGGCTGAAAGAAAAACTGAAAGGGTGAATGTGAGTTGGAAATTATGTTAAAAGATTGAGGGGAAGCACCAAGGCAGGGTTTGGAAGGTGGGGATTTTTTTGGGGGTTGAAACTTTCTGTCACGCAGACGTGTTCTGAGTGTGAACTTTAGTTTTAGTGAATTCCTTTAACTGTTAATCAAGTCATAGCTTTGAGGAGTTCACTGGGAAGGATTTCTGTTTAACCCTCAGCAGTGGTTGTGACAGTGTATGTCACCAAAGATGGACTCAAAGGAAATACTTCACTGCTTTGGGTTTGTTTGGGGTTTTTTAAACAAAATATTACCTGACTTTTCTTTCCACTGTGCCTTCAGACCAAGATTTAAGGGCATATCTGTCCTGCTGTAAGTGGTTAGAAAAGCAGATCCTTCAAGCTTTATGTGGTTGATGCAGTGTTCTTCCATAAGAATTCTTGCCCCTCCAAAAAGTAAAGATTTATGAAAAGAATTATTTCAGTCCCCACAATTTTACAATCTGAATGTTTCTCTTTTCCGTTTTATGGTTTTCTGCTTAGTTCAGATCAGTTGTGTCTGCAGTAGGAGCTAAAACGGTGTTTTGTGGCATTTCTGTGAGCAGCTGAGAGTTCCTGAAGTTGCATTTTGGGGAGCAATGTCCCATGGTGGTGCACTGGGGGAAGGTTCTTGTGCACCAATCCCCACGTGGTTCAAGCAAATCCCTCACTGACCTCAGGAACAAGTGTTCCTGGTTGGCCTGGGTGTGAATCAGCAGGATGTGGATGATGATAAACCCCCAGATGAGCTCTTTTTTCCCTGTTGCTGCAGGAATAGCAGGCATTGATCAGGTGCTGAACGTCCTGCTCACCACAGCCATGTTCGTCGGGGGCTGCGTCGCCTTCATCCTGGATAACACCATCCCAGGTGAGCCCTGAGCCTGCCCTTTCCCTGGGTAACAGCAGCATTCCCCGGAGGCATGCAAGAGGAGCAGGAGATGCCTGCTTTTGGGGCTGCCTGTTCCACACCAGGAGCAGAGTCCTTAACCTGCCCTCCCTTTCCCTGAGAACACCTGGAATCCTTCCCAGGTTAAGCTTCCATCCTGTTAAACACCTTAAAAGAGCTGACAAAAACCAAACCAGTCTCCAGAGGAAAGAGTAAAACTGGTTTTAAGATCCAAATGGAGAAGTTTGCCTTGACTTCCAGTTCCAAAATAAAACAGATAATGTGTTTTTCCCTTTTCCTGCCTTTTTGAGGAGTCTGGAAGATCTTTCCAGAGCTTTGCTGAACATGGTGGCTGAGCCTTGAGGTTTTCTTTCTTCTTTTAGGCCTGTGTGTTCATGCAAAGATATCCATGAATATATATATTCTTCTCCTTTTATTTTGACTTGTAGGGAGCCCTGAAGAAAGGGGAATACGGAAATGGAAGAAGGGGGTTGGTAAAGGAAGCAAATCCCTGGAGGGCATGGAAACGTATGATCTGCCTTTTGGCATGAACTTCATTAAAAAATACAGGTGTTTCAGCTTCCTGCCCATCAGCCCCACCTTCATGGGATACACGTGGAAAGGCTTCAGGAAAAGCAGTAACTGCAGGAGTTCAGACGAAGATTCGGAAGCTACAGTATAGCCTTAGCTGAAATTATATTATCTAGTTGTAGTAAAAGATGTATTTGCAGTTTCTTGCTGATTAAGAAGCATTAAAATATATGTTTTGTATATCTGCATTTAAATTCTGGAACCAGAGCTGAGACGGATTTAAAAAAAAAAAAAAAAAAAAAGATAAAAAAAGCTTTTCCAGCTGTGGGTGGTGGGAGCCAGGTCTGGTGTCTCTGGGGCAAATCCCACTGATTTTGGGAAGTTGGAGAGAGCTGTGCACCTAAGTCTGTTTGTTTTAAATGGATTTAGGTCCTGCAGGTGTGTAGGTGCTGCTGCAAACCTTCCGTTTTCATGGTGATTTTATTGAAGCTCTCGGCGTTGGTTGCGCCAGGAAAGCTGAACCTCGGAGAAGGAGGGGGGAAAAAGAGAGAGAAAAGGAAAAATACTTCCTTCTGATTGCATCAAATCCCATAGATGTTGTTCTTTACTCAGTGATTTGCACGTTCCACATTCTCAGTGCCCTGGAAATGGGGTTCAGCTGGTGCTGGCACATCGTGAGAGTGTTTAAATCTGAATTATCAGTGGCTTCAGTGACACCCAGTGTTAAGACAGGAAGTTTCTGGAATAACTTTGCCCTTGAAAAAAGCCATGACTGATTTGGCTCAGTGCTACAGAAGCCACTTATTTCACAGCATTTCTCATTTTTAAACGTTTGCTTTTCCCACCTGGGATTCTCCCACCCCACCGCAGTGCCCAGGGTTTCCTTACGGGGACACACGAGGCTGGAGCGTTCAGGGATGGGAAACCTGAACTTCTAGACAGGGCCTGGTGGCACCGTTTCAGTTCAGTGCCTGTGTCCAGCACGGTGTTTCCTGGCCAGGAATGCTAATTAGCTGAGCAGCTCCAAGCAATTAACAGTTGATACATGCAGGGAGAGCCACACAGGCACTCCTGCCTTGGGTCTGAGCGGGGTTTTATTGCTGGTGCTGCACAAGCCTCTTTCTTCTCCTCTTGTGGGGCTTCTCCAGAGGCTCATTCCTGCTGGGAAGGGGCTTTGGGACAGCAGAGACACGACACCTGCCAGCCTCACCCACCGGATGGTTTCACGGGTATTGGGTCCAATCAGGGCATCACTCAGAGATCTTTTTCTTTTTTTTTTTTTTTTTTCCTGGAATAGTCTCAGCTCTGATGTTATGTGGGTGTTCACGCTCATCATGCATTCATAATTAACAGTTTTATTCCTGTTTAATGTTCTTACTATTGCAAGTTAGTTTTAGACTTCAGTGTGGCCCCAAAAGCATTTTCAGCTGTGGAGATCATCAGGGAAATGTTGTGTAATGTAATTTCAAGGCCAGTAATGCTCTACGGTGCTTGCGTTTTGTATTCCTGGAAAACCATAACAGTAGATCCTGTAACCCCCTAATATATTTATCAAAGTTTGACTACTGGACAGGAGCGCAGGAGCTCTGTTTTCTGAGTCTGCTCCCAGGGGAATTTGTTCTGGGTTATTGAAGCATGGACGGGTTGGGGTGGGGAGGGCAAGGACGGAGCTTGACGGATCAGTACTGAGTAGTGTAGAGTCGGAATGGTTCCGTGGATTCCGTTCTCAGCATGCCATGGCTGTTTCCAGAAATTGTTTTATCCCGCTTTTCCCATGTCCAAGCATGCGTTTGTTCCTGCTTCCTTTGGGGAACTTTCAGTAGTTTGCAGTCTTGGTGTCAGTTGGACTCGAGAGCTGGTCGGAAGAGTTGTTGTGTAGTAGACGAGGTTCGTTTGCCTGTGAAACAAAAGTCATTTTTGCTGATTTTTCAGTGTTTCCTCTCCAGGGAGTGAGGTGTTAGATTCCCACGCCCACCCGCACACGGTTTGGGTGCGGGGACCTCTGAGCAGTGGCACGAAGCTTCCAGATTTCCCAGCTTTCTGTGCAACCAAAGATGTGTGGCAGACGTGGGGGAGTTAAAAATACCGATCTGAAAGGAAAACAGAAGCCACCTCTGGTGGCTGTACAGCCCAGGGGGTTGTGGTGATGCCAAATGCCAAAGTTGGTTATCCTGTGAAAGTGGAGAAAGGGAGGAAAGAGGTTTTCATTTCCAGCTTTTTATTTCCAGAGCGTTCCCGGCTTCCCCAGCTCCTCCCGCAGGCAGAGTTTGGTAACTCCAGAGAGAGACGAGGGGATGGGAACAGAGTCTCTGTCTCACCTGGCTGAGGGAGAGCCGGGCGAGTTCTGCTTTGCCTCAGCAGAGATTCCCCAGACGCTCCAAGTTCCAGGGCAGCAAATCCCGGGACAGTTCCCTCCCCCCAGCCCCGCTCAGCCGGCCCCAGGCCTTGGGAGCGCTGAGTTGGGTGTTTGGATCCAGCTCCTCAGTGTGACAGCTCTCCACCTCTTCCCAAGGGGGAATGGTGGGAGGTGAGCCCCAGGCTCGGGAAGGACTCCTGGATGTGCAGGAGGGGCTGGGCTGAGGACAGAGCTGGGCACAGCAGCCTTGGGAAGAGAAGCTCCCCTGTCCCTTCTGGGGCTCCTGGAGCCCTCCCAGCAGTGCTTTTCTTTGTGAGGGAAACCCCCGGGTTCACCCTGGGTTTGTGCAGCTGCAGGGGGGATTTTGGACCTTAAATCGTTCTCCCACCCTCACTTTTCCTGGTCACTTTTCCTGGTGGCTTTCCCAAGTGGCTGCTGTGAAATTCCAGGGAGCCCATGCTGAGCTGCTGGCAGGGGTGGTGGAGGATGAACCTGCAGGTTTGGGCAGCGTTAAAGTCTCGTTGTGTCTGCTGGGGACGTCCAGGTGTGACCTGACTGCCAGTGCAATGCTGGATTTTCCTCTCTGTCCTTACCTGCCTTTCAAACTCCAACCACCCAGGGAAGGCGGCACCTGAGAGGTGAGTGAAGAGGCGATGAGAAGTTTCAACCAAATTCGAGAGGGAAGGGCAAATATTCATGGTAGAAATATCATTTTGTCATATCAGAGATGGTATCAGTGTATACAAACAAAGTAACTTGGGTTTTTTGTAATTGATATTCTCTTGTATTTTTTTTAGGTTAAATTAAGGGTTCTTGCTGACATGTTGAAACACGTTTTCTAAAGCAAATACTTGCAAATTATGCCTATAGAAATTTAGGTTTCGTAGCTGACAGCTATGACTGATTCACATTGTCATATTGGAGGGACTTCACCACGTACCTCGCTCAGAAAGCTCAACCTTTTCAACCCCAGATTTGCTTTATTGCCTTTTAATACTGACTTGAAATATGACAACTTGGTTTGTACATGAATATTGCAGTATTTTATTTCCATATATTAAAAAAAAAAATAACATTTCCGCTCAGGATAACGACGGCGGTTTTCCTGGGAGGGAGTGGTATGAGTGTCATGACAATGTCATGTGATGGTAGAATTTCTTCATTGACGAATCTATAGTAGTTGTGTATACTTTATTTACCCATGTTTGTGTTCCTACCCAAAACTGGAGGGTTTTTGTTGTTTCCTCCCTGCTGAGCCCTCGGGGCTCCCGGGGCAGAATTGGCGCGTGCAGAGAAAACCCCTCAGCGACGCCCCGAGGAGCATCAGCGAGTGTGACCCGTCATTGACACCACAGAAAGTGTGGAAATCCCGTCCTTTTGGGTACAAACAGCACTCCAGGCACTCGTGGTGGCAGATCCCCGGTGTCTGCTGGTTTGGCTGAGCCCTTGGATGCCTCCACCCCACCTCAGCAGCCTGTGCTTGCCATAATCGATGCATTGATGTGTAAAACGCGTGTGTGAGACCAGCACGACCTTTCATGTTGCTTCTTTGTGGCCTTCTTCCACCAAAAGCGGCTTTTCTTTCCCCTTTTCCTTTCATTTTTCCAAGCAGGGGGAGTGGAGTGGGGGGGTCACTCATTTTTTGCAGCAAAGTCCCACTTGGTGCACGTTTCTCTGGTTTTTGAGGCTGCCGGCCCCGGGGAGCCCACGGGGTCGGAGCTGTGCCGGGGCCCTGGGGTGCGAGGCCACGAGTTCCCGGGGTGGGCTTGGGCTGTGGGAGGGTTGGGATCGGTGTTGGGAGCCATCCCGAGCGTTCCTGGCTGGAATTCCCGTTGGGCTGCGGCTCTGCAGTGACACCCAGGGTGGCAGGGAGGGCTCGGGTGGCCTCTGGCTCTCCCTGCACCTTCCCCGGGCGCTCCTCGTGCTGCCGGCCCAAATTCTGTATTTGTCTGTTTCTAACAACCCTTGGTGTAACAAACTATTGACTGTTCTTAGGCGGTGGGGATACATTTTGTTTTTCCATGACTTTTCGTGACTGACTTTGGCTGTAAAACTTTTTTTGTTCAACAGCAAAAGTTTATTTTGGGGTTTTTTTTTTTTGTTTGATTTTTTAGTTGTTGTTGTTCCGAGATGTGTAATTCTTTTACGGAGGGTTTTTTTTATTATTATTCCTTTTTTTTTTTTTTTCTAACATTGCTTCATTAAACAACTAAATATTTAAAAATGTAATATTTGGACCAGATGTTGTGAATAATAGTAGATAAAGCTATTTTATTCTGTATTTTTAAAGCTGTTCAGTATAAATAAACGCGGGCATAGATGCAATGTGGCAGTGTGGTGTCACAGTTCCTTTCATGGAGAATCATGGAATTCGAGAATCCTGGGATAGTTTGGGCTGGAAGGGACCTTAAAGCCCATCCAGTGCCACCCCTGCCCATGGCAGGGACACCTCCCACTGTCCCAGGAAGCTCCAAGCCCCAATGTCCAGCCTGGCCCTGGGCACTGCCAGGGATCCAGGGGCAGCCCCAGCTTCTCTGGGAATTCCATCCCAGCCCCTCCCCACCCTCACTGGGAAGAGCTCCTTCCTAACTGATTCATTTCCTCTTAGTGGATAATTGATTTTGGAATCCAGGTGAGGGGAAGCCCCAGAGTCTTTGTAGGAGGTGCCGCCCCAGACCACGACCCCCAAACCCTTTCCTGAGCTCGCAGCTCTCATCCCACAGCTCCTACCCCACAGACACACGGAATTCCTTGATTTGTAGGGAAGAGGCACAGCTTGCTGCCCGTTCCTGTGGTTCACTGCCTGTCCCTGCTCTCAGCTGAGGCCCCTCCAGCTCTCCTGGGTGTGGATGAAGGAGCCGAGCGTCCCCTTGGCTCGTCACCCCCTCCCCTCATCCCCAGCCCTTCAAGGACCTCATTTCCCTGCAGCTCCAGTGGCAAATTCCCGCTGTCAGCCCGGAGCAGCAGCGATGCCTGGAAGGGCTTGGGAGCTGGGAGCACCTGGCTGAGGGTACCCAGCACCCTCAGGAATCTGCCAGCCTCCAAGGGAGCTGCTCCTGGCTTTGAGGACTTGGGGACCCCCCAGCACCGCCCCGAACCCATGGGGTGTGGCCCATGGGGACGAGTCCAGCAGTGCTGGAGTCGGGTGGGAACTAAAATAGCAAAAAATCACCCAAATCCACGGCGAGGGGGTGAGAGCAGCTGTGGGATCAAAGCCAGAGGAGCAGCTGTGAGCAGGCCCAGGGATTTCTGAGCGCTCAGGTTTGGGTCCATGATGAAAACCTGATCCTAATCCTGGCTAATCCCCTGGGCTGCCATTTTACAGCTCAGGCCATAATTGTGTTTTCTCCCTGTGCCTTGCCCCAGTCAACATCGACCCAAGGAGGGCAGATCCTGGGCAGAACCTCAAAATGTGGGGATTTCCAGCATGACTGAAACACCCCCGTGCAGGGAGGGCGGTCGTGTGAGAGAGACACAGGTCAGGGATGAGAAGAGGCTTTTCCAGAGCCTCTTCCCATCTGGTTCCCAGAGCTCCCTAACAGCTCTCAGATGCTCCCACACTGACGTGGATCCTTCCAAATTGCTCGGTATTTACTGGCAATAGGCTGGGGGGGTCTCAAAGCTGAAATAATGAGAGGCTGCCAAGGTAGGAAAAAAGGGATTTTGGCTGTTTGCTTGGTCTGGGGGGGAAATAATTGAATATTGGAGAATTCTGGAGCTGGTGCTTTATTCTGGGCCCTGACTGAGCTCCTTGGCAGGAGTGAATCCATCCAAGCTCGCGGTTTAAAAGGCATGTGCTGTGACCCCGCAGTGGCATTGAGCACAGAAATGCTGAGTCACCCTGTGGAACAGGTGCTGTAACTCCCTTTTGCCTTTTCCTGGGGGATTTTTGGCAGCCTGGGGGGATGCTCAGGCTCTGGAGGGGTGGAAGTTCTGCTCTCCTCGCACGTGGATTTGGTTCCTCGTGGATCCGTGCTCACCCCGCTGTGGGGAAGGAGGCAGCAGCAGCCTTGCAGCTGCAGGGATCTCTCACAGGGCAGGAATGGGTCAGATTCCTTTGATTTAGTAAATAAATCCCTCCACCAGGCTTGAGCGTCCCCTCCCCATCACCTGTGGAGTGAGCAGAACATGGCAAAAATCAGGATTTAACCCCAATTCCACAGCCAAGATCCCCCTGTGCTCCCGTGGCGCCTACCCCAAACCTTCGATTTAATTTTATTTTTCTTCTTGCTCCATTTGCCTCCACCCCACGAGCTGAGGGTCAGTGGGAACTCTCCCTGGGGTTTGGGGCTGGCTCCATTGTGCGCTCGGCCGGGCTCTTCCCACCACAAAGGGCCTCTCATCCCCGCCAGCCCTCGAGATGCTGCTGGAATATCAATCCTGACCCGGCCCCGCTCACTTTCGCCGAGTCAGTGCTTCCCTGAGCCAGATGGCTCCTCCAGAACTTCTCATATTTTACATAGAAATCCAAGAAAAAAGGGGAGGAAAAGGCCCATTCCAGCCGTGCCTACAGAGACGCCTGTTTGGCTCCAGCAGCTGCTTTGATTATTTCTTTGTTTTGGTTTTTTTTTCCTCCCTTTCGTGTGGGCTGTTTCTAGGCAAATTCCTTAAAAAAGAAAAAAAGCCCAGAGAAGCCACAAAGCACTGGGAAAGGTCAGGGGCACACAAAGGAGGAGGGACATGGCCGCTGCTCCTCGGGAATACTGAACACCCCCAAACTGCCCCAAACTCTCCCCAGGGTGCCAGGAGCGGACGGGCAAGGTGGGACCCCGATCCCGGGAGTGCTGAGCGCCGGTGCAGAGGTAACTGTGACCCCCGCCAGCTGCAGCAGCTGCTTCCAGGCAGATTTTATTTCAATTTATTTCCCCCTCCATCCCCTTCTCAGAGGCGGTTTTGGATCCGGATGGGATCCCAAGGCCGAGGTGGGGAACGAGCACACGGCCCCGTTGCACCATCCCGACAACAGAACAGCCAAGTGTGATGCCTGCATGGCTCTGGCACTGGATATCCCAGGATTTGGGGCTTTTTAAGGCAGAAATAACCGCTTGAGCCTGTGTGATGCAGCCCACAAAGCTCCCTCTGGGGATTCTGCACAAAGCTGGAGCTAATTGTGAGAGCATTTCCAGCCTGGCTGCGTGGGATGGGGATTCCTTTGGGATTCTGCTCTTGGCAACGGGGTTGGAGAATCCTTTGGGATCATGTTCCTCACATCAGGAACGGGATCCTGGTTCTGACGGCGGGGATGGGGCGTCCTTTGGGACTCCGGTCTTGGCACCAGGGGTGGGTCTTTGAGACCCCAGTCCTGAGGTGCAACCCGGGTGGAGCCAGGGTGTCCTTTGGGAACCCCAAACCTGCTCCAGGGATGCGAGCTGGAGCATCCTTCGGGATGTCCGGGCGGGGACATCCCAGGTCCCAGAGGTGGCATCCTTTGGGGTCCCTAGTCCTGGCACCCGGATCCCGGAACCGAGATGTCCTTCGGGATCCGGGTTCCGGGATGACCCCGGCTGAGGGAGGGGGTGTCCCCCGCGCTCCCACCCGCGGCCCCGCCCGCGCCCCTCCCCGCCGCGTCCCGCCCCGCCCCGCCCAGGGGCGGCCCTACGGGGGCACCGGCTGCGGAGCGGAGCGGGACCGGCACCGGCACCGGCACCGGGTGAGTGCGGGCGGGATGGGGCGTCCCCAACCCCGTCCCCAACCTCGTCCCCATCCCCGTCCCCATCCCGGTCTCCATCCCCATCCCCGCCCCCTGCGCGGGGAGCGGCCCCGGGGCTGAGCCGCGGCCCCTCCGCAGCCGCGGCCGCAGCGAGCGGAGGCGAAAACCGCGCTCACCGCCGGGAACGGGGGGGATCCGGCCCCAAAACCGGGGTGTCACCTCAGCACCCACCGAACGCCCTCAGCATCGCCCTCCCGCCGGGCTGGAGCAGCCGCAGCGCCCGCGGCTCCCACCCCGGACACGGCACCCTCTGGCCCCGTCGCGCCCGGGCGGGACCCGCCCGCCGCCGTCCCGGAGCCCACGAGGAGCCCCTGGTGGGCACCGGCTCCTCCCGGAGGGCTTCACCCTGAGCGCAGCCAACGGGTCCCCTCGCCTGTCCCCAAGTGACCCGGCACCCCCCCCGGCATCCCCGGCCGGCTCTGCCGCCGCTCAGCGCTCCCTCCTTCCCTCTCCCCTTCCAGGACGGAGCAATTGGGCTGGAGAACAATAGCGGCGCTGGAAAACAATGGAGCTGCCGCACCTCCCCGCCTAGGGATGCGGGCCGGACGCGGGGAAGGGATCCCAGCTCAGGAGTAGCGGCCGGGCCGGAGGCAGCGCCGGCAGCGCGGCTGCTGCAGCGCAGGATCCGCGGGACGGGGTGAGCGCTCGGCCGCGCGTGTCCGGTCGTGCCCCAGACACCGCTGAGCGGAGCGGCTGCTGGAGGCTCCCGGGAGGAATCGCCGCCTTCGGATGATGCTTTGCTAGCGATCGCAGCGGGATCGAAGCGCCCTTGGGCCGGTTAAAAGCCGCCCCGGGCTGCCGGGGAGCGGCAGCGTTGGTGCAGGAGGGAAAATCGCGGCCTCCCCGGGGAGCGGGATATTCCCACAATCCCTCAGCTGCGCCAAATCCGCCTCTCCCGCCCCAGCGGGGGATGCCGGCGATGCTGCCGAGGCTCCCGTGTGCTGCGAGGGAGGGGACCGAGGCAGCAAAACCCCCCCAAAAATGCAGATTTCTTTGCAGGAGCGGGGAAGAACATCCCTCTCCTGCTGAAAACACGGTTGGGGGGGAGGGTTGGTACTTTTTTTTCTTGTTTTGTTGTGTTGGAGCTTCGCATCTCCCCGGGAGCTCGGCGAGGGTGAGGGGCTGTGAATGCGGCCAGGCTCCCTCTGCCCCGCGGGGCAGGTTGGGCTGTAGGGTTGCGGGAAGGGGGTTTAGGGAGGTCTATTTTTAGGGAAGGGAACAAGTCTGGGCTCCGTGGGGTCTGTCCGGCCTGGAAGCAGCGGCGGGAGCAGCCGAGGGCTGTGCGGGGAGGCAGCGAGGGCTGGGATCCTCCTGCCGCGGGCGCAGGGCGTTGGTTCGATGCGGAGCTCAGTTAAAAGCGCTTTGCGAAGCATCAGGAGAAGCTCGGGCCGGGCAGGGCACGGCGGAAACGCGTCAGCTCCGAGGGGGAAACTGAGGCACGGCGGTGCCGGGAACGGAGACGGCCCCAAACTGCTGCGGTTGAGCAACGGAGAAACTTCCACTTTGCCAGCCCTTGGATCTGGGTGGTTTCCAGCCTTTTTCCAAAGCCGCGGCGGGATGTCGGGGTCGGCAGTGCCTGGTCTCCGCTGGGGAAGCTCCAGGAGCCGCCTCTCCCCTCCACGCGCAGCCTGCTTCTCTCCAGACCCAAAAAAGGAAGAATTTGCCCCTTTCCTCGGAAGGGGATGTGATGACAGAGGCGAAGGTGGCAAAGCCGGGGCGTAAACAGGAAACGACTCCTCAGCACGGGAGGATGAACCTGCATTTTGGAGCTCCCCTTCCCTCCCAAAATGCGCCTTTTTTTGGGCTGCAGTTCATCCCCGTGTCCTCTTCGAGGGAATGGGGACTTTGGCTTCGCCCCTTTGTGTCACCAGGATGCTCTGGAGCAAAGCTCCGAGTGGTACCAAAGGCTCCACCCTGGGCTGTGCTGCTCCAGGAGGGGTTTTTTCACTCACTCTGGTGGTTTTGGCACCACTTTCACGCGTGCCAAGAGCCGCGTCCTTTAATCCTCCTGGAACATCCCCAGAGCTTTTCATCACTTGCCAGGGGACACCCACGGTCAGGATGCTCCTTCCTGCATCCCACAGCTGGGAACCCTCAAATCTGGGGCCCCACAAGCACCTGCTGCCCCCACGTTTATCCCAAACCTGTGAAGTCGGCTGCAGGATCGCCCCCCGGTACCACTTTTGATGGATAAATAGGATTATTCCTGGGTTTGCTCCCTGTGGGAGGATGGATGGGGGCAGCAGAGGCGGCTGCTGGCTGCAGGAGGAGGGCTGGTGCTGGGTTTTGCTGGATTTTGCTGGATTTTGCCAGGTTTTGCCGGGTTTTGCCGGGATGCTCGTGCAGCTCCTCAGCTGCTCAGGAAACCCAAAGCTTTGTCAGCTCTTCTGTGATTTTTCGGTGGCAACTTTTTCTTCTGCTTTTTCTCCGGGCAGACCCTGAGCCCCAGGGCTGGGCTGGGCCAGTTTCCTGCCCTTCCCCTCCTGCTCTGACTCCAGCACGGCCTCGTGTGGGGTTTCAAACCTGCCACGGAGTATTTTTGCTGTTGCCAATCGTTTATTTGCTGGGATTTATCCCAGCGTGTGGGATGGGACACCGGGACTGTTGCCCTGCAGAGGCTGTAGGGTTTAGATTCATCCTCTGACAGGTTTTACAGCCTTGGTTGTTATTTACCCGCCTGGATTTTGGCGTGGATTTGGGTGTTTTTCTTACAGGAAAAGGGTTTTTTCCCCCAGGGGACTGGGAGGAAGCACATGGCAATGTGGGAGGTGGAAGAAAACAGCAGCTTGCAGAGCAAACACTTTTTTCTCACCTCAGTTTCTCTTCTGGGAGAAGGGAAGGGAGGGAAAAGACCCTGGAAAAATGAAATCCTGTCTAGGAGACCTTGTACAAACATCCAAGGAAAAGCACGACCCCAAAAGCCCTTTTTTCATCGTTCAAAATCACCCCAGTTTCACATTCCAAGGTCTCTTCAACACCTGATTTCCAAACTGTTTTGAACCCATGAGCGCCCCAAGGGCTTCACCCCAAATCCCATTTTAATTCCATTTTGCAGCGTCCAGAACTCACACTTCAGATCTAAAGGGGGGCCTGTCCCAAGGTGGGATTCTGGGGACTTCCCAAGTGTTTGCAAGGCCCAAAAATCCAGCTGGGATTATTAAAAAGCTGAAGGAACAGCCCAGCATCTCTGCCTGCTTGGAAAATCACCCCTCGTGCCACCACGGGGCTTGGGGTGGCCCAAGGCAGCAGCAGCCTCACACAGTTGGAAGCTTTGTGGAATGAAATAAGAGTAAAACAAACGGAGGAAAGGAACAATTCCCATTTACACCCCTCCCACCCCCAGCCCTGGCGTCGCCGGGACACCCGTGGATGCTCCAAATGCAAATTTAGCGTAAGGATATCTCGGCAGGGATTAAACTTTCAGTGAGTTTGCGGCGCCTCTGCCCTTATCTGATCTCCCTCCCTTCGCACCGCTTTTCCCGCAGGAGCCTCTCCGAGCTCCACCCACACCTGCATCCTCCGGGGCCTTTGCCAGCCCCGAGGGAGTTCTATTTGTATTTTTATTTGTATTCCCCCCGTTCTCCGCGGGAGGGTGGCGGGGATGCGGGGATGGGGCGGCTCCCGCTGAGGGCTCCCTGCTCCCTCCCGCAGCTCGGCTCCCATGAGCGCGCAGCCCGAGGATGGATTTCGGCGGCGGAGGGGACCTGGTGCCCTGCGGGAAGGACAAATTCATCCCCAAGTAAGAGCCTCGGGAACGCCGGGACGGGCAGGGAGACGGGGGGAGGCGGGAGCTGCGCGGCTGGCAGTATTCCAGGGGGAATATGTGGGATACAGGATACGGAATGTAGGGTACGATGGGCTACCTGTAATCCGAAATGTGTGAGGTCATGTGAAAGGTGCTGTGACCTGAAATGTGTAATGAGTGACATATAACGATACATAACGGTATATGACAATATATAGCAATATGTAACAGTATATAGCAATATATAACGGTATATAACAATATATAGCAGTATATAACAGTATGTAACAATATAAAATGGTATATAGCAATATACAAGAGTATATAGCAATATACAACAGTATATAACAATATGTAACAATATATAGCAATATATAACAGTATATAGCAATATATAGCAATATATAAGAGTCTATAGCAATATATAACTATATAGCAATATATAACGGTATATAGCAATATATAACATTATAAATGCAATATATAACATAAATGCAATATATAACATTATAAGTACAATATATAATATCTAACAGTATATAACATTATGTAACAATATATAACAATATATAACAATATACAACAACATAACAATATAACATTATAAATACAATATATAATATATAACAGTATACAGCATTATAAACACAATATATAACAGCATAAACACAATATATAACATAAATACAAGATATAACATATTATTTATTACCTACAGTATTTTTTGATCTAAATATATATAATGTATTAATATATATTTTATAAAAATATAATATATCATGTGTAACATATAACAATAGATAACAGTATATACCAGCATGTAACAATATATAGCAATATATAACAGTATATAGCAATATATACCAATATATAACAATATATAACACTATATAACAATACATAGCAATATATAACAATATATAGCAATACATAGCAATATATAATATATAATATGTAACAGTATATAACATTATAAACACAATATATAACATTATAAATACAATATATAATATATTATCCATGATCTATAACATACAATATATCTTTGAACTAAATATATATATACTAATATATATAAAATATATAATTTATAACATCTAACAATACATAACAATGTATAACAATATATGACAATACATCATTTATAACCATATATAAAGTTATAAATGCAGTATACACCACTATAAATACAATATCTATCATCTTGTCCATGACCTGTAACACACAATATTTCTTTGAGCTGGAAGGATGGGAGCAACTCTGGGTTTTAACTCAGTTCAGAGGCTTTTGGGAAGAAAAAGCCGTTCTGGGTGGAAAAAAACCCCCACAATTTCCTGAAAAAGAAAACGGTTGCCAGTGGGATTTGGAAGTTTTCCTCAGGAGTGTGGCCAAATGTGGCCATAAACTCCCATAAAAAACGGGCTTTGCTGAAAAAGCCCTGATTAAGAATTGTTCTCCCGTTCTTTGGTGAAGAACAAAGTGACAGGATCCTGAGTTTTAAGGGAGATTTAAAGGGAGGTAAAGCAAATATTGGACATTTCCCTTCGCATGACCCCATGGTTTGGGCTGGTTTGTGTCGGCCGGGCGGTGCTGAGCCTCCTGAGCCTCCTCCAGCCTCGGGAATTAAGGGAATTAAAGCCCACCTGGCCTGCCTTATTTTGACTTTCCAGCGATTTTTCTCCTTGTCCTTTATTCATTCCATTCTCATTTTCATATGTATCTTTATTTCTATTTTTAAAATTTTATTTTTATCTGGATTTTCATCTTTGTTTTTAATCTTTATTTTTGTTTTCATTTTGAATTTGGCCCCGGAGCGGGGCTCAGATCTTTGTTCTGAGGGCTGGAGCCGGGAGCCGACGTGACCAAGTGATCACTCGTGACTCCAGCGTGACCCCCGGAAAATTGATTTGTTTTTCAGCCTCATGACCAGCTGCCCCGAGGTCTGATGGGGTTTCTTGTGCCTTTTTGGGAGATTTATGGGGGACACGGTCACAGGGAGCTTCTCCCCCTAACTGTGGGTGCAAAATGTTGGACCCCCAGCAAAAACCTTCAACCAGGGAGGGCTGGAGGAGGCAAAAGACCCAGATCTGGCTCAAATAAAGCTGGATTTGGGTCCCCAGCAGCGCAGCAGGTTCCTCAGCCAGGGAAGCAATTCCTGCTTTCAGCCCAGGGGTCCCTGAGCGGTGCCTGCAGCGTCCCCCTCCTCCCCCAAAGCCCATCTCAGCACCTTTCCCGTTCTTCCCCCCAGGAATGAGCTGCTCCTGCACTTGAAGACCTACAACATCTACTACGAAGGGCAGAACCTGCAGCTGCGGCACCGGGAGGTGAGAAATGCCCCAGGCAGAGGGAAACTGAGGGAAGTGAGACAGAGAATCGTGGAGCCACGGAATGGTCTAGGCTGGAAGGGACCTTAGATCAATCCAGTGCCACCCCTGCCCTGGGCAGGGACCCCTCCCGCTCTCCCAGGGTGCTCCAGCCTGGCCTCGGACACTGCCAGGGATCCAGGGGCAGCCCCAGCTCCTCGGGGAATTCCATCCCAGCCCCTCCCCACCCTCCCAGGGAGGAATTCCTTCCCAATACCCCATCCAAACATGGAATCGTGGAATGGTTTGGGTTGGAAAGGACCTTAAAGATCATCTCGTTCCAACCCCCTGCCGTGGGCAGGGACACCTCCCGCCATCCCAGGGTGCTCCAAGCCCTGTCCTTGGACTCTGTAGACTGGAGAAGAGAGACTGGATCTGATGGATCACTCAGTGGATATGGAATTGGTCCCTGAGGTCTCTTCCAGCCCAGACCATCCCACGGTTCCCTGTCCTGTGGGGCACTCCCAGATGTTCTGCCCTGGTCCAGGTGGGCGATGTCCGTTCCCCCATCCTGGAAGGTCACCGAGTTTTCCAGGCCTGGTTTGTCCCAGTGGAGCCACCCTGGCTGTCACCAATCCCGATTTTCCCTGTGCCTCAGCACAGTTCTCAGGAGGATCTGCCCCGTGGCCTTACCAGGAACGGGAGTGAGACCGAGTCCAAAAAGTCACAGAATCACAGAACATTTGGGTTTCAAAAGACCCCAGAGACCCCAATCCCCACCCCACACTCCCGGCCGTTCCCTGGGGTGCTGAGGATCCCGTCTGTGCCGCAGGAGGAAGGGGAGCTCATCGTGGAGGGGCTGCTGAACATCTCCTGGGGGCTGCGCCGCCCCATCCGCCTCCAGATGCAGGATGACAACCAACGCATCCGCCCGCCGCCCTCCTCCTCCTCCTGGCACTCGGGCTGCAACCTGGGCGCCCACGGGTGAGTGGGGGGGGGCACAGACAACCCCAAAAACTCACAGACAGCCCCCAAAACACATAGACAGCCCCAAAACACACACAGACAGCCCCAAAAACACATACAAAACCACACAGATGCCCAAAACACACACAGCCCCAAAAACACAGACCCCCCAAACACACACAGCCCCAAAAACACACACAGACAGCCCCAAAAACACACACAAAACCACAAAGACACCCCAAACACACAGCCAGCCCCAAAACCACACAAACAGCCCCAAAACCACTCAGACACCCCCAAAACCACACAGACACCCCAAAAACACTCAGACACCCCCAAAACCACACAGACACCCCCCAGCCTGTCAGGGTTTGCTGGTTGCACCCCCAGCTGCTTCCTCTGGGTTTTCTTTGTCCCAGCTGGAACCAGCAGCAGCGGGGCTGGAGGGGCAAAGATTCCCTGGGTGACCATTCCCTCTGCGGCCACACGCGGACAGGGCACCCACCACCACCTCTGTCCTCCCGCAGGTCCGTGCTGAAGCCCAGCACGCTGCCGGACATCCAGGTGACGGACGCAGAGGCCGCGCCCAGCACGGAGACTCCCGGGAACGGCGCAGGTGAGCCGGGCTCGGATGCGCCTGGGCTCCGCTTTGATTTGAGAAAACAGGAACCAGGCTTGTCCTTAACTCCAGGCTCGGTTTCCCATCCTGCTCCAGTCAGGCCACTTCCAAAATTAATTCTTTTATTCAATCCTTTCTCGGATGGCCCAAAACTCGATGATCTTAAAGGTCTTTTCCCACCTCAGTGATTCCCTGATTCCCAAGGGGTTTTGCCCGCAGTGAGATGTGCTGGAGATGAGCTTGGAAAGAAATGGGGGGATGGAGCAGAGATCCCTCGTGGGAGCGCAGGGAAAAGGATGTCGGCGCTTCCCCTTCCCGGAGGCTCCGCGTTTCGGGAAGAAGAATGGGAGCATTGGGAAGCGCCGTTGCCATGGGGAAGTCAACACTGCTGCGAAGTGTTTGTGCCCTCCCTGGTTTTTCCTCTGCAGAGGGGGAAGAGCTCCGCCAGAGCTTCGTTAACCCCTTGTTCTAAGGAGCAGGGCACAGCTGTCCCACCCGGAATTCCCACAGGGAAAACCTGCTGGATGCATTTTGCTCGTTCAGCTGGGGCGTTGTACAGATGTTCTGGGCTTTTGGCGTGTTTTTTGGGGGTTGGGGGGATAAAGAAGGACCAGCTCATCCATTTGAGAGGAGCTGGGTCCTTGCAAAACTTCATCCACGAACCCCCATCCGTGGTCCTCCAACTTTTTCCCTTTTTTCTTTTTGCTCTCCCCACTCACACCACTTTTCCCCCTTTATTAAGTCTCTCGCGGGCAATCCCCACCCCAGGTCACCCCACCACGATTCCCCAGCAGCTCTCTCAGCCTTATGGCCTCAATCCTCTGCCAGCACATACAAAAAAAAAAGCCTTTTATTGCATTTTCCCTAAAATCCAGTAAAAAACCAGTGCCCGGCGTGGGCGCAGAGCTCCTTGGGAGCACTCGGTCACCGCGTGTGCAGCTGGAGCAGCGCCTGCCGGAGATTTCTCCCTGCTGCAGACATGCTTTGAATTAAAACACCCAAAGCCGGAGCCTGAGAGGTTCATTAAAAATGGATGAAGAGCTGGTTTATAATAATCTGGATCCGGGCCAGTTTTCATGCAGAGATCTGAGGCTCTGCCCTCGTTTGCCTGTCCTCATTAAAGGGAAGGAGAACAGAGAAAGTTAAATTATGGAAAAGCGAGGGAAGATGCTCGAGTTCCCGGGAGAAGAGGTTTTATCCAGGTAGCAGCACGGATTTAGGCAGCTAATTCTGAATTAATGACCTTCCTCGGCAGCTGGGGGAGAAGAAACCGGCTGCTGCGGTTTAAGTGGGGGGATTAAACGCGTCCTGGGAAGTTTGTAGGGGTGAGGAAGTTTGATCCTGGGGTGAGGATTTCTGCACCCACGTGGGGACTCCCAGTGGCTGTTTTGCAGCAGGAAGATTCTGGAATCAGGGAATCTCCTGAGTGGGAAGGGACCCACAGGGATCATCGACCCAACTCCCAGGACACGCCAGCAAATCCCACCCTGTGCATCCATGCGAGCGTTGTCCGAGCGCTCCTGGAGCTCCGGAGGAGAACCTGGGCGGTTCCCCCTGCTCCCAGCGCCCATCCCCACGGTCCCACGGGTGTTTTGCAGCCCCCAGGCCGCCGGAGGAGGCCCCGCAGCTGATGCGGACCCGCAGCGATGTCGGCGTCCGGCACCGCGGCAGCGCCCGCACGCCCGGCGAGCAGCGGCGGCTGCGCCGGCACCGCTTCTCCATCAACGGCCACTTCTACAACCACAAGGTGAGCCCGGGCTCCGGGGGGATCCGGGGGATCCGGGGGATCCGGGGGGATCCGGGGAGAGCCCTCAACGGCGTTTGTGCCCCGCAGACCTCGGTGTTCACTCCCGCCTACGGCTCCGTCACCAACGTGCGCATCAACAGCACCATGACCACGCCGCAGGTGCTCAAACTGCTGCTCAACAAGTTCAAGGTACGGTCGGCAACCCCGCAGGGCTCCTGGGCTGCTCTGAATGTAGAGTTTGTATTAAATGTGTAAAATCCGCATTCGTTTTATGCATATATATATATATATATATATATGAATTTTTATATTGTCTATATAACTTTTTATATTAGCTATATAAATTTCTATATTATAAATATATCTGAATTTTTACATTTTATATATCAATTTTATATTATATATATGAATATTTTATTATATTTATATCAAATATGTATATTATATGTATAAAATCTGCATTCAGTTTATATTTATATTTTATATATATATAAGTATATATATATGAATATTTTATTATATTTATATCAAATATTTATATTATATGTATAAAATCTGCATTCAGTTTATATATATATTTATATGTTTATATATATATTTGCATTTTATATATCTATGTATATATATATCTGAATTTCTATATTATATATAGAAATCTTTATATTATATATATAAAACCTATATATCATATGTATGAAATCTGCATTCAGATTATATATATATATATATGAATCATTACATTACGTATAAATCTTTATATTAGATGTATAATATCTTTATATATATAGAATATATATAACGATTATATATATTTAATATATTTTATATATGATATATGTATATATTTATATATAGTTTTAATATGTGTATATATTTATTTTATATATAATATATAATATATAATATGTAATATATATTATATAATATATATGGTATATGTGTTATATATCATATATATTATATATATGATATATATTATATATGTTATATATTTTTTTCTATTTATATTTATATATATATAAAATCTGCATTCAGATATATGTGTGGTGTGTACTCTATACACATCATATATAAAAATATATAAATAGATTAGATATATCAGATTTTTATAAATTCGTATTTGAATATATATTTATAATGAATATTATACACGCAATTATAAAATATCATATTAAGTGTAATTTCATTAATGTGTTATATATTATATATAAATCATATCAATAAACTACGTGTGTATCTTAGTAAATATAATAAACACTACAGAAAATATGTTAATGCATACTTATAAATAAAGATGTTAGTGTGATATATAATATATACTAAATCTAATATCTAATATTATTAGAAGTATTATATATATGATTAAATGTAGACATTACACAATATTTTATCTAATACAAATAATACATATTTAATATATATAATGTAATATATAATGAATATGTATTATATATTCTATAGAGGAATAATTTATCATATCTATAAATACATTTAATGTATTTAATGATTCATTAATTGTATAGTTGTATGAATATTTGTATACCTTTGCACTTACACAGATCTGTAGTTACATATCCGTATCTCTGTATAAAATGCACCAGCCCGGTGAAATAATGGGATTTTGGGGTCGATTCCTGGGGCAGCCCAGGGCAGAACCCGTCCCTTTAGCAGAGCTTTGTGTCTGCCCCCAGATCGAGAACTCCGCGGAGGAGTTTGCTCTGTACATGGTGCACACGAGCGGAGGTGAGTGCCCCAAATCACCCTGGGAGTGCCCCAAATCACCCTGGGAGTGAGTACCCCAAACCACCCCGGAGTGAGTGCCCCAAATCACCCTGGGAGTGAGTACCCCAAATTACCCTGGGTGTGAGCACCCCAAATCACCCCGGGTGTGATTGCCCCAAATTATCCTGGACATGAGTGCCCCAAATTACCCTGGGTGTGAGAGTCCCAAACCCTCCTGGATGTGAGGGCCCCAGATTATCCTGGATGAGCGACCCAGGCCCCCCCCGCAATGAATGAGTGCCCCAAACCCCCCTGGATGTGAGTGCCCCAAACCCCCCTGGATGTGAGAGCCCCAAGCCCCCTGGATGTGAGGGCCCCAAACCCCCTCGATGAGCGCCCCAAACCCCCCCAGCAATGAGTGAGTGCCCCAAAGCCCACCCGGGAGTGCCCCAAAGCCCACCCGGGAGTGCCCCAAACCCCACCCGGGAGTGCCCCAAAGCCCCTCGGCGCTGCCGCCTCGGCCCCGGCGCCGCCCGGGCACTGCCGGGCCCGACCCCGCGGTTCTGGCGTTGCAGAGAAGCAGAAGCTGCGCGGCAGCGACTTCCCCCTGCTCGCCCGCATCCTGCAGGGCCCCTGCGAGCAGGTGTCCAAGGTGTTCCTCATGGAGAAGGACCAGGTGGAAGAGGTCACCTACGACGTGAGTGTGCCCGCACGGGATGCGCGTCACCCTCGGGTGGCCTTGGAAAAACCGGGGGATCACCGGAGCATGGGATGGTTTGGGTTGGGAGGGACCTTAAAGCCCATCCGGTGCCACCCCTGCCCTGGGCAGGGACACCTCCCGCTGTCCCAGGCTGCTCCAAGCCCCATCCAACCTGGCCTGGGACACTGCCAGGGATCCAGGGACAGCCCCAGCTGCTCTGGGAGTCCCATCCCAGCCCCTCCCGACCATCACAGGGAAGAATTTATCGCCAGCGAACAGATGCGTGCTGGAGCTGCAGGAATTGCTTTGCTCCTGGGTCTCTCCACGAAAACTCCCGGTCCTACGGGAAAATCCTCGTTCTGTGCTCCAAGAGCAGCTCCCAGCCGGAGCCGACGCCCCCAGCCCGATTGTGCCATCCCGAATCTGATCACGGAAGAGCGATTTCAGCGCAGCCTTTGGCGTAATTGGTGTTTTTCCAGCCGGGAACGCGCCGCGGGTGGGAGCGGCTCCGTTGTGCCATCTGCCGGCTCGCCAGGCAGAAATCCCGGCTCCAACGAGGCGCTTTTGGGCTGAATTTGGGCTTAAGCAGCTCTGAGACTCCGGGGACGCTCGGACAGAGCCACCTCGAGCAGCCAGGGGGTGAACTAAAAGAAATAAACCTTAGGTGGATTTTTTCCCCCAATAATTATCCGGTGCTCGCTCGTTTGCGCGAGCTGGCGGTCACTCCGTGCAGAGGAAACGTCATTTTTTTAGGGTTTGCTGCAAAATTTTGGGATCCTTGATTTCCCCGGTTAAATCTAAGGAGAGGATGGGGGCAGTGGGGGTCAGTTCTTCACCCTCTTCATCATTTCCTGCTCTTCCTCTCCCGCCCAGGTCGCCCAGTACATCAAATTTGAGATGCCCATCCTCAGGAGCTTCATCCAGAAGCTGGAGGAGGAGGAGGACCGGGAAGTGAAGAAGCTGAAGCACAAGTATGTGGGGCTGGGAGCTCCAAGGGGGGATGCCAGGAGGGAAGGACATTCCTGGGGGGGCTGCTTTGGTCACAAAAATTCATTTGCACAGCCCTGCATCCCGGGTGCGGGCTTTGCATTGCTCCAGGGTTTTCTTGGCCAGCTGGGCGCTGGAAAATCCCCTTTTCCTTGTCCTGTGCCTCCCCAGATACTCCATCCTGCGGCTGATGATCGAGCAGAGGCTGGAGGAGATCTCTGAGGGTCCGACGGCGATGTGAACGTCCGTGGGATGTGCTGCACCAAATCCCAACCCCCCGCCGTTCCCAGTGTCCATCTGGATCGCTCCAGCTCCGAGCCAACCCCCCTCCCACGCCTTCATCCGCGCACAATCCTCGGGGGGCTCTTCCCAGGAAGGCTCTGGCTGGTGGCAGCTTCAGCCAAAACCTCAAATCCCCTGGAAAACACGGGGGAAAACCAGGAAAAATTTAAAAATTAAAAAAAAAAAAAAAAAAAAAAAAAGAGGAAATCTGTGAGCAGCACAAAGCCGAGGATGGGGCTGAGCGAGGGCTGCCAGCGCTCCAGAGCTGGAGCTGGAGGCTCGGTTTGGAAGTGCCCAATGTGGCTCCCGGCTCAGTGGCAAGAGAGCACAAAAAAATTCCTCTTTTTTTTTTTTTTTTAGAGAAAAGCACATTCCTATTGCAATAATTCACAGGTGTCGGGAGGATTTTGTAAATCCAAAGGGTTGGCTGAGGTTTGGGGGGGTTTAACCCTGACCTGGGGGCTCACGGGTGGATTTCCAGCACAGGAGAAAATCCCATTTTTTCCAGCGCGTTCCCCAAACCTGCATCTGGCGGCGCAGCCCCCTCCGCCCCCCGCTCTAATTTGCACTAATATTTAGGGATTTTTAAGGAAACCACGATGTCAAACCTCTCTGGTAGCTGTAAATGCCAAATAGCACTCGCAGGGATAGCTGAGGGCCTCGAGCGTCTCGAGGGATGCTGGATGGAAAGGGGGGGAAGGCAGGAGGAGGTGGGAGGCAGAAATAAAGAGGATTTTATTTTCCAAATCCCTTTTCCAGCGGTGCCAGCGCATTATCCTGGTGAAACCAGGACTGGACTGGCTCCATTACCACCATCAGCTGGAAAAACCTCTTTCCTCCCAGGCTAAACCAGCAATATCAATTTTATACCTCGATGTGAACTAAACCTCTGACTTTCTCCCTCCCTTTGAGTTTTTGCAATGCATCTTTGTAATTTTTTTTTTTTTTAATGTTAATGGTACCTTTTCCACCTTTAACTCATGTTCGGGAAAGTGTTGTACAGCGAGAGGAGCTTCTGATGTGTTTGAAGGATGATTGTGGCACTGCTGCGTGGATTAACAATAAAATAAAATAAAATAAAATATGTAGCAACTTAATGCAGAATGAACCCCCCTGCGTCAGAGCCTGGCTTGTCCAAAATAAATCCCTTTTTGTGGATAGAAATGCCATGGAAATGGGCTCCATGGCAGCTGGGAGAGATGAGGGGAAAGAGTAAAACCTGCCTGAATCCCGGTGGAGAAGTTTCCCACGGAGAAACGCTCTTCCCTTACAGATTCACAGACTCACATCTAAATTGCTGGAGGATTTTTGGGGAATATCGGTCTGGTTTAGGGCTTATCCAGCCCTCGGGGGCTACTTATCCCCGGGCACCGCGGTCGGCAGGCTCCGTCCTCTGGCTGTTTCTCTCGCCGAAGGTAAAACCCCGCCGGTTTCGGCCTCCCGGAGGTGGAAGGCGTGCTGCCCGCAGGGTGTCCCGGCTGTGCTGTGTCCCTGGAGCCGGCTCAGCCAGCCCCCGCAGCCCCGTTATCCCTCCCCTGCAGGAGGGGGCAGGAGTGACGTTGGCCCCGCTGATCCCACCGGGAAAAGTCCGGAGCGAGCCGAGCCTGGCGGGCAGAGACGAGAAGAGCCATCACCGGCCCCGGGCGCAAGGGTAAGGACAGCACCCCTGGAGCTGTGGGGTGAAGAGGGAAGGAGCTGGGTGCAGAGCGAGGCGAAAAGCAGACGGGTTTGGCGCACAGCTGAGCTGGAGGTTGGGGTGGGGAGAGGAGCCCTGGGATGCTCCAGCGCTGGGATTTTCCCTGGCTGGTGATCCGCAGGTTTGGGTGATGGTGGGGAAGTAGAGAGGGGTGAAAAACAGGAAGGGAAAAACCTTGTGGAGGAATTTTTGGTGGAATTTGCGGCCCAGTTTTGGGGTGTTTCCAGCGGTGGTGCAGCTGCCAACAGCTGGAAGGGGGACACTTCTCTGGACTTTCTTTAAAATAACCCTGACAGCTGGAGGAGCAGGGCAGGGAAACGACGCAAATCAAATTAATCGAGCCCAATTTTCATTTTTGAAGCGCTGGGTTTGGAACGGGGGTCAGGCCTGGCACCTTCCAGCGGGGAGGGAATCGCTGACACAGGGATGCCGCGGCCGCGGCTGCCGGCCAGGGGGGCTCTGCTTTTTCAAAAGGCTTTTGTCAACACGGCCGCTGCTGTTTTGGGGATGATTTTGGGCCCACGATGGCTCAGCAGCTTCAGCACAATGAGTCTGTTTGCTCAGCCACCGGCCGGAGGGGCTGCGGGGTGGGGGACGGGTGGGGGAATCTCATCCCCGTGCTCCTGAGCTTCGTATCGGGGTGCGGGGAATGAGAGGGGGAATTTGGGAAGCTGGGAGGGTTTGTTTGCACCACGACGCCCACTCTCCCCACTTATCAAAAGTATGGAATAAGGTAAAAATGTACAATAGTGCAGGAAATCAGAGAATCCTGGAATGGTGTGGTTGGGAGGGACCTCAAAGACCAGCCAGTCCAACCCCCTGTTATGGGCAGGGACACCTTCCACTGGAATGTATTAACGATGTATTTTCTACTTAAATCAACATCATATAAAAAATAAGTATATATATATATATGTATAAATACATAAAAATATAATAAAATAACACTTAATAATATAATAATAATATATACATACTATACACATATATATACATATTATATACATCTCTACATATATATTATAATAATATATACAATAATATATAACACACAACATTATCTATTATTATATATTACGTGTTCTCTATTAGAAATCATTGGTTATTGATCATATATTGTTATATATTCCATATTATATAAGTAGTAACCTAACAATAAATGAATATATAGATAAATGATAACATACGTAATATATATAATTATATAATATGTAATATATAATAGATCATATATCATATATATCATATATATCATATATCACATATCATATAAAAATAAATAGTATCATATTATATAATAATACATAGATAAATGATTAAATACATAATATGTAGAGATAATATATCAATAAATGATAAAATACGTAATATATCTAGACAAAAGCCAGTGAGGTTAGCTCAGCTGGTGGCAGCGCGGTGCTGATAACACGAAGTTTGGGGGTTCGATCCCTCCACGTGCCACTCACAGAATCACAGAATGAACCAGGTCGGAAAAGACCTTGGAGATCACCAAGTCCAACCTGTGACCTAACACCTCCTCGTCAGCTAAACCGCTGGCGGGCTGGACTTGATCCTTGCGGGTCCCTTCCAACCCAGAGGATTCCGTGAGGTGAAATACATGAACAAAACGCACAGAGCCGCACAGATCCGCGACTCCGTCAGAGTCCCGTTAGAGTTCCGCCAGCCCGGGGCCGGGATCGCCGCCCTCACCGTGCCCCGTTGTGCCCGTTCCGCAGGTGGGGCAGGATGCGGCCCCTGGACCACGCCTGGTGCTGGGTGGTGATGCTGCTGCTCGCCCTCTTCAGCGACGTGGCCGGCGGCCGCCGCGGGGCCGGCGGGAGGAGCGGCGGGGCCGGCGGGAGGAGCGGCGGGGCCGGGGGGCTCCGCGGGGGCTTCCGCGCTGTGTCCCGCGGCGGGGGCGCCCCGGGCCGCGGCTCCAAGGTGGCCGGAGCCATCGCGGCCGGCGCTGCCGCGGGCTACGGGATGGGGCTGCTGGGGCGCCCGCGGCCGTCCCGCCTGGGCCACGGCATCCCGGCGGCGCGACAGCCGCCGCCCGCGGGCGGGTTCCAGGCCGGCGGCTGGCCCGACATGGGGGCCAAGCGGGGACCCCCCAGCCGAGCCCCCGGGGACCGGCGCGCCGGCCTGGGGCTCGCCCTGCTCTTGGCATCGGGCTCCTGCCTCGTCAGCCACGGGCTGCAGCGCTGAGCGCGCCCCGGGCACACGGCGAGCCCCGGCCGGCCGCGCCCGCCGGGATTTCCTCGCGAATGACTTTCCTGGGAGATTGGATGTGGCTTGGGGAAGTGGGAGAGGCGCTCCGTCGCTGCCGGAGCTGGGCAGCCGTCCCGGGGCTCACCCGGGAGCCGGATGGATCCTGCAAACCCCGCCTGGGACAGCGCCTACGTGAGCGAAGCCGGCCCTGCAAGGACCTGTGGAAATCGGCACCCGCAGCGATGCCGGAGCAGCCCCGCCAGCGCTCGGCCCTGGTTTCCCGTTGCACGGCTTTACCAGAAAACGCTCCTTTCCCCCCAGAAGAGCGCTGGGACTTGTGGGGAGGGGGGTGTGGGACTTGGAAACGGACCCCTCCGCCTTGCAATAAAGTTTGGCCTTGAGACAGCCTCTGTTTTTAACCAAATCCTTCGTCTCTAGCACCGGGAGCCACCCAGGGAAGAGCCGCACCTCCGGGGGAGGCTGCGGGGGTGGACAAACCCCACCGGGTCCCGTCTCTCTGGCTTTGATCTGATCTCCCCTAATCCTTGACATCCCAATATTTAGCATCCCCTGCCCAAAACACGCCCAGCTGTTGGACTGAGCCTCTCTCAGGCGTTTCGTGTTTGTCAGAGAGGAGGCAAATCCTCCATGGGAGAGATTAAAAGGAGCAGTGAGGGATATTTTGCCCTCCAGCAGCTGCGTTTTCTTCCCTAATCCCTGTCCTGGGGGGTCAAACCTTCCCTAAATTCGGGTTTTAGCTGCAGCAGCTCAACCTTTGCTGTGAGAACAGAAAATAAGCCGGGCCAAGCGAAAAACTTGGGATCCCATGAAGGCTTGTGAGCAGCTGTAATCCCCATCCTCCAGCAGGTGAGTCCTCACTGAAGGGTTTTTGAGCCTGGATGTTTGTGAGTGGGTCACCTCTCCTCGGAATGAGGGGTTTTGGGGATGTGAAAATCCTTATTGTCTCCCCCAGAGAGGAGTTGGGCTGGGCTTCACCTCTAACGAGGGTTGAAAGGAGCCCCAGCCAACAGATATTTGGTTTTGGGCCTCTTTTACAACGTTCTTTTAAGATTTTACAGAAGTCATTTGCTCCCGAAGGATTCAGCCGCATTCTGGAGCAGGGATGGCCCCCGAGGCCACGGCCTTGCCCAAATCACCGCCGTCCCTGGCTCGGGAGCAGCTTTTGGGCTGAGCAAACCCATCCATTCCTGCAACGCGCCGAGGGGTTGGGTTTTAATGTGCTCGTTTAAAATACCAAACAAACGCAGCAGAACCTCCAGCCGCAGCTCAGGTTTGCATTTTCCCACCACGTATTTTGCATCCAGGCCCAGGTTAAGCTTCAATGTCTGCATCCCTCATGAGCATTCTCTGTTCCTGGCCTTGAGCTGAGCTCAGAAATGCTGCAGGAATGACGCTGCTCTTCCTAAATCACATTCCCAGGTTTTTCTTGCCTCTTCCCTCCCATCAATGTTCAATACCTGGGGATACTTCTGACGTGGGAAGGATTTTTTGCAAGGGCGTGGAGTGCCGGGAAAAGGGGAAAAAGTTTCCCACTGCCGGAGGGCAGGGATGGATGGGATATTGGGAAGGAATTCCTCCCTGGGAGGGTGGGGAGGGGCTGGGATGGAATTCCCAGAGGAGCTAAGGCTGCCCCTGGATCCCTGGGAGTGTCCGAGGCCAGGCTGGACACTGGGGCTTGGAGCAGCCTGGGACAGCGGGAGGTGTCCCCTCCAACCCAAAAGCTCCGGTGTCCCCTCAGTTTAATTTCCAAAAAAGCCCTAATTAGCCATTAACATCCTCGTTAATCACCTCGCGCTGGGGAGCTTGGGGGTTGGACGGGGCTGATCTCGAGCATCCCCAGACGCCGAGATCCCTCGGGATGCGCTTTTCGGGAGAGCGGCTGGAGCCGAATCGAGGCATTTCCCAGCTCCGAAACAGCGACCGAGTGAGCGCCGGGCTCCGGCACAAAGCTCAGCCGGGTTTTGGAGCGTTCTTCGGGATATTCAGCCGTGTAAAAGCAGCCCCGGGAGCTGCAGCCGGACTCGGACGGGAGATGGAGCTGTTGGCCCGGGATTCCCGACACCGGAGCCGCCGCAGGGATAAAATCACCCCCGGCTGAGGTTTGTGCTCGCTCTTTGCATCACAAGCCTCTAAACCGCACTATTCCCCCTCCAGCTCTCTGCAAACGGAGCAGCTGTGCACCAAAATTCCTCTTTTTACGGCTTTTTCCAGGCAGGGAAAACATTTTCGGTGTCTCTGCCTGGATGGGGGGTGTTCATTCGTGGAGATGGGGGATGCCGGGTGCTGTGCAATGGGAGATTAGGCGGAGACTCTGAAAAAACAACTTCAGATTTTACTGTATTTAGACTTCGGGGTGTGTTTATTATCACCCTGGCAAACCAGAAACTCTCTCCGTCCTCGCTCCGTGTGAGGCTCCTGTGCACGCTCCAGGATTTGGAGTATTTAGCTAATTAATTAATGAATTTCTCTGGTCCAACAGATCGCTCCAGGGGGCCCAGGGGGCTCCGGGGTTATTTGATCCGGCTGTCCTTAAAGGACACGAGGGTTCAGACTGTGTCCCCACATCCTGCTTGGGTGCTCCTGGAAAGTTCCGACCTTCCCTGCTGAGCCAACGGCTCCAATAATCGCCCTAAAGCCCCGTTCCCCCGTGGTGGGTAAAAAACCGGGGTGCTGTGTGTGCAGGGAGGGGGAAATGTTGGTTTTGAGCTCGTCTGAGCACTGCCAGTGTGGCTCCCGTGACTGGGAGGCTGCAGCAGCTTCCCTGTGCTGGCAGGAAGGGAATGGAAGATGGGGTTTTGGGGTTAAAAATGAGTATTTTATGGTGCTGCTGCTGCTGAGGTCAAACCCTCCCCAGGGGAGGTCACGGGGCAAGGGCTGGAAGCCTCTTCCTGGAAATATCCATGTGTTCATCTCAGAAAATGGGAGGGGTTTTTATTCCATCTTCTGGGGAGGTTTTTATTCCATCTTCTGCATGGGGTGAAGTTTTTTCCTTCCTTCTTTTGGGGGAATTTTTCCTCCTACTGCGGAGCTGCAGCGCCTCAGAGCGGGGGCTGTCGGAGGATGGGTCCTCCGGTTGTGAAATGCAAATAAATGGAAATAAATCACATTGAAACCGATTTGCATCGAGCATGGGCTGATCCCCAGTGTGGGCAGCGGCTCCGGGGGGATTCTGCCCCTCGGTCCCCACCTGCAGCGCTGCCCCCAGCCCTGGGATCCCAGCGGGAGTGCGTGGAGCTGCTGGAGAGAGTCCAGAGGAGGCCACGGAGCTGCTCCAGGGCTGGAGCCCCTCTGGAGCCGGGCTGGGAGAGCTGGGGGTGCTCACCTGGAGAAGGGAAGGATCCAGGGAGAGCTCAGAGCCCCTTCCAGGGCCTGAAGGGGCTCCAGGAGAGCGGGAGAGGGACTGGGGACAAGGCATGGAGGGACAGGACACAGGGAATGGTTTCCCAGAGGGCAGGGATGGATGGGATATTGGGAAGGAATTGTTCCCTGGGAGGGTGGGGAGGGGCTGGGATGGAATTCCCAGAGCAGCTGTGGCTGCCCCTGGATCCCTGGCAGTGCCCAAGGCCAGGCTGGACATTGGGGCTTGGAGCAGCCTGGGACAGCGGGAGGTGTCCCTGCCATGGCAGGGGTGGCACTGGATGGGCTTTAAGGTCCCTTCCAACCCAAACCATTCCATGATTAGGCAGGGCCTGGGTCGGGCTTAACACCACTGAAACAGCAAACGTAAAAACTCTTTTATTAGGCAGAAATTGGAATTAGACAGAAATCAGAAAATACTCGTTGGACTGCAGCGATGCCATCAGTGGGAGCAGGGGAGGAGCAGAGGTTAACTGGGACTGTGGGGTTTGCGCCAGATCCGGCACTGGGAGGGAACAAAGGCTCCCTCAGGCCAGGGAGGGGGCACAGAGAGGGCGGAAAATGCCGCTTCTGTTCCGCGGGGCCGGCCGGGGGCTGTCGCACGAAGGAGGCTGCCGGGCATCTTGGCTTTATCCGTTTTAATTTGTACCAGACGTGGAACACTTAGAAAAGGCTCAGCACGGCAGATTCCGGGCATGCACCGTGACGGGTTTACAAAACATCCGCGTATCACAAAGTACGGGGCACCTCAAAGCCCTGCTTTTCCGGTGGGTGTCCTGAAAGGTTTATTTTCTATTTATATATATTTTTATATATTTTTTAATATATAATATATCTTCACTTAGCTTACACCAATGCAAAAAAACCAAAACAAAACAAATTTCATTGAGGACAGTGTTATTCAGTGCCTTGCAAAAACAAAAAATACACGAGAGATATTAAACAGAGCTCGGCTCGGCAAGCGCAGCGCCACGGATGTTACAGCTCGGCCCCAGCCCGGCATCAACCCAGCACACGAGAAGCAAGAATTTCACCCATTGCTTCCACAGGTCAGAGGAATTACTCACAAATGTGATGTTTTTTAAGCATCTCCCTTCCCAGGCCCGTTTTTCCTGATGCTGTTTGCTGGTCCGGTGTTATTTAGCTGATTTCAGTCTCTTGCTCCGTGCTCGACCCCCCTGAGAATCCTTTTTGCTGCATTTTAACGTCCTGTAGGCCAAGGTGCTGAAGCATGAACGTGACTTGTCACCTAGAGCATCCAAAATAGCTTTTTCTCGGGCTGGGACACACCATTTTGGGGGTGTTTGGGGCGTTCAGCAGTGCTTTCTGCCTTTCAAGACTGACTGGTGCTTCAGGCTCGCAGTGGCGGGGAATAAAAAATGACTTTATTTTGGTGTGCTGCTGCAGGAGGTTTTTGCAGCATGCAGGGTGCGGAGCAGCAGCTCCTTATGTACACGGGGAAGGGGTTTTGGGGGTTAAAGGGCTCAAATTGCAGCCTGGCAGCTTGAAAACCCCACAGCTGCCCCTCCGAAATCCCCAGAGGTGCTGGGGTACCCCAGGGAAAGGGAGGGCGTGGTGGCAGCGGGACTGAGGGGATAAAACCCTGCCTGTTAGCGAAGAGGATTTTTGGAAATGCTCTCGCAGGGATGCCAAGGAGAGCTCCCCTCTGCCTGGTCCCTCTCGGGGTGACCCCGAGGAGGAGGAGGAGGTGGTGAAGGCCACGTTTTCGGGCGTCCGGCTCCAGCGCTGTCCTGTCCTGGTTGGGGCGGAGAAGGAAATTTGCATCCCGTTGCCTAAGCCGGAGACTCCGGGGAGCGCCCCAGGGGCTCTTCACCAAGAACGACCGCAAGCGAGAACGGGGGGGCCGGGGGGACCCCACGGGGACACGGGTGACATCTCGAAGCCGCGGGACCCGGGGCGCTCTAGTGCAGGGCGAAGAGGACGAGGAGCAGGAGGGCGGCGAGGGAGGCGTCGGCGAGGTGCGGCCGGATGCCCGAGGCCAGGAGGTACTCGCGGTACTGCTGGATGCACATCTCGCGGATCACCTTGGTCACCACCCTGGTCTCCAGCTCTGCCTCCGTCTGGTTGGCGGCCGCGCCGGCCTCCGAGGCGTTCTTCTTGGCGGCCGGGCCGATGTTGTGCTCGGTGACGGTGATGTTGAAGCAGTCGGCCACGAAGACGTCCTGCGGCACGTGGCCCTGGTAGTCGCGGTAGTAGACCTGGTTGGGGTAGCGCGCGGCGTTCTGGTTCCACCAGCGGTACTCGTCGGGGCTGTCGAAGCTGTAGTGCATCCCCGACATCACCCTGCCCATGGCGTAGCCCCCCAGCCCGCCCACCACGGCCCCCGCCGCCGCCGCCCCCGCCACGTGCTTGAAGTTGGTCTTGGGTTTCGGGGCCTTCCACGGCTTTTGGTGGTAGCTTCCTCCGCTGGACGGGTTGTAGCCCTGTCCCCAGCCCGGGTAGCCCGGGTTGTGGGGGTAGCCGGGGTTCTGGGGGTAGCCGGGCTGGCGGGGATAGCCCGGGTTGTGGGGATAACCGGGGTTGTGGGGATAACCGGGGTTGTGGGGGTAGCTGGGCTGGCGGTGGCTCCCTGTGCCCCAGCCGGGTTTGCCTTTGCCCTTCTTGGAGAAGGCGACGTCGGTGCAGACGCCGAGGAGCAGCAGCAGCAGGCAGCAGGTGCCGAGGAGCCTGGCCATGGCTGTGGGGACAAGGACAGCGTCAGGGCAGGGGCACAAACCCCCGGGCTCAACACTCCCTCACTTCTGCATCACATAAAACTCAGCTGCTCCCTTTAAATCCGGCTGCAGAATAAACAGCTTTGGACTAAATGCGTGTTTGTGTCCCCAAAAACGCCTCACTTATACACAGATATAAAATATTTCATATATATATATGTATTTATCTCTATCCCCTAACAGGACCCCTGCCGGCAATGGCAGTTTTAAGCAGTGAAAGAAAAGCTTTGGGGAGAAAATGCTTCACCTGATTGGGAGGTAAAACCCCGCTTAACCAACCTGCCCTGCCCAGTCTGAGGGTAGAAATGGGATTTCTGCTGTGCCAGGATCGATGCCGTGAACGGATTCAGCCCAATCCCAAAGCTTTTGGGCCCTCGGTGCTGCAGGGAGGGCAACGCCCAGCCTGGCCCCGGACGCTTGCTTTCTCCAGAGGCCGGAATTCAGCGCGTTTTGCCCAAATCCCTGTTCAGGGGCCACAAGCCTGAGGTGAAAACCGGCATTTTTGGAGTTCAATGTGTTTGCGAACATCCCTTGACTCAGCGTTTGGCTGCTGGCACTCCGGGGGCACGCCAGGCATCTCCCCCTTTGTCTGGAGGGCTGGCAAGGCTGAAATCCCCTTTAACGAGCCATTTCCCTCCCTGTGTGCATAATCTCGCCTGGACGATCCCTGCAAATCCTTTGGAAAGACCTTCGGAAAACACCTCCCAGGCTGCAAAACCCCTCCGGGTGCCTCCCCCTCGATGCCAAGGGCGCTGAATTGCTGCTCCCCTCGCGTTCAGCACGCGAGTGCAGCAACAGAAAAGGGTTTTTCCACCCTGCCCGAGGCTGAGCTATCCCCCAAAATCCCTCCTTGCCTGCTGGGGAGGGCGAGAGAAGCATTCTCAGTGTGGGTGGGCATTTCACAGCACCCCTGCATGCGCCTTCTGGCAGCAAGAAACAATTCCATTCGGGTCCTAAATGTTCGTGCTCTGCAGCGATTAATGGAGCAGCTTCCTATGGGGTCACCCCAGGAGTAACCTCAGGGCAGGCAGGAGGTGCTGAGCTTTCCCGAGATGCTCCAAAGAGGCCAAACAAGCCCCTGTTTAAGCCAGAAATTCTTCTGTTCCAACCTAGATATGGCTTTGTAGGCCACAAAAAGCAAATTCGTCTCTTTGCGTTCAGATAACGATGTTTTGTCTCCTTTTCTCCCGCCCCCAAAATCTGGTTTTATGTCCAGAAATGTTTGAATCAAAGCCCTTTAAGCTCAGCGTTCCGGCTGGGATCGTTCGCAAGAGGCCTAAATAAAAATGCAGGGGAGATGCTCGAGCCTGTCCCTGGTGATGGGCAGGAATTCCAGGCTTGCCCATGGAAAAATCTGGGCGCAAGGCACCCGCTTTGGAGCGGGCTTGCTGCCTCCCTCACCCCGCAGCACCCACCCGCTGGGGGCAGGGATGAGATCAGGGGGGTTAAAAATAGCCAAAAGGCAAGGAAAAACAACCAAACGAGCGAACGCTCCCTGGGTGCTCTGCAAAATTCAGAACGGAGGAGGAAAAATCAGCAAATTGGCCACTTTTAAAATATGTTTTTGGAGATGTCGCTCCCCGCTATGAGTTCCGAGGGGGGGGGAAATCAGCCCCTGGTTGAAAAGAGGGGTTCTGGCAAAGCCCCGCAATGGTTTTATTGAAGAAATCTCAGGGTTTGAGGCTGATTCAGAAATCTTGGAGCATTGCAGCGCCTGGCAGCGCTGCCCTGCTCCTCTTAATTGCCTTTAGAGCCGAGCTCTGATGAGCAGCGCGCAGCCTCGTTTGCGCCGCGCTAATTAGCGAGCGCGGAGCTTCGCCTCAAATAAATGAATTCGCTGGCACAAACCACGGATGGGGTCAGGAGCCGCTTCCTCAGGCCCGGAGCTGGGATCCCTGTGCTCGGAAATGACATTTCTGGCGTGACCGTGATATCGATATTAAATTAT
The DNA here is from genome assembly GCF_020740725.1 of Corvus hawaiiensis. Taxonomy (NCBI): domain Eukaryota; kingdom Metazoa; phylum Chordata; class Aves; order Passeriformes; family Corvidae; genus Corvus; species Corvus hawaiiensis. The sequence goes on from NC_063248.1 coordinate 1,182,813, forward strand.
AGATCGAGAGGCTTCACAGGCGTTTTTTGGTTTGTTTTTTTTCCCGACGCTTTCTAACCTTCCTCCCCCATATCCGCCCTCCTGGCGGATGCTGGAAATGAGAAATTAATTCAGGTGGTTTGTGCCGGCGGGATTTATATCCGCGCTGGAGAGCTGGAGGAACTCCGAGCTCCCTCAGCGGAAAATGGAGGCTGCGAGGAGCGATCGCAAGCAGCAATTACGTGCTCGGGGCTGGCAAGGAGGAGGTTTGGGTTTGGAGGGGAAAATCCAACATCCGGGTGCCAAAACACCCGTGAAAATCACCTCGGGGACGGGGGAGAAGAAGCGAAGGGAGGTGGGGAAGGTGGAGGTGGGAAGATGCTCGGCGATGCCGGGAATGTCCTGGCTCCTGGAGGGGGTGAAAATTGCGGGCTGGGGCTCTGGGAATTTGCGATGAAATCGGGATTTCCCCGAAAATGTCACCTCTGGGTTTAGAAATCTCCCCCTCAACCCCTTTCTCTTTTAACCCCCCGAACCATGAGGGAGCAGCTGGCAGCCGAGGGAAAAGGCAAAACCCTCGGAGGAGAAATTCCCCACCAGCTCCAGCGCTGAATAAACGCTGAGTAAACAAGCGCCGGGCAGAAGCAGAGCTCTGGCTTTTAAGGAGACGCTGGAAATGTCTATTTTTAGGCGGCGATGGCAGAGAAAGAGGCAGCCTCCCGCCCCCGCGATGCCGCTCGGCGCTGAAACCCCCCTCACCTCTGGGTTTCTCCCTCCCGAAGCCCCTGCGCCCCGCTTGCCCCGGCACTCACCGGCTGGGAGCTCGCTGCACCGCTCGCTCCGAGGCGATTCAGCCACGGAGCTCCGCGGAGGAATAAATAGCGAGAGGGAGGAGCCGCCTCCTGGCGCAGCCCAGCCCCGCAGAGCCCGGCCAGCTCCAGCCCCTTCCCCAGGGAATACCGCGGCCAGCTCCCCGCAAAGCCCGGCTTCACCCCAAATCGTCCCCCCCCCCCCCCGGCACGGGAAGCCACGCTGGCAGCCAAAGGAGCGCCTGGAAAATCGCGGCATTCCCATGGTTTTGTTGAAGAATTACCAGGGTTCGAGGCTGTTTCAAAAATCTTGGAATGCTGCAGCGGTTGGATTTTAAACGGAGGAAATCTCAGGGTGTGAGGCCTGCTGGGGAATTGCAGCGCTTGGATGGTGGTTCGAAGAAATGTTGGTGGGATCACCAGGATTTGGGGCTGGTTTGGGGATCTCGGAGAAGCGCAGTGCTTTGATGGTTTGAAGAAATACCGGTGGAATCGGCGGGATGTGAGGCTGGTTTGGACGTCTCGGGATATCGCAGCATTTGGATTTTACACTGAAGAAATACCAGGGCTTGGGGCTGATTTCAAAATCCTGGGAAGTTGCAGCTCTTGGATGGGTTTATTGAATAAATATCAGGGTTTGAGGCTGATCTGAAAACCTTGGAATTTTGCAGCATTTGGATTTTATACTGAAGAAATGCCAAGGCTTGGGGCTGGGTTGGGAAACCTTGGAAAACCGCAGTATCCCGATGGTTTACTGAAGAAACACTGGACAGAACGATGAGGTTTGAGGCTGTTCTGGGAACCGTGGAAAATCGCAGTGCTCGGATTTTTCTTTTTAATTGAAGAAATATCAGGGTTTGGGGCTGATTTGGAAACCTTGGGAAATTGCAGCACCTGGATACTGGAGGATATCAATGGGGTGGGTTGGGAATCTCATGGTCGAGGCTCTGGGAGAGGGCAGGATGCTTTTAGCAGCTGCTGACTGCAGCTCCAAATCCATTACCCATTATCCAGTATCCATTATCCATTATCCATTATCCATCATCCATTACCCCGTGGAACAGAGCTGCTCCGAGGGTTGATGGAGAGGAAACCAACCCGGCTCAGGCCTGTGGGAGAAAGGACGAATTTGTCTTTCAAACCTATCTCCCTCCAGAGGAGTAGAACTCGCTCCCACAGTCTCACTTCATGTCAAGGAATCCCGGTGTTTAATGGGAGGAAATGCCTCAGAAGAAAATTAACAATTGCGGGATGCTCATGGCAAGCTGGGGCTTTTTCAAAGGGTGAAAATACGTGGCTGGAATAAACAGAGAGCTGAAGACCAGAATGGGGGGTGGTTCCCAACTTTTGGGGTTACAATGGACCAGTTTGAATCCAGGGAGGTTTCTGTGGCAGTTGGGAGGGGGCTGGAATGGGTTTTCCAGAGCAGCTGTGGCTGCCCCTGGATCCCTGGCAGTGCCCAAGGCCGGGCTGGACGAGCTTGGAGCAGCCTGGGACAGTGGGAGGTGTCCCTGCCCATGGCACTGGGTGAGCTTTAAGGTCCCTTCCAACCCAAACCACTCCAGGATTTTATGATTTTAACACCAAAACCCTCCCGAGGTTTTGCTGCCCAAATCAGCCAGACCAGGAACGGCCATCCTGGACCACAGAGCCCACCTGGCTGTAAAAATGGATTTTGCCCTGATGCTCCACGGCCTTGGGATCCATCTGGTTGGATCATGTTAAAATAAATGAAAGCCATTTCTGCCTGGCAGGGAAATGGGCTGTGCTGGCAAAACACGGATATTAACCCGGGCAGGAGAAGATGAAATAGGCAGGATTAAGGTCTGTGGGCCTGGGGAAGCTCTGTCCTGCAGGGCAGATTTGTTCTGTGTGCAGGTGGCTCCTGATTGCCTGCTTTGGGTTGAAACACTCACCCATGGGCAATCCAAACCCCGTGCCAGCAAAAGAATAAAAGTAAACCAGGAATGGGCTGGTTGGGATGAATTAATCCTGCATGAATCTAAAAATCAGGGGTTTACTGTCATAATTTACTCCAGAAGAACAACAACAATGGCAAATTATTTATCCGAAAAGAGTATTTACTGAAAACTGTGGCTTGGCCAACAGTGAAAACGAAACCATTTTTTTTCTCTGGAAACAGCATTTCTGTTTGCAGAAACAGAGACATTTTTCATCAGACCCCGGCCACAAAACAAGCAGGAGCAGCCTATGGATTATGAATGAATATTTAATTTATTGTGGGAGTTCTGTGCCCCGCCCAGTGCATCCACAGCAGCTCTTTAATGGTTTCTCTGCATCCCGGGGTAAAATTTCTCTCAGCCTCAAGGCAGGAGCTGCATCAATCTTCTCTGGAGGCTTGGCCCTTCCTCATTCACACTGGAAATAGTGCAACAGGCCCTGTGCCAGCTTAGAAATCATTAATGGGATGAGTTTTCCTCGTAACGGCCGGAAAAAGCTGACTTTGGTTTAATGCTGGACCGGGGAGGGAGGAAAGTTCATCTCCTTCATTGATTCTGTGTCATTTTTTATTGCTTTAATTCATGCAAAACGCTTTTATTCACGCAGCTCCGGGTCTGCCTGCAGAACGAGTCGCAGCAAAGGCGGGGAAGGCATCCAGCTGGTTTTGGGGTAATCTGGTGGGGTTTTTCTCCTTCCAGAGGAAAAAAAATGTCATTTTTAGCCCATTTTTATTGGCAGAAAGGCTTTTCCTTGCACTGTGTGGGAAGCTTGACCTGCATCATCATTCTGTGCTCAACTGCTGACGGTTTTGGGGTGATCTGGTGGGGTTTGAGGAAGGGGTGAAGTCCCAGGGGCTGTTTCCATCCCGCCCTCGCTCCCTGGAGATGGCAAAAAGTCCGGACTCGAGCTCAAATTCCACTTCCAGTTCATGCAGAAACCTCTTCAAACCCTCCAAGGGGAAAAATAATCGGGAGCAAGCGTGTCCAGAGGGCTGATGAGGTGTGCTCTGCAGAGCCTGGATTATTCTCTGATGGAATACTCACCCTGGAATGATCCCTCCGAAGCAGAACTCCTCGGAATTCTCTCGGGAAGGTGATGTTTGGCTCCTGCCTGGATGAGAGCAGAGAAAATCCAGTCTGGGGACAGAGAGGGCCAGTGGCAAAAGCCCTGGCGGCCCTTCCTTCCCAGCTGGGAGGAGCGATGCTGTTGTTTTCCCATCTCAGTGTGTAATTAAAAATTTGAGGTTTTATGAGGATATTTTGCATTTTTTTTGTGGTGAGACCTTCGTTGCTCACTTGGGCTGGGCTCCCTGCAGAGAGCTCTCCTTCCAGAGGAAAAAAGGTCATTTTTAGCCCGTTTTTAGTGGCAGAAACATCATTTTTTAGCCTGTTTTTGGTGGCAGAAATGTCTTTTTTACCCCTTTTTTAGTGGCAGAAATATCATTTTTAGCCCATTTTTAGTGGCAGAAATGTCATTTTTTAGCCCGTTTTTAGTGGCAGAAATATCATTTTTACCCCTTTTTTAGTGGCAGAAATGTCATTTTTAGCCCATTTTTAGTGGCAGAAATGTCATTTTTTAGCCCGTTTTTAGTGGCAGAAATGTCATTTTTACCCCTTTTTTAGTGGCAGAAGGGCTTTTCCCTGGGAAATCTCGACCTGCATCACCACTCCATGTTCAACCACAGGATTTCACCCCTCACGGACGGAATTTCTCCGTTGCTCCTGACACCCTGAAGTTTTCCTGTACGAAGCGAAGAACAAGATAAAAGGGCTCAAACATGGACAAAAGGTGTTTGGGGCCAGTGGGAGCCGTCCCTGACCTCGGGTGAGATTTAAGGTCCTCCCAACCCAAACCATCCCCGATTCTGGGGAGAGATTCGATTTCAGCCTCTTCTGCACAGGGAAACTGGCCAGGAGGGAAGGGTGGCACGAGCAGGACATTGACTCCGTGCCCTTCCAGGGAGTCACCGCTTACGTAACCCACGGTGGGGAGGAGGAGGAGGAAGAGGAGAAGTCCCAGCATGTCCCTAATCCCAGAGACACGTGCCAGGAGAGGAAAATCACGGAGGGGAAAAACCGCCCGGCCAAACTTTCCATCCAGCACCCCCCGCTGCTTCCAGAGGGGTTTTCTCCTTGGCCAGGGGCGGCTTTGTAGAGAAGCCAAGGAGCTCATGGAAAAAATAAAGCAGTTTATGGCTCGTGGTGCTGGGGAGGAGTTTGTGCTGTCCATGTGGATCTGCTTCCCTCGGTGATGTCATTTGGGAACGGGATCCACGGGCAGATGTGACTCACGGCCCCGGGATCCTGCTGGAGTCTTCCCTCTGTGGGCGGCTCCCCAGAGGGACCAGGGAAGGTGGGTTTGGGGCAGGAAACAGCAAATCGGGCAGAGCTTTTCCTCGCTGTGCTCCCGAGACAAATCCGGATCCTCGAGGAAGCAAATCGGCCAAATTAATTTATTTTCATTTCTGTTCCGCGGGAGCGGCCGCTGGAATAGGAAATATTGGGGGCTGAACTCATCCTGCTGAGCTTCACTCTTAGACAAGGCCTTTAAAAGGCTCTAAATGTTCATCTGTGGGGTTAAAATATTCATCTATTGGGGTAAAAAATGTTTCTCCACGGGGTCAGAAGTGTTTATCCATAGGGTCATAGATGTTCATCCATTCAGGTTAAAATGTTCACCCATGGGGTTAGAAATGTTCACCTATAGGGTTAGAAATCTTTATCCATTGGGGTAAAAGATGTTCATTTATGGGGTTAAAGATGTTTATCCATGGGGATTCTAAATATTTATCCATTGGGGTTAAAAATGTTCATCCATTGGGGTTAAAAATGTTTATCCACAGGGCTATAAATATTCATCCATTGGGGTTAGAAATGTTTATCCCCGGGGTTATAAATGTTTATCCCCGGGGTTATAAATGTTTATCCTTGGGGTCATAGATGTTCATCCATTGGGGTTATAAATGTTCATCCATTGGGGTTATAAATGTTCATCCCTGGGGTTAGAAATGTTCATCCCTGGGGTTAGAAACGTCCGCCCAGCTGCTCCAATCTGATTAGGGCTGTGATAACCCCGCTCCTGGGCTCGCTGCTATTCCAGCCAGGGGCACTCGTAAGCTCCTTAGGGGTGGGAAGGACCCTCCCTTCCCTGATGCCTTCCCAGTGAGGCATCAAGGCCTTGGCAGATCACCTGGATGGGTCACAGCTCCCAAAAATGTGCTTTTGACCTCTCCCAGGCATCACCTGGGTGCTAGGAGGGAAAATAACAGCTTTTATTAAAAGAAAAAGCATTAAAAAGCTCATTGGGAAATTTTTCCTTTTTTTAGAATAAAAACTGATAATAGAAGTGCTTTGAAGCTAGGGAAAAAAATATCGTTTGTGTATTTGAGCCTCTATCTGGATTAACCGATGGGAGAAGTTGGTCCTCGTTCCAAGATGATGTTTGCTGTCTGCTCTGGTTTCAGCCCGGTGTTGGATTTAAAAATAACCTCTCACAGTGCCTTGGGAGCAGCTGCTGCAGGACACCAACAATTCCCTGCTGTCTCTGGGAAAAGCCTTCCCAGAAAGGGCTCCTTGTGTCCTTTGAGTGGATAAATCTGTTCTCTGCTCCGGCAGGGACCCGGCGTTCGAGCCCTTTTAAAGCGCCATGTTCCTCCCTAAAGCTTCAGGAACGAACTCTCTCCCAGAAATCCTAGAATTCCCATAAACTTCCCCGAAATTCCATTACCCACAGCTGGCTCCCTGGCAGGAAAAGCTGAATATCCCTATTTTTTTTTCCCTGCCGGCAGGGTTCGGCACACATGACTCACCGGGAGGTTTTCCTTTCTTTTCCTTTCCTTCTCTCCCGTTTATTTTTAACTCGCGATCCCCTGGAAGGGCTTTCCGAGCTCGGAGCCGCGGTGGGGGCACGCTGGATGACATCAGGCGGCAGCGCTGAGGTCACCTCCTCAAAAATAACCCGGGCTGGGCTCAGACGCTCCCGTCCCCATTGTTTTGGCATCAATCATCCAGGATCCTGCTCGGGGGAATCGCTCCGAGCCCAGAATGTGTCACGGGGAGCTCAGAGCTTGTAGGGACGTGTCGAAATTCGGGCTGGTGCATTTAAATTTTGGAGGTGTGACAGACACAGGACGCTTCTTGGTGCTTCTCGTGAGTTCCTGGCTGGGCTGAGTTGGGAAAGGGGTAGGAAAAGAATCAGTTTTCCCACTGGGAAAAGGGGCTGTGGGTGAAAGTTGAATGCCAGGAAATGCAGGTAATGACTTGATTTTTATTTTAAAAAAAACCAAGTCGAGACAGACTGAAACAAGAGCCAGGTTGAAGATGGAGAAATAACTTCTAAAATTTATTTAAAAATTAAGCTTATAGTATTTTTAAAGTCACATTTTTTCTTTGATACACCTACTTTTGATCCGGGTCTTTGCCTTGTTTATTCACCTGAGAACACAACAAGCTTTTCCCTGCCCTGACCTGGTTTCCACCTCCCAAGCTCACTGAGGATGAGATGATTAAACCCAACGTGTAAATCCTCTTAGCCGAGCTGGTGAATAAATTTCCACCTGGATTTCCCCCTTTCCCTCCATGGGAAGAGTTCCAGGGGCCGGGACTTTATGGGGTTCCACCCTCTTTTGCTCTGAGTGTAAATGAGAATCAACAGAGAAACGGGATTGGGAAATGCGGGTCGGGGGGGAAATCGGGCCAGGATTTCATCCATTAGGATTTTTAACCCCTTGGAACAGCTTCCCAAGGGATGGGCACCCTCCCATCCATTTTGGAGCATCTTCCAGCCGGGATGTTGACCCCAGACCACACACGACTCGGTCCAAAGCTTTTCCGTCCCCTAAGGCAGCACTTGAAAGGCTCTTTACGAAGTTTGTCTTTCTTATGACACCAGGGAAGTTTCAGACACCAAATACCCCGGCACTAAATGTCACATCTGCCCTTTTACCCCGGCAGGGGAGCTGCCCGTGAGGAAAAGCTTTGCCATCACCCGCCCGGGAGCAGGGACGAGCCAACAGCCGCAGCCTGGCACGAGGAAAAGCCCAGGCGGAGGCTGGAGCTGCTCTGAGGATGCTCAAGAGGCTCCCGCGGGGTTGTCATGGGCACGGCGCTCCCCCGTGGCCGTTTCCATGGCTACAGAGGGATGCGAGGGATGCAGGAGCGGCGCTGGCAGCTGAAGCTGGTGCAAAGAAGCCGCGCTCGGAAGCAGCCGGGAGGTCCCCCCGCGGCAGCTCGAAGGCAGCCGGGATTCCGAAGGGTTTTATGTGGGGAAAGCTGCGATTTGCAGCGTCTCCCCGGAGGCGTTTCCAAGGCGGCTTCCCTGAGGTCCGAGGTTTCACTCGCCTTGCGCCAACACCACTGGAAATTCTCGATAATATTCCTGCCTCCGAGCCGGGATTATGAGGTGGGAATGGCTGCCCCGCGAACGGATGAGGAAGCTGAGCTTTGACAGGGGTGAGGAGAAGGATGAAATGAGGGGTTTTTTCCCCCAGCTGGAAATATTTCGGATAAAAACAAAGAATAAAAATAAAAATAAAAATAAATAAAAACTATTTAATAGTGAGCACAGCGTGGTGCTGGGATGTGCCAGTTTTAGGGGCTGAGTGGAGGCGGCAGCGCTGACAATTCTCCCCCAGGATTTCTCCTTGATTTTATCTCCTCAACTTTTCCAAAGCAACTCCCAGCTCGTGGCCTGCGTGGAGAGCTCCGGGGCAATTAGAGTCGCGTTAAATCTGTGCAGAGAGCTGGAATTACAAGGGAAGGAGCCCGCAGTCTCCTCAGGGCTGGGGATTGCCGTCAGCCACCAGGAGGAAAAATCCAGAGGCATCAAGCACAAGCTGCAAAGCGTTTTTGTGCTGTGGTGCTTCCAGAGCATGGAGGAGAACGGCTTGTAAATGATGAAAACAAACCTGGCTGGGAGTCCACCGCAGCAGAGGGCAAACCCCAGCTCGGGAAGGGCTGTTCTGCCCCAGAGATGGGCAAGGAGAACTTTTCCTCTCCCTGCAGTTGTCCCTAAAGCTGATTCTCACTGACACACACGACTGGAACGTGCCCTTTTCCCAGCAGCTCCGGCGACCTTGGCCCCTGGCTTGGCTTCCAGCACCTTTCCCAGCGAGCCCAGAGGGACTCTGGGGACAGAACAATGATCAAAGTACAGAAAATGAAGGAAATTGGCTTTGCATTCACAGCAGCGGGTCAGGGCTGGGAGTACGGGGTCACCCTGGAGGCAAAGCCCCGTCCACAGCCATTAAATAGCAAATAATAATCAGCATTAATCAGAATTAATCGGATTAATAAAGCCCAGATCGTTTCTCCCAGGGTGTTTTCTTGGCTGTGTTCAGGCCTGGAACCTCCGTGCCTCCAAAATATTTTTGTGGCATCAATAATCCAGGGAGTTTCCATGTTAAAAAACAATGGAAAATGGGAGCGAAAGCTCTGGGAGTTGGTTTGTCACAAAGCCGAGCTCGTTTGGGAGCCTGGGTTAAGGAGTCAGTAGGGAATCAATCCACGCCTCAAAAAAAATGGGAAGTTTGGTACAATTCCGCCAAGTCCTCAGCCGAGGTTAAACAGAATCGAGCTGGGAATTGGGATCTCCTCCCTCCCTCCCTCCCTCGCTCGTTGCTGGAGCTCTGCTGCACAAACAGCTCTAAAAAGAACATTTTGGGGATGGGGATGACATTTTGAGCAACTCTCCATGGCAGCTGTTTTGTGGCTGAGCTCCCTGAGCTGTTTTTAGGGGGTGATGAGAAAAACAGATGGGAGAGGTCACAGATCCTTTTTGTGGGGAAGAAAAGGAGGTTAGTGTTCAGTGAGAAATGGGGAGAAAAATAGAGGGAAGTGGAATAAGAATGGTGAAACTGCATGCCATTATAATCCCAGGAATAAGCTGATTCCTGCAAAACTGGCCGGACTTTTCCTGCATTTCTCCTTAGTTCCGGGAATAGAGAAGAACCATTTGTGTCCTGAAATAGGAGTCGGCGGTGGGCAGCACCTGGGCTGAGCAGAGCTCCCAGCCCAGCAGGGAGAGCTGCCAGAGAGGCAGCCCTGTGAATTATTGATTACCTATTAATTATAGACCCTTCCCGGGGTCAGCAGGGATAGCACGAGGGAGCTGAGGTGTCCCAAGGGCTGAATTCCAAGGGGAGGTTTGAGAAGGGAAGTGGTTTAATCAACACCAGTTCAGTCCTTAGAAGGCAAAGAACACAGATCCACACAAACCGAGATAGAAAAAAACCCCTCAAAAACACAGATCCAGACAACCTGAGATAGGAAAAAAAACCCTGACAGAGGAGACACCAAATCATAAAAAAAATACATTTAGGAGCTGGAAATGAGCTACTTTCAGTGTTTAATTTATCAATTTATCAGTATTTATTAATTTATTTATCAATATCAAAAAGTCATGAAGAAGAGACAAGGTGCCTTTGTGAGGGAGGGACTGGATGTTAATCATAAATCCTGACTTGCTCTAGGTGAGGAATCATTACCCAGCTTGTCCTCACTTTTTTATTGTTTTTCCCTGTAAATAAAGCACCCTCCGGTTGGTTTAGGACAATTTTCTGGATAATTCGTGGGTGATTTACCACGAACTCAAAGATCCTCACATTTTTAATCCACCCACATTCCAGGCAAGGGACAGGGATATTCGGTGGTGATCTATAACAAACGTTTATTTCGGAGTGAATTCCTCTGCTATTTGTTGTCTATCTGTTATTTATTGTGACCCAGCCGCAAGGAATAACTTCAGGAAGATCCAGCTGAATCCAGCTTGTTTGTTCACAAATCCACTGGATCTGATGACCTCAGAAGCCTTTTCCAACCTAAACGACTCCGGGTTTGTTTCTGTGATTGCTTTAATCAGCGGATGAAGCCAGTAAATATTATTGCTTTTAGGTTACTTAACGTTTAAAGTGGATAATCCCTTTGCTCTCCTGCACCACCAAGTGGGTTTTACAGCGTTTAAAACGCGGGGCTGCCGCAGAGAGGGGTTTGTAAAAATAAGGCAAACCTCTCCTTTTTAATTATGTCAGAATTTTGTGACTTCAGGCCTTCAGATCCAGCTGGGAGCATCTCATTTCCCGACTGAATCCCAGGTAAGAGCATCACTTTTCCACACACCACAACGCCCTCTGACCACAAAATATTCCATTTTAACGCTGATTTTTGATGTCATCCGATGGGTTCCAGGTGGGCTGAGGACACCCCTGGGGATGGGGGGGTTCCTGCAGAAATCCCTCGGGAATTCAGCTCCCTAAATCCCTTTGGAAAAAGCCTTTCCAATGCTGACCTCTGCAGGCTGAGGAACCGCTTAAAACCAGCTGGCTGCGGGCAGCAATTACCTCAATAATGCATAAACCAGGTGTTTTCACCGCTGCTGGCTGCGGGCAGGAAAAGCCTTTCAATAATGCATCCAAACGGGGCATTTCTCTCTCCTGGCTGGCAAAGAGAGAGCGTTTCAGGGAGGGAAATCCTCATTTGGTGGATCTGCAGGCTCCCGTACGGATTTTGGGAATAATTTGCTGGTTGGGCAAAGCCCTGTGAAATCGGGGGATGAAGGATCTGAATGGAAAGCAGGAACTTCACACTAAATCAAAAACTGGGAGGCAAAGCCCTGCCTGGGCTTCCTTGGGATGGGGGGAAGAGCCCCCTCCCCACGCCAGGGGACGGAACGAGATGACCTTTTAATGTCCCTTCCAACCCCAACCATTCCACCATTCCATGGCTGTACCCACAGCCAAGCCCCCCTTGACCCGCAGTTTCGGCCCCAAGCCCCCAGCTCTAATAAAGCTCTAATTAGGTTCTAATTAACTGCACCCCGAGGCTAGGAGGGCCCCCAGCCCTGCAATGGGAGGGTGTTTGTGCCCTGGTTCTTCGGGGGGTGGGGATGGGGGTCCCATGGGGCACTGCCAGGGGCTTGGTCCACCCACATCCTCAGCCCCAGAGCCCCCTCGGCCCCAGAGCCCCCATGGCCGTGTCACCCCTCAGCCCCAGAGTCCCCTCAGACCTGGAGCCGCCTCAGACCCGGCCCTGGAGCTCCATGGCTGTGTCAGCCTCAAAGCCCCCTCAGCCCCAGAGCCACCTCAGACCCAACCCTGGAGCCCCCATGGCCGTGTCACCCCTCAGCCCCAGAGCCCCCTCGGCCCTGGAGCCGCCTCAGACCCGGCCCTGGAGCCCCCATGGCCGTGTCACCCCCTCAGCCCCAGAGCCCCCTCAGCCCCAGAGCCCCCTCAGCCCTGGAGCCCCCATGGCCATGTCACCCCTCAGCCCCAGAGCCCCCTCAGCCCTGGAGCCCCCATGGCCATGTCACCCCTCAGCCCCAGAGCCCCCTCGGCCCTGGAGCCGCCTCAGACCTGGTCCCAGAGCCCCCATGGCCGTGTCACCCCTCAGCCCCAGAGCCCCCTCAGCCCTGGAGCCCCCATGGCCGTGTCACCCCTCAGCCCCAGAGCCCCCTCAGCCCCTGAACCCCCCTGGAGCACTCTGGAGCCTCCTCAGCCTCGGAGCCCCCTCAGCCACAATCCCAGCCCTGAGGCCCCCCCCTGGCTGTGGCAACCCTTCAACCTCGGGGCCCACTCGGCCCTGGAGCCCCCTCAGCCCCAGAACCCCCTTGGCCACAACCCCAGCCCCAGAGTCCCCCTCAGCCATGGATCCCCCTCAGTCCTGGAGCCCCCTCAGCCATGGATCCCCCTCAGTCCTGGAGCCCCCTCAGCCATAACCTCAACCTTAAAGCCCCCCTTGGCTGTGGCAACTCCTCAGCCCTGAAGCTTCTCTGCACCAGAGCCCCTCTCGGCCATGAGCCCCTCTAAGCCCTGGAGTCCCCGTGAGTCCCTTCAGACCCCAAGCCATGGCGTCCCCTCAACCCCAGAGCCCCTTCAGACCCCAAGCTATGGGGTCCCCTCAGCCCTGGAGTCCCCGTGAGTCCCTTCAGACCCCAAGCCAGGGGTCCCCTCAGCCCCAGAGTCCCTTCAGACCCCAAGCCCCCTCGGCCCCACAGCGCCAGCCCTAAAGCCCCGCTCCACCCCAGAGTTCTGCCCTCGGCCCCCTTGGCCCCAAAGCCCCCGGCCCTGAAATCCCCTTGGCTGTGGCAACCCCTGAGCCTTGGAGCCCCTGACCCCCTCATCCCCAGAGCCCCCCCGAGCCGTGGGCTCCCCTCATCCCCGGAGGCCCCTCAGAACGGTGCCCTGCGGACAACGGGAAGACGGAGGGCACCAACAAAGGAGCCGGCGGCAGCTTTGGCAGGGGAGGGCTTTAATGCACCCCACAGCGCCCGGAGCTCCCGGGAGTGGGGAATTGCGGTGGGGCAGCGGCGGGCGCCCTTCCCTGTGGGGTGTGAGGAGTGCGCCGGTGGTGGGGGAGAGCCGGGGGAGCCTCCCCTGCCAGCCGGGATCAGCCGGGCTCCGGGAGCCCCCCGAGGAAGAGATGTCAGAGGGATCCCGGTCTCCGGGCGCCCCGCACTCGGGAAAGACGCCAGACCCCAAAGGACACCGAGGAAGAGACGTCAGAGGGATCCAAAGCCCTGAGAGGCGACAGAGGGATCCGGAGCCCTGCAGTGCTTGGACACCGGTTTGTGGGAGCTCCTGGGGCACCGCACCCGGCAGAGCCCCGTCCTAGAGCTTGAGCGCCGTGACACGGGGGATGTGGAAGGGACAGGTCTCCTCTGAGCCCGTAGAGCTGCAAAGGAGAAGAAGAAAGCCCGGGGAGCTGGTCAGAGAGGAGCCCACATCCCCCGACGCCGTGTGCCCCCGTCCCCGCCCGCCTCTCACATGAGCCGGTTGCGGATGGGACGGAAGTGTTTGGTGAGTCTGACGGCGAAGATGATGTTGGGGATGAGGAAGAAGGTGCAGCATCCCAGGCTGAACCAGAAGGCGTTCTGCAAGGAGACGCCGCGGGGCTGAGCCGTGCGGGGAGGGCACGGGCAGCCCCCGGGCTCTGGAGGGTTTTGGGAAGCCTTGGTGCTCCCGTGGGTCCTCGCTGGACCCCCATGAAGGGCCGGGATCCCTACCCAGGGGTCAGCGATGCGGTCGCACAGGATGACCCGCCCGTTGTCCAGGGCCGTGGCGAGCGGCTGGCACGAAGCCACGTCCTCCCTCAGCTGGAACAAGGAGCAGGGACAAGGCATCAGCCCACCCCTGGCTCCTGGGATGCATTCTGCCGCCTCGGCTCGGGGATCCATGAGGGATCCGTGGGGGCTCCTGCGCCCCAAGAATCCCCGCGGGGTGAAGGGGAGCGCTCACCGTCTGCCCGACCCAGTTGAGGTACTGGGTGAAGTAGCGCAGCTCCTTCCTGGTGAAGCAGCCGAGTTCCTGGGCAGAGGGAAGGCAGTATGGAGGGAGAGCCCCCTCTTCCCAGCCCGGCTCCATCCCCGCGTTTCCCAGCCCGGCTCCAGCCCCGCTCCAGCCACTCCGGGCTAATGTCAGGCTGGGAAATGAGGACTGAAGGCTCCCAGTGCCCTCCTGCAGCGCCCTGTTCTCACTCTTTCCGTCCGGCTGTGGGAATTCTGCACCCCCCGATGGCTGATCCAGCCCCGCCTCACCTGCCGGAGGATCTGCTGGGCTTGCACGGGCAGCCGGGCTTCCACCGAAGCTGTGGTGGCCAGTGTCCTCTTCACCCGCTCCTGGGGAAGCACGGGGAGGACAGGGCATCTTTAGGGCCCAGAGCAGCGGGAGGGGTGCCCGGGGGGTGCAGGAAGCACTGCCGAGCTTCAAATTGGGTCTGGTTTCTTTCAAATTGGGACTGGTTGCTGGAGGGCAGGGAAAGAGGGCTGTGCCCCGAGCAGGAAAACGCCTTTGCAGGGCGATTTCGGATTTGCAACAGCAAATCCAATCACTAAAGGAGACCGATTCTCCTGGCTGGCATTTTTCCGGGCTCTCCCATTACCCTGCAACTGGGTTTTTTGGCAGATGGGACCCCCGGGGCACCTCATGATTTTTGGGGCTGGAAGAGACTCACGAGTACCTTGAGGTGAGGTGCCAAGCGGGAGAGGAACTGGACGCTTTCCCCCAGCTTTGCCTGTGTGACAGAAAAGTGAGAAAGGTTCAAAAGCCCCATTGTCCCCTTCAAAGGGACACCGCCAGGCAGTGCCAGCGGCACCGCTGCCACCAGCCCGGCACGGACTAACCACCAAAGCCTCCTGCGACTGCACCGTGGAGTTCTGCATCTGCCACAGCGCCCGCGCCTCCGCCGCGAGCCGCCCGGCCACCGTGCCGTTCCTCTGTGGGGGGACAGCGGGGTGAGGGTGTCCCCCTGGGCACCGAGGGATCCCCACCGCCCGCCCCGCCGCTCACCTGCATCTTCTGCAGCCCCTCGAGGTTCCTCGCCAAGCCGGGCAGGCTGGTCTGCACCACGGGGTTTTTCATCTGCAGGAAAACCGAGCTGGGGGCTGCCCAAAATCCAACCCTGGCAGGCGGCCCCGGTGTGGGACACATCCTGCAGTGGGGTCCAGCTCGCTGTGAGCATCCCTCACCTCCTCCTGGAAGCGCCCATAGTCCACCTCGTCCACTCCGCTGCGGGCGAAGGTCTCCAGGTCCTGCCTGCCCTCGCTGCGGAGGAGCCGGACATCCCCCAGGTTCGCCGTGAAGTCGCCCAGACGTTTTTGGAAATCAGCCATGTACTGTGAGGATCAGACCAGGGAATCTGCAGCGTTCCCAGTAACCCCAGTAAAGCTCCTGCGTCCCCCTGCTGCTACCAGGGGCCCTGGCTGGAGCCAGCCCTCACCTTGGGGGTTTTTAGGTGCTCATCCAGGTCATAGGACCTGTCGAGCTGCAGCACCTCCCAGAGCCCCGCGCCGCTCTTGCACTCCCTGAAAGGCAGAGGGACGTCGGCAGAGTGATCCCAAATTCACCCCCGCTGCACGGGGGGGCTCCTGCGACCCTCACCGGTACGCGGAGCTGAGGTTGGAGTCCCTCCTGAGGTTGAGCTGGCGAGTGAGGTTCATGGACGGAGGGAGATTCCCAGGGGTGTCGATGAACTGGGACAAACAGGAGGAGAAACAGGGTCAGGGTAAGGCCCAGGTGTTCCCAGCAGTGATTTTGGGGGTTCTCTGCCCTTGCAGGTGCATCCTGGGGTGGCTCATCCCAGCCTGAGCTAATTCTGCTTTTATTTGTCCGTTCCCCACTGAGGAGCCTCGCTGGGTGTGTTTGGAGGGACAGCCCCGTGCTGGGACCCGCCTGTGTGTGGCACTGCCTTGGGAAGAGTCCTGATCCCATTCCCGTTTCCCCAATCCCTCTCTCAGCCCATCACACCGCGCTGCCAGCCCCAAGCACCCCAGGGATCCCCAAGGACTGGGGAGCAGCAATCCCGCAGGAAGCGAATTAACAGCACAAGGGCAATTCCCAGCTGATGATGCAAATCCAAGGAGCTAATCCTAAACTTAGTCTTCTGGTCTAGGATGGGGCTTTTCTGGTCCGGTTTAGGGGGAGGACACAGAGCCTTTGGAGATGTTTTGATGCACCCAAGCAGAGATTCACAGGGCGATGGGTGGATGTGTGGCCACCCACCTTATAAATCTCCTGGTTGACCCAATTCCTGCAAACCAGCGTATGGATGTTGCCCCCAACCAGGAAGGTGGCGAAAACCAGGAGGATGAGGAGCCAGGAGAACAGGAAAGCCAAGCCCACGCCGCTGTAAGAGGGAGAGGAGGCGCCGGCGGCGGCTTTGCAGAGCCGAGCGGGCAGGAAGGGACCTGCCCGTCCAGCTGCAGCCCCGCGGCTCCTTCCCGAGCCCGGGCACGCCGGGCTGGGCAGGGCCCTGGGAGCGGGGTGTGCCGGGCAGCGGGGCCGGGGCGCGGGGGCTGCCAGCTCCCAGGGAGGAGCAGCTTCTCCCAAACCTGCCGGCGCAGGCGGTGGCTTCAAAAGCTTTTCCGCTGGGACAGCTCCCAGTCCCTCCCTTGGCTTTACCCTTCTGGTTTGTTTTTTGGAGGGGTGTGAGATGGAATGGCCCCCCAGCACCCAGAGAGACGCTTACACCAGGAGAAACTTGGCGCCAGCTTCTCCTCGGCACTCGTAGTCGCTGGGGTCCTCCCGCTTGGAAAGCCCGTACGCCCCCAGGGCCATCCCCGTCACGTTGCAGGCGAGGATGAGGAGGATGATGGAGCACAGCACCGTGCCCGCAATCCACCTGGAGGGAAGAGCAGCAGGGCACAGCCTCGAGATGCGGGGCTGAGGCACCCGGCGCTCGGCGAGGGCTCAGGGCCCTTCTCCGCTGCACCCCCTGCAGCCCGTCCTGCTCCCAGGGTCACCTGTACCGCTCGAAGCGCTCCGCCTCCCGCAGGTACGGCTGGCTCCGGTCCTCGGCCTTCAGCAGGGCCTCGCTCACGGGCCGGGTGTAGTCGGGGAAGGGGAAGCTGTCGGCGATGGACTGCACCTTCTCCGCCGTGCGGGTCAAATCGTCCCGCAGATCTGCGGGGCCAAGGCTGTGCTGGAGGGGTGGATGGTCCCTGCATCCCACCCTATGTCCCCAAATTGGGATTCGCCCCGTGGAGGATGTCCCCACCCGCTGTGGCAGCTCCACTCACCCTGGATGACCTGCGCCATCCTCTCCACGGCCAGCTCTGGGATGGAGTTGAAGGTGCCATTGCCCTGCGAGGAAAGAGGGGGTGCTGAGCAGCTCAGCCGGAGCTGCCTGCGGGTGCTGGACCCCCCCTGCTTCACCCCGACCCCCCAACCTGGCGAATCATCTCCGCAAAGTCACTTCGGGGCAGGCCGGCCAGCGCCTTCAACACCTTCTCCACCGACGGCACCTGGGAGTGGAAGAAGGAGCCCGTGAGCCCCGGGGCAGCCGGATGGGGAGGTGACGGTGGGCGACCAGGGCCCTGACCCCACCTTGCCGTAGTCGGCTCCCAGCTCCAGGCTCTGTGCCCTGCCCAGGACGCTGGCGCAGGAGGTGCAGCGCGGGTCGTCCAGGAGCGCGACCACGCGGCGCCTTCGTTCCCGCAGCGCCGGCTCCAGCTCGGCCCGCGCCGCCGCCAGCGCCCGCGCCGTCCTGTCGAGAATCTGTAAATGGTGCAGCGAGGTCTGTAGGTCTTAAAGAGAAAGCCCAGGGCTAGGTCACGCTGCTCCGCTCGGCTGCCCCGGCGAGGCTTCGGCCCCGGCCCCGGTCCCGGTCCCGTCCCCGGTCCCGGGGGCGGCCGCGCTCCGGCCGTACCTCCGGCCCTGTCCTGCAGGTCCGCCAGCGCCGCGTAGGTCATGGCCTTGAGCTGCGCGTGGATGGAGAGCCCCACGCTCCGGCTGAGCCCTGCAAGGCACCGGCGCCCCGTCAGCACCTCATTCATCCCCGGGGGAAGCTCGGGGTGCTGCCCGGCGCGGCGCTTACCACCCAGGTCGGAGATTATCTGCTTTCGGGGCACCTCGAACTTGTCCACCACCATCTGCACCCCCTGCCAGGAAAGAGGAGCCGGTCAGCCGGGGGTAGCAGCCGCCGAGAGGGGAGGGAGCCCCACTCTGCCGCTCAAAATTCGTTTTTAATGCAGCCACGTCACCTCCTCTTGCCTGCCAAACTATCCCCTGGGGGAAACGCGGCCATCCCTGGGCAGCGCCCCATGCCGGGGGCGAGGCTGCTCGGGGACCCACCTGGGGGACATTGGCAAGGTGCTGTCGCAGCGTGCGCAGGGTGGAGGGCACGGCCCCCAGCCCCGGCTCCATCTGCCCCTTCACCCGCTGGCTGGTGACGAAGGCGCAGGTGACGCTGATCCTGCCGGGAATAAGCAGGCGGTGACGGGGCTGTCAGGCAGAGCCTCCCCGTCCCGTAGGACACGGTTCCCCCCACCCAGTGCGAGTTTTGGGGGTGGTTTGGGGGACTCACAGGATGATGAGGGAGGTGAAGGACAGGCAGGCCAGCAGGCAGCGGCGGCGGCAGCCCAGCGAGCGTCGGTGGGCGCGGAGGCGGCCCCCGCACCGCCGCCGGCTCCGGCAGTAGCAGAAACACATCCCGGCCACCGGCACGGCCACGGTGAAGAGCAGAGCCACCGCGGCACAGACGACATAGCCCAGCTCGTACTGCACCACCTGCGCCACGGGAGAGCCCCGTCGGCACCTCTGCACCAAGCTCGGGGTGCTCCGTGTGCCCAGGTGCCCCGTGCCAGGTGGAAAACGTCCCCACGGCATCCCCCGCCCCATGTCCCGGCTCACCTGCGACGTCCGCACCGAGCCGGGGTCATTCAGGGCTGTCCTGAGCAGCTCTGCAAAAAATAATCATGGCACTGGTCCCAGCCGATGCACCCCCAACCTGAATCCTCTTCCTGAACCCCTCGGGATCCCTGGAGCACTCCGGGCGCGGGGATTGCAGCCAGCAAACCCCCCGAGGTCCCGGCCCCCGCCGCAGCGGGGTCGCGGCTCCCCGGCTCGGGGCTCACCTGTGGGCAGCGGGTTTTGCTGGATGAGGTCCAGGCAGCGCCGGACGAGGCCGTAGAGGGGATCGAGCGAGCTGGGCACGCGGTGCAGCGCGGGCACCCGGATCTCGGCGTGCCTGTCGGTGAAGCGGAGCACGCCGCCGGGGCTGGCGGGGTGGCACGGCTGGGTGGCAGCGGGGTGCAGCAGCGCCCAAGCCAGCAGCAGCCCGGCCGCCTGCATGGCTCCGGCGGTGGCGAGGAGAGAGCCGGGGGCTCCTTCAGCCTGCGAGCGGGCGGAGGGGCATTCCCGGCGCTGGACGGCTCGCTCCGGCTGGGCTCCTGCTCCGGGAAACCTGCCTGACGGGTCAGCCGCCGCGCAAAGCCAGACGCTGCCGTGGCTTGTTCCCCCCACGGGCTCCCCGGGGCGGCTGGGCTTGGCGGGGCTGCGCGGAGGCGTCTCCCAAACCATCCCAGGCCTGTTTCGCAACCCCCGGCATCTCTGAGTCACCGCCGCGGGGTCCCCACTGTCAAGGCCTTTCCCAAAACCCATGGCAAAGCCTCCCCGGGGTTTTGGGGAGGGGGACGGGGGATGGTGGACCCCCTGGCCTTGGGCTGGAGGGTGTTCGTCCCCACCACAGCCAGCGTGGAAGGAAGGATCTGGGATTTGGGATATCACTTGGGGGAAAAGCCCTTGTGGGGAGATCCTCATGTGCGGATGGGGCACCTTGGGGGGGCAGAATCACCCTGTGGAAAAGCATCCCGGGATCCGGGATAGCAACAAGAAGGGAAAATAAGGGGGAACACACGGAGGGGGGGCAGTGAGGCCCAGCTGGCGATGCCCACTCGCCGGCCGGGTGTGAGATGAGTTTTCCAGGCTCAGCCAGCGCCTGTCTCACACCCCGAGGCGGCCGCGGCTCCTTCCCAGGGCCGGATCCTAGTCCCCGGCATGGATCGAGCGCTAATTACAGGCTCGGCTGGAAGCGCAGGAGGTTCAGCCTGATCTCTTGGTGCGGGGGGAGCAGCCCCGCTGTGCCCAGACGGCCGCGGGGCATCCCGAGAGCCGCGACCCTGCTCGGCCGGGCGGGTCCGACCGGCCCTTCCCCACCGCCGGCTGCCCACGCCCCCGTCTCCGCGGCGTTGATGCTAATCCCTGTGGTTCCCCTCCCTCTGGAAAAGGGGCTTTCCGCCCAGCTGGAGATGCCGGCAGCTTTTTTCCAGGCTGGTCCCCACCACCCGCTTGGGAACGGGATGTTGAGGACAGGAAAATCCTGCCCTGGCTTGACTTGTCCCATCCTGGGACAAAATTGCCAGGGCCAGGAAAGGCTGGGATTTTTAGCACAGCTCGTTTAGATGTGGATGTGTCTGTGCATGGCAAAGGGGTCCCGGCTGCCCACACCGGATCTGGGGCAGTGATGGGGATGCCAGCGATGATTTCCCACCGCGATTTCCCATTCTCAAGATGATTTCTCAACCCCAGCTTTGATTTCCCATTCTCACGATGATTTCCCAACCTCAACCTCGATTTCTCATTCACAGGGGGATTTCCCATCCCCACCATGATTTCCCATTCCCATGACAATTTCCCATCCCACCACGACTTCCATGTCCACGATGGTTTCCCATCCCCCCACAGCTTTCCCATTCCCATGGCGATTTCCCATACCCGTGATGTTTTGCAGGGCCAACAATCTTCCATCCCACCAATGACATTTTTGGGGATGGAGGTGATTTTCATGTCCAAGGGGAAGGCACCAGCCACCCTGCCGCATGTGTGTGCTACCCCGCCCTGCCCCCGTGGTGGGAGGGGATGATTTTGGGATACTTTTGGGTTGGTTTTGTCCTCCCTCCTCCTGCCCTTGGGGATGCTGATACTGGGGCAGTAATGCTGGTCCTGGCACTGGAGTGGTGATACTGGTACCGGGGCAGCGATGCTGGTACCGGGGCAGCGACACTGGCATGCTGATGCTGGTTTGGTACTGCGGCAGTGATGCTGGTGCTGGTACTGGTGCAGTGATGCTGGTTTTGGTCCTGGTGTGGTGACGCTGGTACTGGAGCGGTGACGCTGGTTCGGTCCCAGGGCAGTGATGCTGGTTCGGTACTGGTGCAGTGACGCTGTTTCTGGAGAGGTGATGCCAGTTCGGTGCTGGTGTGGTGACACCGGTATGGTAGCGGTGCCGCTGGTTCGGTGCTGGTGCGCTGGCTCGGTCCGGGCCAGTGCTGCCGGTTCGGTGCCGGTGCTGTGACGCCGATAGTGGAGCGGTGACGCTGATACTGGAGCGGTGCTGCCGGTTCGGTGCCGGTGCGGTGACGCTGATACTGGAGCGGTGCCGCCGGTTCGGTGCTGGTGCGGTGACGCCGATACTGGAGCGGTGACACTGGTTCGGTGCCGGTGCGGTGACGCTGATACTGGAGCGGTGCTGCCGGTGAGGTGCCGGTGAGGTGACGCTGGTATGGGAGCGCTGCCGCCGGTTCGGTGCCGGTGCGGTGACGCTGATACCGGAGCGGTGCCGCCGGTTCGGTGCCGGTGCGGTGACGCTGATACCGGAGCGGTGCCGCCGGTTCGGCGCCGCTCCGGGACTGCTGTACCGCCCGTTACCGCTACGCGGCGCCATCGCCCCACAGCGCCGCGGGGGGCGTGGCCTCTGTGGGGGCGTGACTTTCATGGGGGCGTGGCTTCTCGGGGGGCGTGGCTTTCCTGGGGGCGTGGCCTCGCGCGGCTCCGCGGCTCTGTCGGAGGGGACGGAAGTGACGTCACGCGCGGGCGCCATCGCCATCATGGCGGACAGAGGAGCCTCGCGGGTCCCGGAGCGGTGAGTGCGGCCCCGAGCGCGGCCCCGAGCGCGGCCCCGCCGCCCCTCCCGCGCCTCCTCCCGCCCGGGGGCTCCCGGACGCTGTTCCGGGCGCCGCGCCGGCGGGAGGGACCCAGAACGCGGCCGGGCCCTGGCAGCGGCGGCGCCGCCGCGTGGCAGCGTCACATGGGGGTCGTGGGGTGGGGGACGAGGGTCTGTGGGGCTGGAGGGTCTGCAGGGTTTGTCTGGCCGGGGTGGGTGTTGAGGGTCCCTGAGCCTGGGGGGGTTTGGGAACCCTGGGCCCGGTGGGGGTGTGAGGGTCCCCAGGGCAGGGCCGTGGTTCCCAAGCCAGGGTAGGTGTGAGGGGCCTGGGCTGGGGGGAATTGGAGGGTCCCTGGGCCGGAGAGAGTTTGAGGGGTCCCCAGGGCAGGGGGTTTGAGGGACCCTGGGTCGGGGTGGTTGGACGGGCCCCGGACATGGGGGACTGCGGGGGTTTCTTGCCAGAGGGGGCTGAGGGTCCTCGGGCCTGGAGGGGATTTGTGGTTCCCGGTTCTGGGGGTGTTCGGGGGTCCGGGCCGGGGGTCTCTGCCCCTGTTTGACACCTCCATGGGTTCAGGTGGACCGACTACATCCCACTGGGCCGGAGGATGCCGGGCACGCGCTTCATCGCCTTCAAGGTGCCCCTGAAGAAGGTGGGTGAGCACCGGGGTCCTGGGCCAGTTTGGGCTGGATCGACTGTGGGAAAGCATCTCTTTATGGGGATTCCTTGAGTGAATTGCTGAGGAGCTCGGTGTCAGAGCTGGATTTCGGGAGTGGGGGCTGTGGGGGGTCAGGCTCTGCTGCCAGGAACAGGGACAGGAGGAGAGGGAACGGCCTCAGGCTGGGCCAGGGGAGGCTCGCGTTGGACACCAGCGGGAATTTCCTCATGGAAAGGGCGCTCAGGCCTTGGAACTGCCCAGGGAGGTTTGGAATGCCCATCCCTGGAGGTGTCCAAGGCCTGGAGGTGGCACTCAGGGCTCTGGGCTGGGGACAAGGCGGGCATCGGGCACAGCTTGGACTCGGTGGTGTTGGAAGGGCTTTTCCAGCCTCGGTGGTTCCGTGTGTTTGAGCTGCAGCTCTGCTTTACAGCTCCCACCTGCAAAGCTGCAGTGCCTGGCTCTGTGTGTCACTGGGGGCTTTTGCCACAGTTAAAGTTGTCACTCAGCCCTGGGAACCCTCAGCTGAGCAGCCCCAAAGCTCTGAGGGCCTGAGCACGTCCTTGTCTGTGGAGCTGGATGAGCTTTAAGGCCCCTTCCAGCCCAAAGCACCCTGCAGTTCAGGGAGCAGGCTCCCGTGTTGCTCTGCTTCAGCCTTTGCTCCTTGCCTGAGTCCTCCTCCCCCATCTCCGGGACATTCTGGAGCCTCTTCCCACCCATCCCACCCCACCCGAATTCTGACAGCTGCTCTAAACCACCGCTTCCTGCAGAGCTTTGATCGGAACCTTCTGCCAGAAGAGAGATTTTCCCCTCACGACCTCATCAGGAAAGTCAAGGAGCGGAAGGAGGAGCTGGGGCTGATCATCGACCTGACGTACACCACACGCTACTACGGGCCCGAGGTCAGTGCTGAGGGAGCGCCAAAAGAGCAGCTCAGGGCAGTGTGAGGGCCTGGAACCCTCTGGCAGGGGATGAGGTGAAGCCTCGTGGGCCAGCAGGGTCTTTCTGATTAAGTCTCCAAGCCCCAGATCCTCTTTGTATCAGCCCAAGTTTGGGGGTGCTGTTAAGCCGGGGTTTGTGGGCTCTTCTGGGTGAAGAGCTGATTGCAGACGCCTTTGGCTGGGTGGGTAATCATGGAAAAGGTGTTTCAGGCTCTGGGGTGTGCTTCTTCCTCCCCAGGCAAGAGAAATAATCTGGAATATTGGTGCTCTGCCAAGGGAGCGAAGCAGGAGTTTCTTACCTAAAACTGTGTAGCTGTTGTTTTAGGCTTGGGGAAAAAACTCATCCTCTCCTGGTTTGTTGCCTGGGATTCCTTAATTAGTGAGAATCCCTGTGCCTTTTCTGGGAATGACTGAGCTCCTTCCCCGTAGGAGCTGCCCCCCACGCTGCGCTACTCGAAGATCCTGACCATGGGCCACAAGATCCCCAACAGAAGGACCATCCTGCGCTTCAAGTACCTCGTCAAGAGGTTCCTGACAGACAACAAAGACAACGGTGAGCGTGGCTTTCCCTGGCTCTGCTGTCCCTGGGATGGGCCAGCAGGAATTTCTGCTCCTTCTCCTGGCACGGGAATGTCAGGGCAGCAGGTTGGGTTTTGCTGGTGGAGGAATTCACGTTGGCTCTGGTAATCCGGGCCAGGCTGGACACTGGGGCTTGGGGCACCCTGGGATGGTGGGAGGTATCCTTGCCCATGGCACTGGCTTTAAGGTCCCTTCCCACCCAGAGCATTCCAGGATTCCGTGATGATTCGAGCCTTAATTGAGTTGGAGATGTGAGATTGTGCAGATGAGCTGAGCCGGGGGTGCTAATTAGACATAAACACGGTGACGTGTGTGGTGATTTCTGTTCGCTGTGTTGGTGTCCCTGCTGGGGGCTTGATGCAGATGGGGAGATTTGGGAGGAAAAGCTCCCAAAATGTCACCTGAATGTCACGTGTGTCCCTTACAGATAAACTCATCGGGGTGCACTGCACACATGGCCTGAACAGAACTGGCTACTTGGTTTGCAGGTGAGTTGCCCTTGGTCAGTTGGGGTTAAGTGGTGGCAGTGGTTTCCAGGAGAAAGCAAGACTCGGGTGATCTGTGTGACCCCAGACTTGCAGGGCTTTCCAGCTTTTGTTGGGGGGCATTTTCCATCCCTGACTTCAGCAGCCTGAATGCTGATGCTCCATTCTGGCATGTCAATAAAAGCATTGAAACTCCCCAGTTCTTTTTCTCTGCTTAAATCATTACCACCTCGTCAACGTTTTCATGATTAATTGTGTGATCAGAGCTTTCTTGCTGCTCTGTGCAGGTACCTGATTGATGTTGAGGGCATGGAGCCAAATGCTGCCATAGAGTGTGCGTATCCTGCTCGGCTGGGGAGGTTCGGTGGGGTTTTAGATGGTCAGGAGGTTTGGGGGAGCTCCAGGGAGGGAACTGTGTCTGGGTCAAGGGGTTAAAACCCTTCTGAAGGGTTTTAGTTGCTCAGCAGCCCCGAGGGTGACTTGTGTTGCTGTAACTCAGAGCTGCCTCTCCCCAGTGTTCAACAAGTCTCGGGGACATGCCATAGAGAGAACCAACTACATCCAGGATCTTCAGAAGAGAGCCCTGAGAAGGTGAGGCCGGGTGTTCCGGGAGTGAGAGGTGTGGGAGCTGGGAGAACAGCCAGGGCAGGGGGAAATGCCTTAAAACTCCCAGAGGGCAGGGTTCTGTGGGGTACTGGGAAGGAATTCCTCCCTGAGGAATGGTGAATTCCTGAGGAATTCCACCCTGAGGGTGGTGAGGGGCTGGATGGAATTCCCAGAAAATCCCTGGCTGCTCAGTCCCTGGCAGTGTCCACAGCCGGGTTGGAGCAGCCTGGGATAGTGGAAGGTGTCCCTGCCTATGGCAGGGAGGGGACTGGGTGGGATTTAAGCTCCCTTCCAACCCAAACCGTTCTGGGATTGTAACTGGATAAAGACCCCCAGGCCTGTGGCCCTTTCTGGGTGGGCAGGGATTGAGTGTGGAAGAGCTGATGCGATCCCTCAGTGAGTGAGTGAAAAACTCACTTCTTCCAGTGAAAACATCTGGAGTTCTCTTTTAAATTCTCTTCCAAAGCAGCTGTGAACTGAAGAATTTGGGCTCGGATCTCCTCAGGAAAAAAGGCGGCGCCGCAGCAAAGCCCCAGAAGCAGCTGCTCAAACCCCCCCAGCACCGCTCGGGCCAGCCCCCCCCAGCAGTGCCCAGGTGGGTGTTTGCCCCTTCCCCTGGGTGTGCCCTGAGCTCAGCAGGCTCAGGGAGCTGCTTCCTCCCTTTGGAACCTCTGCAGCTGGGTTTTTCCGAGCTGCAGCTCACCCCGTGCTTTGCCAGCTCTGGGAGGACGTAAAGAACCTCCCCGGAAGTTGTTGAGAGCCAAAATGGCAACAGTGAAGTTCCTGTGCCCACAGCAGCAAAGCTCTGCCTGGGAAGGACGTTCTTGTGCCTGTGGGTGTGGAATGACATCGCTGGCAGGGTGGGAGCTGGCTCCCAGCGGGGCTGGAATGTTCTCCAGCTGGGAATTTTCAAGGACTAACAGATCTCGGCTGCCCAAGTGAGGGAGCTCTTCCCTGAGCTGGCGACTCTGCCTCTGTTCTGGGCTTCTCCTGGAACACGGGGTGCGGGCAGAGAGCTTCCCCCAGCTGGGAGATGCCCTCTGGCAGCTCCTGGCTGTGTGGGGGAGCTCCCAAACCACCTCCAGGACATGGGTGGGAGCCAGTGCCAGCTTCTGGCACAGCTGTGGCTCCTTCACCTCCTCCCTTGGGGGCACGGGAAGCACTTCCTGATGAAAACCTCCCTTGCTGTCAGCATTCAGGGGCACAGCTGCTCTCCAGGTGTTCTTCCTGCACATCCCTCCCTTCAGGCTGCAGGAAAAGGCTCCAGGTGCACCCAGAGGGGCTGAGGGCATTCACAACCAGCCCTTTTTGGGTGCTGACTCCCGAATTTCCTTCCAGGAACTCTGGCAGCACCAAGAAGATGCAGCAGCCTGGCTCCAAGGCTCAGGCACAGCCCCAGGAGCTGGGACAGCGGCACGGGGCCCTGGAGCAGAGGCACCAGAAGAAGCTGGAGCAGAGGCAGCTGGAGAAGCTGGACCAAAAGCAGCTGGAGAAGCTGGAGCAGAGGCACCAGAAGAAGCTGGAGCAGAGGCAATTGGAGCAGCTGGAGCAGAGGCAGCTGGAACAGAGGCAGCAGAAGAAGCTGCAGCAGAAGCAGCTGGAGCAGGGACAGCTGGAGAAGCTGGAGCAGAGGCAGCTGGAGCAGAAGAAGCTGGAGAAGCTGGAGCAGAAGCAGCAGAAGAAGCTGGAACAGAAGCAGCAGAGGCAGCTGGAGAAGCTGGAGCAGAGGCAGCTGGAGCAGAAGCAGCAGCAGAAGCTGGAACAGAAGCAGCAGAGGCAGCTGGAGAAGCTGGAGCAGAG
Organism: Corvus hawaiiensis; assembly: GCF_020740725.1. NCBI lineage: Eukaryota > Metazoa > Chordata > Aves > Passeriformes > Corvidae > Corvus > Corvus hawaiiensis. The sequence continues at coordinate 1,209,775 of NC_063248.1, forward strand.
GCAGCAGCAGCAGAAGCTGGAGAAGCTGGAGCAGAAGCAGCAGCAGAAGCTGGACCAAAAGCAGCAGAGGCAGCTGGAGAAGCTGGAGCAGAGGCAGCTGGAGCAGAAGCAGCAGCAGAAGCTGGAGAAGCTGGAGCAGAGGCAGCTGGAGCAGAAGCAGCAGAAGAAGCTGGAGAAGCTGGAGCAGAGGCAGCTGGAGAAGCTGGAGCAGCCTGAGCAGAAGCTGCCTGAGCAGAGGCAGCCGCGCAGTCTGGCCCCGAGGAACTGTTGCATTTCCCCACCCCCCAAGAAGAAGCACAAGGGACTGTTCCCCCCCCCGAGCCCCCAGCCCTGCCCGCCCCAGGAGCCCACAGGCGCCAGGAGACGCCGGCACCGGCGCAGGAAACACGAACTGAGGCAGCAGGAGGTGTCCTGACAGCGCCGGGAACGCTCCAGGAAAACCCTGCGAGGAGCGGCTGTAACCCAGCCAGGAACTGCCAGCCCACGTGAGGGGCACCTTAACTGGGCTGGTTTTTAATCTCCTGTTTTTCCTTGCTCCCCCCCACCCCGTGCTTTTACAAGGAGTTTTTTAATCCAACGCTGTGCGGAGTCTGATCCACGAGGGATGCAGAGAATTCAAATAAACACAGACTCAACCAGAGCTGCAATAATCCTAAGGAAACGTCCTCGAGCATCCCTGTAACATTCAACAAAACGGGCTTTTGTTGATTTCTTCAACACATAATGAGAAATAGGATTCGGCCTGAAAAGATGAGATTTTTTTTCTCCTTTTTACCCACTTTTTGCTAAAGTAAATTTCCACGGTGTGCAAATTTGAGCCTGGGTGTGGAGCAGTCATTTCCTCCCGGACGGGCCTGAGGGGCCCGGCAGGGTGCGCGCTGCGGCTCTGAGCTGGGCGCGGGGGTCTCGGGCGGGGGCCTCGCTCCGTTTTGGGGTGAGAACGGCCGGGTTCGGGTGCTGCCCCTTTAAGGCGTGACGTCACGACGTACGACGTTCCGCTAAGGGAAAGGAAGCTGCTGCGCGGCCGGGCGGAAGCGGGCGGTGGGTGTTACATACCCGGATGTTAAGGCGGCTTCTCATTGGCTGCTGGCAGCGGGGCGGGGCGGTGCCCCGGCGGTTGGGGAAGAACCCGGAAGTGCTGAGGAGAAACGGCGGCCGCCCGCGCCAGGTCAGGGATGGGCCGGGGTTCGGGAGGTCCCTCCGGGACAGGGGGTCCTGGCCTCGGCCAGGGGGGTCCCTCTGATCATGGGGGACGGCTTGAGGCGCCGGAGCCGCGGTGCTGGGGCGTCCCGACCTGTCCCGAGAGACTGCGGCGGGAGGGCTCCGGTGGGGGGGGGGCCGGAGGGTCTCGCATGGAGGTCCGGTCTGGAGGGGTCTGGAATCTTCCCTTTAAGAAGGGGGACCCTCTCAGGAGTGTTGCGGCTGAAGGAGAATCCCGTCGCGGGGGTGGCTGTGGGATCCTGCGCCTCAGCGGTGCGGAGCGGCTGTTTGGGGGTGACGCTCCGGGGGGAGCCTTCCCTGCTCCCCCCTGCAGGGCAGGGGCTGGGGGGCTTGTGGAGCGCTCTGATTTTGGGGAGGGGTCCCTCTCTCTCTCCCGGTGAGCTGGCGAGGGTCTGGAGTTTGGGGGCTGCGGCTTGGGGGGGGGGTGGTCTGGGCAGTTCGTTTGGAGAGGCGCTGTGGGAATTAGAGGGGGGCTCGGGGGAGTTGCGAGGGGGGGGCGGTGTCTGTTGTGCCGGGGGAAAAGGACTGCGAGACTTGGCAGGGGTTATTCTGAGGCAGGGATGCAGAGCTGTGCCTTGAGGAGCGGCTGGAGCCGAAGCACCAGCAGGGCTGGGGGGAAGCTGAAGCCCCCCCTGAGCTGTGGCTTCGGCCTGGGAGCCTCTGGCGGAGCTGAATCCCACGGGACAAGAGGCTCCTGCAGGGCGTGGGCTGGGAAACGCGGATCTGCCTGCCCTCAAAAAGGGGCTCCCGCTGCGGGGTGACCCCCAGAGGGGCTCCCCTCCTCTCCCAGGGCCCGCTGGGCACCTTTCCCTCCCTCAGGAAGGTGCATGTGGCAGTCCCTGCAATGTCACAGGGAGTTTAACCCTTACCTTGGTCCAGCGTGGCTTTTCCGAGGAAAAACTGCTTTTGCTGGAGGAGGAGGAGTGTTGTGGAGGATTTCTGGGCTCGCTGCCCCTCAATCCTGGTGCTGCCTCCACCAGCTCCTGCTGTGGGGCTGTGGAGTTTTCCCACACGGATCAGGTCGTGGCGCATTCCTGGGGTGACGGGAGTGCCGCCCACAGCGCAGGCAGAGAGTGATGGCAAGTTTGGGATGGAGCCTGTTGGGTGAGGATGGGTCTGGGAGGATCCTGGTGCCGTCAGGAAAACGCTGCAGGGCTGAAACCCCGTGTGGAGCTGCTCTGCTCCAGAGTGGAACTCCCTCAGAACCAGTGGCACCCCAGGCTGGTGAGCAGCACTGGGGAGAAGCAGCGGGGAAGGAAGAGCTGCTTTGGCTGGGATTTGGAGGGGTGAGAGCTTGGAATCCACGTGCAGGGGCTGACCTTGAACGCGTTGTCTGCTTTTCAGGTTGAACAGGTGAATATCCGAGTGCTGTGCCCAAAAAGAGCTGGGCTTCTCAGGACATAGCTTGGCCCATGGATTAAATGCTTTCCTGCTGGCAGGGGGGTGATTTCTGTCAAGGAAAAAGAACCCTGAGGAAACTGGATGGGGATTGTCCCGTGCCAGTTCCTGTGCTCGGGAGCTGCACAGACTCCCCAGGGTTTGGGCACAGGCCCTGCCAGAGCTCCAGGAGCACTGGGACAGCGCTCTAAGGGACAGACTGGGATTGCTGGGCTGCCTGTGCAGGACCAGGGCCTGGACCTGCCCACCCTGTGGCTCCTCCACCTCGGGCTATCCCCTCTCCATCTCACCCCGGTTCTGACGTCCCTGCCTCCCTCCCGCCGCAGAGCCCGAGCACGGCCCATGTGTGTCACCATGCCCGGGCAGGGCAGCGCCAGCCTCCCGCCGGAGGAGCGCGTGCGGCGGCTGATCCGGGCGGGCAGCAGCGTGGAGGTGAGCGAGGACATCCCCCCGCGGCGCTACTTCCGCTCGGGCGTGGAGATGCTGCGCATGGCCACGGTGTACAGCGAGGAGGGCAACATCGAGCACGCCTTCATCCTCTACAACAAGTACATCACGTAAGAGCCGCGGGCTGCGGGGGGTTCCTGGGCTTGGGGAGGGGTGTTCGGAGCCTCTCCCGGATGCTGCAAGGTTTTGGTGAGCTGGGAGAGCTCCAGAACTCGGGGTTCTGGCCAGAGCTCTGCTGCTGAGGGGTGCCACAGCTGGTGGGACTGACCAGGGGATGTGGTAGAGGCGTGAGGCACAAACCCACAGGTGCAGCTCACAGAATCCATAATCCCAGAGTGGTTTGGCTTGGAGAGCATCCAGTCCAACCCCCTGCCAGGCAGGGGCACCTGGAGCAGGTGACACAGGGACACATCCAGGTGGGTTTGGAATGTCTCCAGACAGGGAGACTCCTCCCTGGGCAGCTCTTCAGGGCTCTGCCACCCTCCGTGGAAAGAAGTTCTTCCTCCTGTTGAGGTGGAGCTTCTCGTGGTTTATCTTACGGCCATCACTCCCTGTCCTGTCACTGGGCACCGATGGAAGGAGTCTGGCACCATCCTCTGACACCCCTTTGAGACACTGGTGTGTATGGGAATGAGATTCCCTTGGGAACCAGGCTGATCTTGGATTGCTCTGGCCCTCTGGAGACTCCTGTCAGCAGCAGAGATTTTATCCACCTGTAAGTCAAAGTTTGCAGGTGTTTCTGCACCTAAATTGGCCTCAGTTTTTCTCTAGGTTGGCCGTGACATCCTAGGGCTGGGCAGGGATCCATGGTCAGGGAGTTTTGTATCCCATATCTACTGGAAGGGTCGAGGCTGGGTTGTGGTTTCTCTAATAAAGGAGAGCCTGTTTTACTCAGGGACCACTCGGGGATTTATTTGCACACCTCAGGAGCACAGTCCAGCCCCCCCAACACAGCTGTGTGCCTGTTGGTGTTGAAAGGGATGGAAACTGTGATCCCAGCAGTACAGAGCCCTGTTCCTGTAGGCTTTTCCCCCTAAATCCGTCCCTCCTGCTTCCGCCTGGCGCCACTGCTGCGCTCTGTGCTCTCTCCCTGCTCACCCAAGCTGTGCCTGGTATCTCCGTGGGCATTTTCCCTCCCTGCCCTATGTGCAGGGTTCCTGCCCCTTAAACCCAACACATTTTTCTCTGATTAGCTTTCCTCCCCGCCTCGCACTTCCTGAGCTTTTATGGGCATGGTGGTGAGGGCCCTGGGAAGTGTAAAACCTTTGGGAAGCTTTCCAGGCCCCTTACGCAGCCTGGGCCGAAGGAGAAACTTTTTAACTAAACAAATGAACTTGAGGCCGTTTCATTGTAGCAGCCAGAGGTGCTGGGTTGTATTTCCAGCAGCTTTCAAACGCTCCTGGCATTTCCAGCCTGGCTGCTGGGCTGCCAGGAGGGTGGAAAACCTCCCCTTGGTGGGATTTCTCCAGGGCTGACGAATGTGAGCTCCTACTCTGGATTGTCCAAAGATAGGAACTTAATGCCACCGTCATTTCTTCCAGTGGAGATGGGAAGCTGGAGCTCAAGCCGTAGGTTTGATGTTTTGTAGGTGTCCTGATCCAGAGAGCAAGAGGAGGCACTGGGAATTTACTGAATTTGCTCTGCTCTCCCTTTCCTAGGAATGGGGCCAGGCTGGGGGAGCTGGGGGTGTTCAGCCTGGAGAAGAAAAGGCTCTGGGGAGGCCTTAGAGCCCCATCCACTCCCTAAAGAGGGGTTATAAAAAAGAGAGAAAAGGACTTTTTATACAGGCAGAGAGTGTCAGGCCAAGGGGGGATGGTTTTAAACTGCCAGAGGGCAGGGCTGGATGGGATATTGGGAAGGAATTGTTCCCTGGGAGGGTGGGAGGCCCTGGCACAGGGTGCCCAGAGCAGCTGGGGCTGCCCCTGGATCCCTGGCAGTGCCCAAGGCCAGGCTGGACACTGGGGCTTGGAGCTGCCTGGGACAGTGGGAGGTGTCCCTGCCATGGCAGGGGTGGCACTGGATGGGCTTTGAGGTCCCTTCCCACCCAACCCATTCCATGATTCTGTAACCATCTCCAGGACTTTTAGCACGTGTCTTGTCACCTCACAAGTCTTGCCTTGCTTTTCATCCTGAGCAGCTTCTTCTGCCTTGATCCGAGTGGGTGTTTCCCTTGGATCACCAGCAGGAACGCAGGGTTGGTTTTGGTAGGGCCAAATAAGAAGGAAAAAAGCAACAAGACACAACTTTGCTGTGGTGTTGGGGCTCCCTGGTTTGCTTGGCCCAGCTCCAGGGACTCGCAGGGGTGTCACAAGGGCCTCGAGAGCCACTGGCTTGGCCTGGGCACCGGAGCTGTGCTTAAAAACAGCCCCTGCTGGGGCTGCTCGGTGCCAAACAGCTGCTGCTGCGTTGGGCTCGGGGGCAGGCAGAGGTTTGAACCAGCAGCAAACTCCTGGCCACGGGAGCTGCAGGTTTTGGTCTTGCCAAGCCTCAGCAGGGCTGTCCATAGGAAACCTGAGCTGTTCCAGCCCTTCCTCTGCCCCATCTCAGCCTGCCACTGCTGCTCTTGTCCTGGAGTTTTCCTCTGGCTGCCTGAGCCCTCCTCTCATCCTCCTGCCCACTTTTTTCCCCCCACTTCCTGACTTGTGGAAACCCAGCTGTCTTTGCTGGTTTTTCCATCCTGCCCAGGCCAGCATCTGCTCTTAATCCTTCTTAATTAATCCCTTCCATTTTAATCTACGAGCTGTTGGCAGCGCTCGGGGCCTTGTTGTGCCTCCTCGGCACAGTGACCTACTTCACACCCCCGGCTGGGGCTTTGGGAGGGAGCCACGGCCCCTCCACGGCTCCCTCCAGGGCTGTGCCCTGGCTCTGCTGATCCTGCATCCTCGCCAGGAGCGTTCCGGGTGGCAAAAAGTCCTTCCTCGTCCCTGAGGGCTTGGAGCAGCTGGGTTTGTTTACTGCACACGCAGAGGTTTCTCAGAGTTTCTGTGCCCCCCTGAGTTTTTCCTGCTTGGCTCTGCTGGGTTGGTTTGTGCTGCTCTCTGTGGCGTGGTCTGGTCCTGTATTCCCTTGTTCCCTGTGCCTCGACAGGAGGCTGCTCTCCAAAGGAGCTGGAACATCCTCCTGTGGATGCTGAAGCAGTGCAGCCAAGAAGCAGGAGGGAGGGCAGGGATTTTAGGTTATCCCCAAAGCTTTGTGGATGGCCAGAGCCAGCAAAGCTGGGCTTGCAGGAGAGAAGGGCCTAGCTAAGCTCACCCTGAGCTCACCCTGTCACCGCTGGGGGCTTGGTCACAGATTAAATCGAGGTGTCTCAAGCCTGGGGAGCCTCAGAGAGCTGAGCCAGGGTGAACTGCCCTTTGTTTGTGGGATTTCCTCCTTGTTTTAGTGCTTGCAGAGCTCCACAGGAGGATCTCATTGTGGCCTTGCAGTGAGGCCCTGGCACAGGGTGCCCAGAGCAGCTGTGGCTGCCCCTGGATCCCTGGCAGTGTCCAGGGCCAGGCTGGACAGGGCTTGGAGCAGCCTGGGACAGTGGAAGGTGTCCCTGCCATGGCAGGGGTGGCACTGGATGGGCTTTAAGGTCCCTTCTAAGCCAACCCATCCTGGGGTTCTCTGAGGGGGAGAACAGTTCCCCCAGGTGCAGAGAAGCTGAGCATTAACCCGTTCATACCCACCCTGATTTCCCTCCCCAAAGCCAGCACGGAATTCTCCCTCCTGCCTGGAGTCCCTGGGGTGCTCAGGCTGCAGAGCCCAAAGGCTCCCGCTGCAGCAGCTGGGGCTGTTGGGAACTTGCTTTTAACTCACCTGCAGGTTTTCCCTGTCCAAGGTCTGAGGTAATTTCCCCTCGTGCACAAACTCCTTGTCCCTCGGTGCGTGAGGATGGTGAGCTCTGAGTCAGCAGAGTCCTTGAGCTGGGGTGGAATCCCGGGATGCTCCCAGGTGCCGGCAGGTGCCCGAGCGCCTTCCTCAATCACCTCTGTGTCCTTGGTGGTTTAGACCAGCTTATTAATGGTTCTCTTCAAAACAAATGTGTTTATCCCTGAGGATCATCTCTGGAGGCCAGGTGGAAGGGAAACCTGTGTGGGGCACTGCCTTGGGATCAGGCAAGATCCTCCTGAGTGCTGTGCAGAGCTCCAGGGGCCGCTGTGGGATGGAGGGTTTCCTGCAGAAAGACAGACTGCCCTGATGGGGAGCACAGGGATCCCCCAAAACGCTGCTGAGTGTCCCGTGCCTCCTCCCTTCCTGCCCTGGCTCAGACCTGCGGCTTCTCTCTCGTTCTTCCAGGCTCTTCATCGAGAAGCTGCCGCAGCACCGCGATTACAAAAGCGCCGTCATTCCCGAGAAGAGGGAGACGGTCAAAGTAAGTGGGGACAGCGCCGGGTCTGGAACGGGAACGTGGTCGGGGTCATCGACCTTGGGCTTCCGTGGCTCTGGGATGAGTGGTCCCTACAAATACTGAGAAACCTTGGCCTGGCCAGGCAGTCCTGACCCCTTGGGATTCAGGTCTGGGCCCCTCACTCCAGGAAATCCATTGTGGGGCTGGAGCCCCAGGAGCGGCTGAGGGAGCTGGGAAGGGGGCTCAGCCTGGAGCAAAGGAGGCTCCGGGGGGACCTTGTGGCTCTGCACAAGTCCCTGACAGGAGGGGGCAGCCGGGGGGGTCGGGCTCTGCTGGCAGGGAACAGGGACAGGAGGAGAGGGAACGGCCTCAGGCTGGGCCAGGGGAGGCTCAGGGTGGATACTGGGGAAATTCCTTCCCCAAAAGCATTGTCCGGTCCTGGCACGGGCCTCCACCATCCCTGGAAGTGTTTCAAAACACCTGGGGATGTGGTTTAGGGGTGGACACGGCAGCGCTGGGGGAATGGTGGAACTTGATGATCCCGGAGGTATTTTCCAACCTAAACAATCCCACGATTCTCTGAGTTATGGTTTGGGGGGTCCTTACCCCGTTGCACTTGCACTGGACTGGTGTCCAGTTTACTTCCTTTTGAGCCCTGGGGTGTCCTTTCTTCCCTGTTCAAGTCCCTGCTTTTTAAAGACCACGTGGCTTTTCCATGTGTGGATGTTCAAAGTGGTGATATTCCAGGGAATCCTTAGAGATTCCTCAGCCACAAGAAGCTACAATTCCCAAGAGGAAAGCGCAGCCCTGCCTGAGCTCTTGCTCGGTGATTTTGGTGGTGGGATTTTGGACCCTTCAGCTGCTCAGGTTTTGTTTTTCTTGCCTTGGGGCTGCCCCGCTCTGACCCTGTGTTTCCTCCTCCAGAAACTGAAGGAAGTAGCCTTTCCCCGAGCCGAAGAGCTCAAGGAGGAGCTGTTAAAGAGGTACGCCAAGGACTATGCTAAGTACAAGGAGCAGGAGGTGAGTGACAGGAGACTGGAGGCCTGTGCTCCTCAGGAGCCCCTCAGCCTCACAGGGTTTGCAAGGGGGCAGCTCTCCAGGGCTCCCTGGGTGCTCGGGAATGTCCCCAACTTCCAGGCTCCAGGCTCGTCCCCTGCTGTCACCGTGGGTGGCTCTGTCAGAGGTGTCCCTGGCTCTGGGGTTCTGTGGGCAAAGCAGACGCTCAGGGCAAGTGGGACTTTAGGGACAGGATGGGGGGAAATCAACCTGGGACTGTAATTCCGTGGAAGAGGGAGGGGAAGGCAGTGGTTTTCTCCCTTCAGTGCAGCTGGCTCTGGATCTGTGCTCTGCAAGCTGAAGTTTCCTTGCAGAAAACGCTGTTTGCTGGTGACCTTTTGCAGAGCCTTTAGAAATAACCTGGGGATGGCTGGGGGTCTGCCCCGGGCTCCTCTCTGCTCCTGTCCCTGGGTATGTTTCTCCTCGCAGCAGGACGCAGAAGGGTAATTTGCACACCCTTTGGCTTTGCAGCAGCAGCTGGAGGAGGAGAAGACTCGGGTAGCCCTGATGAAGCAGCAGCAGGCAGAGCAGGAGCAGTTCCATGCCTTCGAGGAGATGATCCGGCGGCAGGAGCTGGAGAAGGAGCGCCTGAGGATAGTGCAGGAGTTTGGAAAGCCAGAGCCGAGTCCCCAGTGTGTGGATGGACCCCTCATCCCTGGCGTGGAAAAGCCCCCAACAGATTTAACCCCAAAGGTTCCGGCCTCTCCAGTTCATCCAGCGAGTCCATCAGCGGGGACTGTCCCATCCAAACCTCCTGTTGTGGACAGATCTTTGAAGCCCAGTGCTTTGGGGAGCACGGAGAGCAGTTAGTACCTCTTGGAGCATCCCTTCTCCCTGCTGGGGCTGAGCCAAACACGGCCAATTTCTCTGGGAGGCTCTTGGAATTATGTGATGGTGGCTCCGTCCCTCGTGGAGGTTTCCTCTCCCAAGATGTCCGGTGAACGCTCACAGGGCTGGGGAGAACTGTCTCCTCTTGGGAATGTGCCCTCCCTGCTTTTCCAGCCCAGTCACTCTGCTGTTCCAGGGTCTGCAGCCTGTTTGCCTTTTCCTTGATCCAAATACTTCTTGAAGATTGGGGTTTAGTTCCTGGCTGGGCTGATTGAATCCTCCTCCTGACCAAATTCGACTAAATGTGGTTCCAAAACACTCATTCAGACGTGTCCAGTGGCTGGGTCTTGCCCAGTGACACGTCCTGCTTTAAATAATGTTTGCTAAGCGTGTGTGGTTTCATTTTTGCTAACCAAACACTCCTTTTGACACCCTGCTGAAGGATCCTTCCCCTGCTCTGAAAGAGCTGGTGCCTGTCCTTTATCAGTGTCACAGTGACACATTTCTCTGTGCCCGCCACTGCAAGGGGAGTTTATCTTCCCAGAAGGATTTTCTCAGTCTCATCCTCTCAGATCCTGCCCTGAGGGACCATTTCTCCAGCGTTCCTGACTCTTTGCTCCCTGTGCTCCCCTTCTCCCCGCAGATGCAGGTGTGGATGTCCTTCGCCAGGTCATTGTCCCCAGAGAGCTGTGCCAGAAATTCCTGCAGCTGGCTGATGCCAACACCGTGCGGGGTGTGGAGACCTGCGGGATCCTCTGCGGGAAGCTGGTAAGGGGACAGCCCCAATGGAGACCCCAAAAGGGGCACGGGGACTGTTTATCACAGTGTCATGGCTTTGGGAATGGCTCAAGGACCCTGATTTTTGTCCTGGAATTCTTCAGTGTGGTTTCAGGCTTCCATGGGAGTGCTAGGGATGATGTGCCTCTCCCTTTCCTCGTTTCCAGGTTGGGATTTCCCCACCCTGAGTGAGGTGCCAACCTGAGTCCCCATTCAGCTTCCTCTCTCCTGTTGGTGACATTCCTGGTGGCATTCCTGGTGGCAGGCAGCTCCGGGCACTTGTCCTTTGGGTGTCCCAGCTGGTGACCCTCAGGCAGACGAGGCTGACAGGACACTGCTGTCCCCCAGAGTTTGCGTGCCCAGGTTTTGTCAGCAGCTCCAGCCCATCTGCCCTGAGTCACTCACACAAGTTTGCTTTGAAATGAAGTTGTTTGATGTAGCAACTTCCTGCAGTCCAGCTGCTTCCAGACACTGGGGATGGTTTAGGGATGAGGCATCATCCCCTTTTGAGTGGAGAGCTTGGTTTGGGGGGGTGTCCAGGACTTCTCTGAGCTCCTGTGGGGGCTCTGCACAGCAGGGAGAGTGAAACAGGGAGAAAATCCTGCGACTCCTTTGTCAGTAACTTGGAGCTGCACCTGCAAACAGGTGGTGGGTGCATCCCTGGGCTTGTTCCCAAGGCTTGGGAAATTCCCTCATGTCCGGGGAATAACAGCCTCCTGTGCTGCCACTGCCTTGCAGATGAGGAACGAGTTCACCATCACCCACGTCATCGTCCCCAAGCAGCTGGGAGGCCCCGATTCCTGCACCACGGAGAACGAGGAGGAGCTCTTCATCATCCAGGACCAGCACGGCCTCGTCACTCTGGGCTGGATCCACGTGAGTCTCCTTCCCCTGGCACTTCCCTGGCCTCCAGCACGAAGGGGAAGGGCTGGTGGAGCAGGGCTGAACTTACTGGAGGAGATGGCAGGGAATGGGCAGCAGCCTCTGGTTGCCTTTCTCCCTCTGGTCCAGTCTCGTTCACTACTCTGATGGAGAAACCCAGGCCTGGTTTATGTTTGGGTCCCTTCCTAAAGCATCAAGCCCTCTGAAAGGGAGAGAGGAAAGGTTTAGACGAGATATTGGGAGGAAACTCTTCCCTGTGAGGTTGGAGAGAAGCTGTGGCTGTCCCTGGATCCCTGGGAGTGCCCAAGGCTGGGTTGGATGGGGCTTGGAGCAGCCTGGAGCAGTGGAAGATGTCCCCTGCCATGGTGGGGATGTCACTGGATGGGCTTTAAGGTCCCTTCCAGCCCAAACCCTCCTGGGATTCTATGGAAGTGGGATCTTGGACATGAAACTCACATTTCCTCCAGCTAAAAGCCGACTCCAGCGGCGCCGTGGGGGCATCCCAAGCTCCCCTGCCAGAGGGACACCTCTCCCCCGCTGGGTCCCTGTGCAGTCCTGCCTTGCAGGCAGCCCTGCGTGCCCTGCTGTGAGCTGTGCCAGTCACAGGCTCCTCCCTGGCTGCCCTGCTGTCCCCACGGAGCCTTTGGCAGTCGGAGCCGTGCCAAGCAAATCGTTCAGAGCTGCTGAGTAATCTCTCGAAAGCAGCAGCTGCCCCAAGGGCTTGGACAAGGAAATGCTGCTGCTCCAAGTGGCTGCTCCAAGGCCACCTCTGCAGTGACAGCCCTGCCACGCTCTGGGACCCTCCGGAATTCCTTTGGCCCTCCTTGGCAAAAAAAAAACCAAAACAAGCCCAAGCAGCAAAAGGAGCAAGAGCTTCCATCAGGAGTTAAGGTGTGAAATGTGGCTGTCAGCAGGAGCTGGGTGAGGTGGTGGTGGTCAGGGGTTGTGCAGCCCTCCATGGAATGTGATATCCTCCATGGAATGTGATATCCTCCATGGAATGTGATATCCTGCAGTGCTGTGGCACCCCGGATGGGCTGAGCCCCTGGAGCTGCACTTGAGGAACGTGTGAAGTGCCCTGCAAGGACCGTGGTTGTGGCTTAAAGGTGTGATTTTTCCATGGAATGTGGCAGGAATGTAGAGCTCCTTTTGTAGGCAACTCCAAATGGAAAAGAGGAGCACGGCTGGTTTAGGATAATCCAAAAAAAGGGGCTCCGAGAGAGCTGGAAGGGACTTAGGACAAGAGCAGGGAGTGTGATAGGACACAGGGAATGGCTCCCCACTGCCAGAGGCAGGGTTAGATGGGGTATGGGGAAGGAATTCCTGGCTGTGAGGGTGGGGAGGGGCTGGGATGGAATTCCCAGAGAAGCTGGGAAGTGTCCAAGGCCAGGTTGGACGGGGCTTGGAGCAACCTGGGATAGCGGAAGGTGCCAGGGTTGGAACTGGATGGACTTTAAGGTCCCTCCAACCCAAACCATTCCATGAATTCCACTCCAGGTGTGCAGGTGCATCCCCTGTGCCCTGCAGGGAGCTGCATCTCCTCTATCCCAAGGTTCTCCTGGCACACCCGATCCCTTGGGATCAGTTTTCCGAGCCTGCTGTAACTGCTGTCCCCGTGTTGCCCGTTGCAGACCCACCCCACACAGACAGCGTTCCTGTCCAGCGTGGACCTGCACACCCACTGCTCCTACCAGATGATGCTGCCAGAGTCCATCGCCATCGTGTGCTCTCCCAAATACCAGGAGTGAGTAGGGATGCCAGCAGTGAGTCTGGAGGTGGGCTGGGAAGGCTTTTCCCTCTTCCCCTCTCAGATTCCTGGTGAGGGGATGAAGTGTCAGCTCACAGCTCACACCTGACAGCTCTTGGGAGCTGTTTTCAGGGGCCGTGTCTGGCTGCCCACCCCTGACACGAGGTTCAGGGCTGGGGAGAGGAGTTTCCCAGGAACTGAGGTGCCCCTCAGCCTCAATGTCTGCTCCTGCTCGAGATGAGCAGCCCCAAAGGTGCTCCTGGGGGCCCAGGGGGTGTGGCTGTCCCTGCAGAGGCTCGAGCTACAGCGCTGCTGTTCCTCTGCTCCAGGACAGGGTTCTTCAAGCTGACGGAGCACGGCCTGGAGGAGATCTCGTCCTGCCGGCAGAAAGGGTTCCACCCCCACCCCAAAGACCCCCCTCTCTTCACAGTGAGTGCCCCTGGGGCCGTGGGGGCTGTGGGGTGGGGAGTTGGTGTGTTGGACGCTGTGTTTGAATTAAAGCCACGCTGAGGTGCGGGGCTGTGACCAGGAGGCTCAGCCTGGCTGGGGCTGGTCTCCAGTTCCCAGAGTGGAGGTGCAGGAGCTTCCCAAGGTTTTCCAGCTGCTGGAAGTGTGGTGCAGAGCTCCTGGCTGCAGGAACAGGGTGAGGCAGCAGCCAAGGGCTGTTGGAGGGGGGGATTTGTGTTTGGGGCCTGCCGTGGTCGCTGTGTGGCACCGGGCAGGACCAGCGGATGGGGTGATCCGAGGAACTGGATCCGAGGGCTGTTCTGGGAAAGCACCGGCTGCAGGTTGTGTCAGGAGGTAGAGGAGACTCACCTGAGCTGTGGCAATATCTGAATAACCCCCTGTCCCCTCTTCTCCTCTCTTCCAGACCTGCAACCACGTGTCAATAGTGGAGAGAGACGTGGTGCTGATGGATCTCCGATAAGCCTCTTGCCTTACCCCTTCCCGGGAACCACCCACCGTCCTTTAGGCCTAGGGAATCGATTTTCTCCCTCCTGTAGCAGATGATTTCTACCGTGTAGTGATCCCTCCCTTCCCTCCCCCGCGCTGGAGCTGGATCCCTGCCCTCTGCAGAAGCCCCTGGAACCTCCATGCCCGGCGTGGGGCTGGCGGATGGGGCTGGAGCTCCAGGTGTGGGGAGGAGCCATCTGGGAGCTCAGAGACAGAAGCCAACACTACTGCAGTCGTTCAACTCCAATCCACGGCTCGAGCGGCCTCCTGGGGATGTTCCCCGTGCCTTGCTGCAACCCTGAGGTGTGGAAACCTCTTCAAGTGCTTTTGGGACTTGCCCAGTTTAACCCATGCCCTGTTTCGTCCCTGTTTCCCAGCTGCTTGGTCTCAGCACAGCTTCCAGGAGCAGATAAATCTTTCCTGCAGTTTAAAGTCCAACCTTGCTGACCCCTCTGAGCCCCACACGAGCTCAGTGCTGCTTCCTGGTGCTCGTGTGTCTCTCTGGGGAGGGAAGAGGGCCCGACCTCCTTTGGGATCCCTCTTGCAGCGTTTCAGGGCTGAAGATCCCTGGATGTGGCGCTGCTTTGCACCATCCCAGCAGCGTTTAGGGGTGTCTGGGCACTTCATCCCTTCTCCTGGCTGGGGGATGCCCTGGTGTTACCAGGAGGAGCTCGGTCTCCTGGCCGCCATCGCCGCTCCAGGATAGGATTCCAACAGCTTTGACCACTTCCATCCTCACGGATCCCTGTGCCTGATTGCCTCTGCACATCCCAAAGCAGCAGGAAGCCTGTCCTTGCCAAACCCGAGTGCTCCGTGACGTCGCTGTTGTGTGGGACCCTCCTCTGAGGTGCTTTAGTCGGGTGCCAAGCCGAGATTTTCCTCCCCTGTGCTCCGTGCCGAGCCCCTGCCCTCGGGGGGGGAGGGAAGCAGCAGCATTCCAAGGTGGGAAGCAGCTGTGCCGAGGGCTGGGCTGGGCTGGGCTGGGCTAGGTGGCACATGGCCGAGCGGGGAGGGGAGCGGGCTGGAGCTGCCTTCCCACCTGGCGAGCAAACATCGCCGTCCTTCTGTCGTGTGCTTGTACACCCAGCCCCCCGTGGTGTTCCTTGGGCGCACATGGATGGGATTATCCGGGCCGGGCCTCCTGTGCCACTGGTTTTCTTTGAGCTCTGTCTGTGGGTTGGGGTCTGGCTCGGAGGGAATCCATCCCTGCGTGACAAGTGCTGCTCCCAGCTTTTCCCAAGTCGCTTTTGGGAACAGGCTGGCCCCGGGGGTGGGAGGGGAGCGAGGGGCCTTCGGGGCGTCTCTGGGAACTCATTTCAGACCTAATTAATTTAAACCATGCTCGGAAGGGGGGTGCAGTTTCCGTGTAGGATTGTTCATCCCGCAGCTCTCCACAGCTCAGAGCAGCTCCTCACCCCGAGGGCTCCCCCGGAGCAGCGTGGGGACACAAAGTGCAAAATTACATCTTGCAAAGCAGCAATTCCTTCAAATATGTTGGGAATATCCCAAGGGATTTATCCCAGCTCCACATCCCTGCAGGTCTCAGGTCTGAGCCGGCTCCAGGAGAGGAGCTGGTGGCACATCACCACTTTTGTGTTGTCCCAGGGACTGACAAACCTTCCCAGGGAATTTTCCATGTTCCTTGGAGCAGGGTGTTCCTCAGGTCAGGGCCCAGCTGCTCCGAGTGCTCCCAGCTTTTTCATCCCTTTTTTTTCACCCCGAGTCCCTGAGTCCTCCCTTTGTGTGTCAATGTCCTGGCGCTGCTGCCCGTGTCCCACGAGCCCACCCTGGCTCTCCAGCTGTGCCAGATGTGGCTGTCACACCTTCACATCGCCCAAAATGAGGTTGGATTTGGGAGGAGCTGAAAGCGAACATGAGCTACGCGTGGCAGGAATGATTTACTGGGGCAGGAATGATTTACTGGCTGTAACAACGCGGGTCGTGTGTCCTGGGGGGTTCCTGCAGGCAGGGAGTGATGCTTATCTCCACCTCAGGAAAGGGAACGGATCCAAATCCCTCTCACCATCCCTCTTATCGTGGTTTGCCCATCCTCAGCAGCATCCCGAGAGGCTCCAAGCACGAACATTCCCCCCGAGGGAGGTGCCGAGGGCTGGGCCGGCGCCGGGAGTTTTGAAACGCAGCGGCCGAGCAGGGGTTGCCCCCTCCTCGTCCCACGCTGCTCCCGGCCTCGCCTGTGCCGTGGGATGCCTGGCGTTCCTGCGAGCATCCCGGGGCCGCCGGCCGCTGGATTGGCTGCGGGGGCCAAACCTTGCCTTTTTAGGCTGCGCGTGGGCTCCCGCTCGGGGCTGCGCTGCCGCCGGCCCCGCTCCGGCCCCGCCGTGGGCCGGCGTGGTCGGGATCCCACAGGGATGGGGGAGCCTGGAGCTGACCCGTCCCCAGCAGGAGCGACGAGTCCCGGAGCTGCTGAGGGGTGTCCGGGGTCGGTGTTCCCCGGTTTGCACCAGCTCAGGGGTCAGGGAATGTCCCCCTGCCTCGGGTCGGGATGGGATCCTGCCGGGATTTGGGAATGTCCCCCTGCTTCGGGTCGGGATGGGATCCTGCCGGGATTTGGGAATGTCCCCCTGCCTCGGGTCGGGATGAGATCCTGCCGGGATTTGGGAATGTCCCCCTGCCTCGGGTCGGGATGGGATCCTGCCGGGATTTGGGAATGTCCCCCTGCCTCGGGTCGGGATGGGATCCTGCTGGGCTTTGGGAATGTCCCCCTGCCTCGGGTCGGGATGGGATCCTGCCGGGATTTGGGGATGTCCCCCTGCCTCGGGTCGGGATGGGATCCTGCCACCGACTCCGTGCGACTCCTGGCACAGCCGTGCTCCTCCACAGGGGACACTGCCGCTGTTGCCTCCATCACCCCCCTTCTCCCACCCCCGCTCTGTTTGGTTTGGGGATCATTTATTTTAAAGGGGTTTTTTTTCCAACATGTCATATATGGCAGCCTTTCCCCCTCGGTGACCTCATGTTTGGCGGGGACCCAGCCGGGCTGGGATGTGAGGTGGCAGCGGGACCCCGGGGCTGGGGGCGTGGGGGGGTCACCAAGTGCCCGGCCAGGGGACAAATCCAGCCCCTGTGAGCTGCGTCACAGGGAAAGGGAACAGCCTGGCAGAGCCATCCCTGGGTGATATTGGAGCTGTGAACGGACTGGCAGCGCTGGGGGACCCCGTGTCCCTGTCCTGCTCCGGGGGTGACAGCCCAGGTGGGACAGAGCCATCCCTGGGGGACATTGGAGCTGTGAACGGACTGGCAGCGCTGGGGACGCCCCGTGTCCCTGTCCCTGTCCCTGTCCTGCTCCTGGAGTGGCAGCCCAGAGCCCGCTCCCTCCCTCTGGCACCATGGGGCCCACCAGGACCTTCCCTTGGTCCCTTGGCTGCGGTGGGACGCTGCAGCTCCTTGTCACTGCTCCAGTGCCGGGATGTCCCTGCCCCGGGCACAGCTCGGGATCAGCCTGGGCCCCCCCGTGCCTCAGTTTCCCTCGAGCCCCGCGAGCTCTGGGGGGTGACTCCGGGGCATCTCTCCTGCCTCCCCTGGGTGCTCCGGGAGACTCCCTGGTGAGGGCCCGTTGTCCTTAAAAAGGCAGCCGGGAGCTCGGGAGCTGCTGGTTGGCCTCTGCCAGGGCCAGGGGCCTCTGCGGCTCCGCTCCCACTGCCAGGGCTCGGCCGCAGGGCTGGGGGGTGGCCCCGGCGCCCCCGAGCTGTGTCCGGGCAGGGGGGCTCGGGGACAGCACCCACCCGGCCCCTGGAGGGGTCTGAGCTCATCCCACCCCCAAAATCCCCCGGCAGGGATCAGCACTGGGTGCAGCCGCAGCGCGGGGTCGGGATTCGGACCCACAACTCCCGGCCACAACTCCTGGCTCAGGCTGAGGATTGGGGGCACGAGGGGCTTTGGGACACCAAAAGCCCAAAAACGGGGGCGGGGGCAGAAAACCACAGGGAGAGGCAGCTCAGAAGCGCTGGATGCCAGGGCTGCGGGGGGAACCGAGGCCGGGAGGAGGCGAGGCACCAACCCCGCGCGTTTCCAGCATCTCAGCGATGCCAAATTCCCATCCCGGCTCCGGGGTGTCCCCACGGCGGAGCCCCAACACCCACCTCCACCCGGGTGGGGTTTCTCCACACGCTCCCCAGGAACTGGGGTCACTCGCACCTCCTTTTTCCGAGCCCGTCGCTTATAAGGACTTGTGTCTCGCTTGTTTATCGGAGCGGAGCATAAAAGGAACGTCCTCACAACGGGGCCGCTGCCTCCCAAGCATCCCCACATCCATTTTCCTACAATAATTAACCGTGCTGGGTCCTACCACCAGCCCAAGGTCAATTTAATGAAATAAAACACCTTATATGGCCATATGGCCAACACACCATCACTGAGCCTATTTAGGGTCTTTGTTTAGAGAGGATCCGCCTCTGAGGTTCCACGGGCTCGCTGGTATTTATACCCACGGCACATCGGGGCTCGGTCCCAGAGGAAAGGAGCTCTCGCCTCTGTGGTGAGTACTGCCCTGCCCAGCCCTGCTTCCCTTTTTCCTTGGAGGAGAGCCGGCAGGAAAAAAACACCCGGGGTGGTTTTGGGGTGCCCCAGCATTTATGGGGTGGCCCCAGCTCGGTTTGCGTGGCACAGAGGGGGTGCCGACCTCGGCACGACCCCGCAGCTGGGGGCCTCCCAGGAGGTGACGAGAGCTGGGCTGCGGCCAAAGCAGGTTGTGCTCTTGTAGAAATCCCCGTGATTTGGGTTTTTTTGGTTTTTTGGGCTCCTGCAAGGTTTTGCCTGTTTCCCTCTGGATCTGGGAGCCCGTCCTCTGGTGCAGGGGGCACCCCCGGGAAGGGCCTTCTCTTTTTCTCCCCATTTTTGGGAGTGGATGCGAGGTCAGAGCAGCAAAAGGCTGCTGAGACAGAAGTGGCTGAGAGGGCATCACCTGCCAACCCCTGCCCGCTTTTGGGGGGCACCAGCCGGGCATGGCAGCACCGGAGCTCCCCGGGGAGCACGGGCAGGAGGCTTTGGCACCGACTTTGGGCACCGGCTGGAGAAGGATGGAGAAGCAGCATCAGCGTGGAGCAGCACCCACGGGGAACCAGCATCACGCCCCTCCCAGCATCGCTGCGCCGGGGTCAGAGCGTCCCTGGAGGATTTTGTGGGGCCGCCCATCCCCAAGGACTCCAACACTTCCAACCACAGCGCCGGACGCGGTGCCGCGGGACAAACCTCGTCCCCCAGCCGCTCTCTAACGCCGCTTTCCCCCCTCGCCACAGCTTTTCCCCCAGGTCCCCCTGAGCACCAAGCGCTGCCGGCCCCACCATGTGCGAGGAGGAAACCACTGCCCTGGTCTGCGACAACGGCTCCGGCCTCTGCAAGGCCGGGTTCGCCGGCGACGATGCCCCTCGTGCCGTCTTCCCCTCCATCGTGGGGCGGCCCCGGCACCAGGTGGGTACCCGGGGGGGGCCGGGGGCTGCCCCTGCCCTGCTCTAATCACCGCAGCGTGGCTAACGAGGCCTCTCTCGCCGGCGTTAGGGTGTCATGGTGGGCATGGGGCAGAAGGACAGCTACGTGGGCGACGAGGCGCAGAGCAAGAGGGGGATCCTCACGCTCAAATACCCCATCGAGCACGGCATCATCACCAACTGGGACGACATGGAGAAGGTGAGACCCTCCCGGGATGGGGAGCGGGCGTCAGCCCCACCTTCGGTTTGGGGTAAGACGCCAACTCTTTGCCCGGCCTTAGATCTGGCACCACTCCTTCTACAACGAGCTGCGTGTGGCCCCCGAGGAGCACCCGACCCTGCTCACCGAGGCACCCCTCAACCCCAAGGCCAACCGCGAGAAGATGACCCAGGTACGGCACTGCAGCGCCCTGGGGATGGGGCTGGACCCTCCAAAACCACAGGAAGGGCTGGGGGATTTGGGGGTTTTGTGGGGGGCAGTTTGGTGCTTGGATAAGGGCAGAGATCCCCGTGGGAAGTTCGCGTGTGCCTGGTGGCCCCGGGGGTCTCTCGGCAGCACATGCGGGATTTGCCCCGCGAGGCACGGCCCCTCCACGGGTTCCCCATGGCCCCACGTGGCTCTGGCAATGCCGCACGGTTCCGTGCCGCCCCTTACCCACGTGCTCCCACACCACGCTCCGTGTTCCGCGGCGCGGCTCGGCGATCCCTGTCCCCTCTGCGCCCTGCACTGACCCCCGTGGCCGTGCAACGCCACCATCCACCCGCTGTTCCCTGCACTGCAGCGATCCCTGTGCTTTCCCTGCAGTGCCCCGACCCCAGGAAGGCACAGCCCCCACGGGTTGGGGTGGGGTGGGGTGTGCCGGTGACCCTCGTGCCCGCCTCTACCCCACTGCCCCTCTCCCTTTCCCTGCCAGATCATGTTCGAAACCTTTAACGTCCCCGCCATGTACGTGGCCATCCAAGCCGTGCTCTCCCTCTATGCCTCCGGCCGCACCACCGGTGAGTAGGGGACCATCGGTGATGGGGACTGAGCCAGCTCGGAGTGTCCCCCCTCACCTTCCCCCCCGTCCCAGGCATCGTCCTGGACTCTGGGGACGGCGTCACCCACAACGTGCCCATCTACGAGGGCTACGCCCTGCCCCACGCCATCATGCGTCTCGACCTGGCCGGCCGCGACCTCACCGACTACCTCATGAAGATCCTCACCGAGAGGGGCTACTCCTTCGTCACCACCGGTATGGGGCCGGGCAGGCGGGCTGGGTCACGGGGACCCCGCGGTGCCACCGGGTTGAGCCTCTCCCGCCGTCGTGTCCCGCAGCCGAGAGGGAAATCGTGCGCGACATCAAGGAGAAGCTCTGCTACGTGGCCCTGGACTTCGAGAACGAGATGGCCACGGCCGCCTCCTCCTCCTCGCTGGAGAAGAGCTACGAGCTCCCCGACGGGCAGGTCATCACCATCGGCAACGAGCGCTTCCGCTGCCCCGAGACCCTCTTCCAGCCCTCCTTCATCGGTGAGCCCGCCCCAATGCCCCCAGGAGTGGTTGCCCCATCCCCACCAGCAGGCAAACAGCTCCTGTGGGTGCTCTTTGCACCCCAAATGGTGGGGCAGACCCATGGGTGCCCCTGTGGCTCTTTCGGGGAGCCCTGAGGAGGGACGGGCGGGAGACAGGGAGCTGACAGCCCCCTCCCACCCCAGGCATGGAGTCCGCCGGGATCCACGAGACGACCTACAACTCCATCATGAAGTGCGACATCGACATCCGCAAGGACCTCTACGCCAACAACGTCCTGTCCGGCGGCACCACCATGTACCCCGGCATCGCCGACCGCATGCAGAAGGAGATCACGGCGCTGGCTCCCAGCACCATGAAGATCAAAGTAGGTGCTGGGTGACCAAACTGTGGCCACCAGCACCCCAGATCCTCTCCCGGTGTGGGTTTGGGGGGGATCAGGGGTGCACCCTAAGGGCTCTGTCTGCGCAGATCATCGCCCCGCCGGAGCGGAAGTACTCGGTGTGGATCGGCGGCTCCATCCTGGCGTCCCTCTCCACCTTCCAGCAGATGTGGATCAGCAAACCCGAGTACGACGAGGCCGGACCCTCCATCGTCCACCGAAAATGCTTCTAAGCCCCCTCCCCACCCCGCGGGGGCCCCCCGTGCCCAGGCTGGGGTGTCCCGCTCCTCCTCGGACCCCGCTGCTCCTCCCCACCGCCCACCGCGCATTAAAAAGCCTTTTCTCCAGGCTCTGCGCCTTTCCTGGGAGATCCGGGGCCGGGAGGGGCTGGGGGGGGACTGAGGGTGACGGGGGGAAGAGTGGGGCAGCCCTGACCTCGCGTTGGTGCCCACGTCCTGCTGCTGATGGCCTTGACTCTGCCTTGCTGCCCCCAACCCCACAGCAATGCCCTCAACCCCACGTGGGTGACCCCAACCCTGCCCTGATGCCCTTGACCACACATTGGTGTCCCCAGTGTCGTGTTGGTGCCCCTGACCCTTTGCTGATGCCCCCAGCATTGATACCCTCAGCCCCACAGTGGTGCCATCTTCAGGGGATGCCCCCAGCCCCACATCAATGCCCCCGACCCTGAGCTGGTGACCCCAGCCCCACACTGGGGACCTCAACCACGTGTCCACACCCTTGACCCTGTGTTGGTGACCCCTGTCCCGTGGTGGAGACCCCAATGTTGTTCTGGTAACCCCAACCCCGTGCTGGTGACCCCAATGTTGTTCTCGTGACCCCAACCCTGTGTTGGAGACCCCCAATGTCGTTCTGGTAACCCCAACCCCGTGTTGGAGACCCCAATGTTGTTCTGGTGACCCCAACCCCGTGCTGGTGACCCCAATGTCGTTCTGGTGACCCCAACCCCACTTTGACGCCCCTGACCCCGTGTTGGTGCCCCCCACCCCTCCTTTTGTGCCCCGCCCTCTCCCCCCCCACCCCCCGCATTGCTTGGACGTGCTGTGGGCAGCGTCTCATTTGCATTAATTACCATACTGCCCTCAGCCCCCCCCGTCCCGCCCCCCCCCGCCGCTGTTTCCGGCCCCCCGCCTTCTCCCCCGCCCACTTCCCGCGCGTTGACGTCACGGGGCGGTGGCGCGCGCTGCTGATTACCATATCATTAGCATATGACGCGGGAAGGCGGAAGCGGTGGCGGGATGGGGCGGTGCGGGGCCGCGCTGCGCCTGGCCCTGGAGGGAAACATCGGTACCGGGGGCGACACGGGGACAAAGGGAGCGGCGGGGGAGCGGGGGGATTTGGGGTGCGAGGGAGGGAGCGGGGGCGGCGCGGGCTGGAGCATCCCGGGCTGCGAGTCAATGTCCGTGGTTGGTTCTCAGTGCTGCGGGGGCACCCCAAAACCCCGCGCTCCTGGGAGGGGGGACACAAAGGCTCCCCCCGGGTTCCCGGGATATGGGGTGAGGGACACCCAGGCTCACCCCGTGTTCCCAGGGGCCAGAACAGGGGGACACCCAGGCTCGCCCCACATTCCTGGAAGCAGAGATGGAGGGACACCCAGGCTCACCCCAGGATCCCGGGATTTGGAGCAGGGGGACACCCAGGCTCACCCCATGTTTCTGGGATTTGAGGGGGGGACACCCCACATCCCCAGGGTCCAGAGCTGGGGGGGACACCCAGGCTCACCCCAAATCCCCACGGTCCAGAGCTGGGGAGGACACCCAGGCTCACCCCAAATCCCCAGGGTCCAGAGCTGGGGGGGACACCCAGGCTCACCCCAAATCCTCACGGTCCAGAGCTGGGGAGGACACCCAGGCTCACCCCAAATCCCCAGGGTCCAGAGCTGGGGGGGACACCCAGGCTCACCCCAAATCCCCAGGGTCCAGAGCTGGGGGGACACCCAGGCTCACCCCACTCTTCCTCCGCTCCCGCAGCCGTGGGGAAATCGACCTTCCTGAAGCTGCTGGGTGCCACCTTCCCGCAGTGGCACCTGGTGACAGAGCCCGTGGCACAGTGGCGCAAGGTGCCGGCCAGCAGCGCTGCCCAGGTAATGGCGATTCCGGCTGCGCCCGGGCCCCCGCCGGCCCCACACCGGCCCCCTCATCCCCCACCCTCCCTCCGCAGGCGTCCGTGGGCTCGGCCAACCTGCTGCAGATGATGTACCAGGAGCCAGCCCGCTGGTCCTACACCTTCCAGACCTTCTCCTGCATCAGCCGGCTGAAGGCGATGCTGGAGCCGCCGGACGAGGGGCCCCCCGGGACCCCCCACCCCGTGAGGGTCTTTGAGCGCTCTGTGTTCAGTGACAGGTACCCGGCACCCCAAAAACAGCAGGGAAAGAGGGATGAAAGGATGGGATGGGACAGGGAGCATCCGCAGCAGCCGGGTTGTGATGCTGGGTCCCCAGGGTAGCAGAGCCACCGTCCCCAGTGGCTCCCAGAGCGATGCTTTATTTCAGGAATGGGATTTTGGGGTAATTTGGGGGGTCTTTAATGATTTTTGGGGGCTGCCATATCCTCACCTATGCCCGGTGGCAGCGTGAAGCCCTTTGGGTGATGTCGGGCTCGGTGGGGCTGAGCTGTGCTGGGCACTGCACGTGCCCCAAATCAGGGATTTTCACCTCAATTTAACCACCTGCAGCTCCTCGTCGGTGCAAAAAAAGCCAAACAAACAAATGGCTGCGAAACCTCCTGGGCGTGGGGGGTGACGGAGCTGCCCGGTGCCCTCTCTCCATCCCTTCCCAGGTATGTCTTTGCCAAGAACCTCTTCGAGGCCGGGCACCTGCAGCCCCTGGAATGGGCCATTTACCAGGACTGGCACGATTTCCTGCTGCGGCACCTGGGGGCCCACGCCGCCCTCCACGGCTTCCTCTACCTGCAGGCCAGGCCCCAGGTGGGTGCCGGGTGCAGGAGGCGACCAGGCCCACTTAGATCCCGGCAGAATTGCCAAAATGTTGGGGTTTAACCAAAAGTCGCCGCCCTGGAGGAGCAGGGCCTGCTTCTCTTCCCATGGGAATGCCGGTGGGAGTTTTGCCGTGGATTCTGGAGTGGGTTTTGGGGAGAGGGGGCTGCAGCATCTCCCACGGTGCTGCTTCACTTGATGCCCACGTCCCTTCTCTCTCCCACTGACCTCCCATGTCCCTGCATCCCGTTATCCTCCCGTTTCTCCATCTCATCCGTCGATATCTGCCCAGACGTGCCTGGAGCGGCTGCGGCGGCGGGCGAGGAGCGAGGAGGGCGGGATCCAGCTGGGATACCTGCAGCAGCTCCACGCCCAGCACCAGCACTGGCTGGTGGACAGGACCACGGAGTGAGTCCCAATCCATGGCTGGCACCCTGGGCTGGGGCTTTGGGGTGACCCCCAGTTTGGGGGGTGGTTTTGGGGGGGTTTTAATCCCTCCCTCCCTCCTGCAGGATCCACTTTGCGGACGCGCAGCGCGCGCCCGTCCTGGTGCTGGACGTGGACAAGGACTTCGAGCACGATGTGGCCCTGCAGGGCGTCCTCATGGCGCAGGTGGGGTGGCACAGCCTGGTGGCTTCCCGGTGCCATCAGAGCCACGCTGGCTCCGAGCCTCCGCCTGCGCTTCAGTTTTCCTTGGAAAAAATAACTTTGGCATCGTGGGTCCGAGTTGGTTTAAACCTCAGGTGTCCCAGCGCCATCCCGGTGCCACCCCGGTGCCACCCCAGTGCATTCCTACACCATCACTGTGCCAGGGCCATGCCAGTTCCAACCCCACACCATCCCAGTGCCATCCCGGTGCCACCCCAGTGCCACACCCTCAGTCACGTTCTCCTTGCAGGTGGAGGCCTTCGTGGCATCCCTGAGCGCCGGCACTTCACCGTCACCTCCCGACCCTCTCGGAGCCGGGGAAGGGGCATCGTCCTCCTGAAGACCCCGATCCCAAGGACAAGGGACATGTCCTGGTCCCCAGCCGCGCCCTCAGCCTGTTTGTCCTGGACGAGGGGTGGATTTGAGGCGGATCCTCAGAGGCGCAGCCGTGTGAGGAGTTTTGGGGGCAGAGGGGGCTCCCCATGCTCGGGGGACCAGGTCCTTGCTGTGACCCCCCTCCCCACCTTTAGGGATCCCCGGCTGGGGGTGCTCCCTGAGGTTGGTTTCGTGCACTGGTTGAATTCCGACGGAAAATCCCCCGCGTTGAAGTTACACCCGACCCCCGTACTTTATTTTGTTATTTTGTTATTTTGGTTTTTTGTATCTAATTTTTTCCCCTTAAATTAAGATCAAATCCCTGCGGAGCTGCTCCGTGTCTGCGACCGGGGGGAGTGCAGGGTCAGGGCGGCTCTAGGGGGACACGGGGGGACATTATTCCCTCAGTTTTGGGGTGTTGTGATGGGGGGGGAGCAGTGCCCTGGGGCTCTCCCAGGTGTGGGTCAGGCTGGGCTGGATTTGGGGCAAAACGAAGGGGATTTGGGACCTGCTGGGGGGGGTTTGCTGGTGGGGGAGGGCATTGGGTCCTTTAGGGGGGACACCTAAAAGAGGGGGGGATGGTGCTCGGCCTTTAGTGGGGTTGTGAGACCCTACATAAACACGGGAGGGGCGGGGGACTGGGAAGGGGGGGGCGGGGTTGGCGTGGTGAGGGGGATTTGGGAGGCAGGAGGGGTAGGATATAGGGCCGGGAGGGGGGGGGAACCTGGGGTGGGATAACTTGGGGGGCTGTGGAGCAGGGTATGGGCGGCACAGGAGCCGGGCTGCCATCCCCGGGATTTTCCCCGGAGACCCTACAATAACACAGAGCGAGACCCGCACAGACCCCACTGGCGACCCTACAAAAACAACAAACAGAGCACCCACAGCTGACGGCCCTACAAAACCAGCGCGGTGCCGCAACCCCCCCCCCCCCCCCCCCCCCCCCCCCCACGACAATCCTATAAAAACAACCCGGCGCACCCCGACATCCAGCGACCCTACAACAACAACCCCAAACCAACAACGGCCCGGCGCACCCCCACACCCAACAACCCCACCACAAACACCCCCACACAACTCGCAGCCCCCTTCTCCCCCGCTCCCCCGGGCCAGCACCGGGGCCCCCCTTCCCGTTCCCCCCCGCCCCCCCCCACCGCCCCCGAGGCTCCGGGTGCCCCCCGGGTGCGGAGGGGGCTGGGGGGCGGCTGCGGGCGCTGCCCCGGAGCCCCCCGGCCGCCCGGCGGGTCCCCCCGAGCGGGCGCTGCAGAACAAAGGAAGCAGCAGAGCAGCAGCAGCAGCAACGTGCGGCAGCTCCGCCGCGGGTCCCCTCGGGGTGCCGGCGACATCCAGAGCCGCCCCCAGCCCCTCTGCGCCGTCCCCGCCGCCCCCCGCCGCCGGGCGAGCGCTCAGCTCCGGGGCGAGCCCCCGTTCTCAAGGGGGGGGGGGGGGGGCCGGACCCCTTTTTTTTTTTTTCCGGTAAACTCTCTTTATATCTGAATTTGGGGAGCTGGGGAGGGAGGGGGGGAGGTGGAAAGTTGCCGGTGCGCGGCTGAAGTTGTGAAGTTTGTGCGGAGCCGCGCGGTTTGGAGGGGGGGAAAAAAGCGAAAAGGAAAATGGGGTTGGAAGAAAGAAGGGGTGGGATTAAAAGCGGGGAGCAGCACCCGGTTTGGGGGGAGCTCGGGGCAGGAGGGGTGGGGAGCCCAGCGGGGCCGCCCCCCGGGTGGAATCAGCGCGGAGGTTAAAAGTCGGGGTGACTTCGCGGCTTCCCTCGGCTCTGTCCCCGCAGGACTCGGCGGTGTCCCCAGGGTGGGGGACGCGGTGACGGCGGGATGTCCCTGTCGCCGGACACCCGGCTCCGCCAGCCCGGGCCAGCCGCCGCTGCCCCCCCCGGCCGGGGGGAGCCCCGAAATCTCTAAGGCTGCCCCCGGGATGGAGATGGAGACGCACGAGGGGCTTCGCCGGGAGGTGAGTGATCCCCGGCTCCCCCAAACCCATCCGTCCCTCCCCACACCTCCGCAGTTTCGGGGTGATTTGTGGCCCCTTTGTAACGTCACCGTGACTTGGAGGGGGCTCGTCGGGGTGGGCAGGGAAAGCCCCTTCTCGGTTGGTGGATGGGTTTGGTTTTTTTTAAGGGTATTTCCGTGGGAAATGGGACTTTCTGCTGCCTAAAAGGCCACTTTGATGCCTTAAACCCCCCCCCCCCAGAATTTTCAGCTCCTCCCTGGGGCATCCCCGAAACAGCGCCGCGGATGGGTGGCAGCAGGACAAAAACCCACATTTCAACTGAATTCCTTGGAATTTCTTGGCATGGAAGAGGAAAACGCTGCACGAAACCCACCCGGGCGAGGGGAGGGGGGGGGGTCCCCAAAAAGAAAGGGGTGGCGAGGAAAGGGAAGGCAGAGCCGTGCCCGGGGGAGCATCTCGGAGCTAACAAGTCGCGGCGTTTTCTTCACCAAAAATTCCAACGCCTTCCTTCGATGCTTCTGGTTTTACCGGCCGGGGTGGTGGAACCGGGATCTCTCGTTTTGTGCCCGTCGTGCCCACGCAGGAGACAGGGAAAAGGGGGGGCTGCTCCAGCTGGGGGGTCTCCAGCGTGGGAGTGAGGGAGAAATAGAGAAACATCTGCTCGGGGTTGGTTGTTTTGGTGCTTCCCCACCCCCCAAAAAAAAAGAAAATTGCCGCTGCTTTGCTTTTTTGTGGTATTGAGGGTGCGCGGCTGCCCTGCGCCTCTGGGTCGTATCCAGCGGGTTTTTCCCTCGGAATGGCTGGTGGGAAGCTGGGATGGGGCGGTGGGGACGTTGGCACAGGTGGCTCGGCCGGCGCTTGGCACACCGGCGAGGCGGGGGAAGGACTTTGCCCTTGGCGAAACGCGGGTGAAAGCCGATGGCGAAGGTTTGTCCCCGGCGCTTTTCCAGCGAGGATCTGGGGGGAAAAAAAGATGATTTATGAGGATGCTGCTGGAGCCAGGGCCGGCAGCGGCGGGATCGCCCAGGAGCCGGGGATGGTGCCGGTGGCCGAGCCAGGGGTGTGCCACAATTCCCACGTCCTGGCGTCTCTCCTGGGGTGGTTTGGCAGACGGAGCCAGCCGGGCAGCCAGCCCCTTCCCAGCACCAGTTCCACCAGTTCCTCCGGCTCGGCCAGGCCCGGGAAAGCCGGCTCTGCCCCCGCAGCTCCGTGCTCCTGCTGTCCCCCTTGGGGGCTGATCTCCTGGTCCCCATCCATGAGGATTTGGGAGAGGAGGAGGAGGGAAGATACCAGAGGTCAAGGTTTATCTCCGCTCCCCATGGCGCGGCTCTGTCAGACCCTCCTGCCTTCCCAAGCGGCTCTGGGTGTCTTCCTGATTTGCATAACTAATCAACGTCTCGGGAAGCCGCTCATTACCGCGGAACAGCCCCGCTCCGCACCGGGAGCCGCCGGTGTCCCCCCAAACCGAGGGAAGGATGCTCCCAGCTGCCTCCCTCAGCTCTGGGCAACAAACCCGAAATAAACCCCACAGAAAACCCCGTTCCCAGCAGGAACGGTCACACCAGGCCCCCAAAACCGCTTTGTGGGGTGGCGGCGATGGGATGTGGCGCAGCTCAAGGTGTCCCTGGCACGTCCCTGGGGCATTGCCGGCGCTCGGAAATGAAAGCCCCTAACTGAATTTGGCAGGCAGGCTCGGGGCCGAGCGCTGGAGATTAGGGATAATCTCATTTAAAGCATTACTAATAAAAGTTACTAAATTTGTCCATCTCCGAGGCTTTCCCTGGAGGGTTGAGGTGGGATTTTTTTTCCCCCGCCAGTGTGAAATCGCCCCAAAACGTGTCTGGCATCTCCAAAAAAAAAGCATCAGGGGGATGGATGGGATGAAGGACAGGCTCGGGTTCGGCTCATTTTCATTCGGCACATCCCGGTGTCACCTGCAGGATGTCACCCGCCTGCCGGGGCTGTCCCCGGGTAATCCGGGGGGATTCTCACCATCTCCGTGCCTGGAAAATGGAAATATTCCCAGTCCTGGCTGTGATGTGAGCAGCTAAAAGGACTCGGGAGCAAGTCCGATGCATGCCGGCGCGTGCTGGAGCGGAGGAGGAGGACGGGAGGGAAGAGGCGTCTGTCAGGATGAAATCCCCGCCGCGCTCTCTGCACGGAGCTGTTGCCCGGCAGAGCCGAGCTGGGCCGGGCACAGGGGGTTTGCAAGCCCGGGCGCTGCCGTGCGAGGCTGGAAATTTGGGGGAAAAACAGCTGCCGGCACCGGTTTATCCCAGCTATTCCCGTGGGAGTCGCGTCGCTCAGAGCAGAGGTCGGATCCCGGCGCGCTCTTGGCTCACGCGTGGCCTTTTCGGGAAGAGAGGAGCTCCAGGGAACGTGGCAGGGATGGGGATGTCAGGTCTGTGCTTGCGCTTCCACCTGGACTCGGGATCTGGTTCATCCAACCCACTGGGCGTTTCACGGGACCCTCAGATCCCTTTGGAAAAGAGTTTTCCTGGGAAACCTTCGGAAATTTTGAGTTTGTAGCCGTTTTGCTGGTGATTTAGCTGAGAACGGGCTTGGAAAACTCCAAGCGTTGCAGGAGCATCACCTCCAAGCCTGGATGGAGGAGTTTTGGGGGGAATTCGCCTTCCTTGCTCCCTTTTTTCCTTCTCCCTCCCCGCTGCCTCCCCCAAAATACTTCTGTGCATCACAGGGAGACCCGCCAGCTCCAACACGGGTTGGAAAAGCTGGAGCTGAATTCCACCAGGACTTTTTCAAGGATCCAGCCCCACCTTAACCCTTTCGCCGTCCAATTCCCACTGCTTTCCCCACGGGAAAACGCCCGCATTCCCCCCTTTCTTCAGCGGGGCCTGGATTTTGGGGAAGAAGGGGCAATCGGACGACGTGCATGTTGTTGGAGGAGGATTTAAATGTTTCGAAGGTCTGATGTCCCCAAATTAATTAGGGGCCAAAATTAGTGATGACCCCAAATTAATGATATCCCCAAGTTGATGAGGGCCCCAAATGATCAATGTTCCCAAATTAACCCAACCAAATTAATGCACAAAATCTAACGAGGTTGCCAGGGGTTTAAATGGCGGTAAAATACTGCAGGGAGGGAGTGCAAAGAGAGTTTTTGGGGCTCCCCCCGGCTGCTCTCGGGGGGCCTGTGGCTGCTCCCACCCCCCTGCGTGGGCTGATGCCTCAGTTTCCCGAGGGACAACCCCACTCTGACCAGGGTTTGGGGGTCCCGTTACCCCATTTTGGGAGTACGGGGTCGCGCATTTGTGTCCATGTCCATGTCCCCCTCGTGTGTCCTCTGCGCCCCACCTGCACCCCCTCGTGTCCCACTCACGTCCCCCTTGTGTCCCTCCCTGTGTCCCCGCTGCGTCCCCCCCCTTTCCTCCCCCAGTGTCCTCCCGTGCCCTCTCCCGTTTCCCCCGTGTTCCTCCCCGTTTCCCCCCAGTGTCCCCCTGTGTCCCCTCCCGTGTCCCCTCTGTGTCCCCCCACGCCCCCCACCCCATGTCCCCGGGGGTTTTGTGCCTGCTCCCGGCCCCCGCGTGGGCTGATGCCTCAGTTTCCCGGGGGTCCAATCTCACAATGACCGGGCTTTGGGGGTCCCGTTACCCCGTTTTTTGCGGGTGCGGGGTCGCGTGTCCGTGCCCGCGTCCCCCGCGCCGTGTCCGCGTCCCCCCCCCCCGTGTCCCCCTCATGTCCCCGCTCCTGCGCAGCGCAGGGAGCGGGCGGGCGGTGCCACTGCGTGGGGAAGGGGGGGGGCTGCGCGTGGGGGGGGAAAGGAGGAGGAGGAGGAGGAGGAAGGAGAAGGAGGAGGAGGAGGAGGAGGAAGGAGGAGGAAGGAGGGAAGAA
The DNA here is from genome assembly GCF_020740725.1 of Corvus hawaiiensis. Classification (NCBI taxonomy): domain Eukaryota; kingdom Metazoa; phylum Chordata; class Aves; order Passeriformes; family Corvidae; genus Corvus; species Corvus hawaiiensis. Next base: position 1,240,546 of record NC_063248.1, read on the forward strand.
GAGGAGGAGGAGGAGGAGGAGGAGAGGGGGGGAGCAGGGATGCGGCGCTCATTCCCCCCCCCGGCTGCAGCGGGGCGGCGGTGAGGGAGCGTGGAGGAGAGGGAGACAAGATGGCTTCCTCCTGAGGGCCGGCGCCGTGCGGGGCCGGCGGGGGCTGCGGGGGCAGCGCGGGGGCAGCGGCGAGGTAAGCGCACCCCTTCCCCCCCAAAACACTCCCTCTGCACCCCCTCAGCCCCCTCCCCCCCCAAAATAATCCCCCGCCGGGCTTGCGGGGCGTGCGGGGGAGGTTAAAGACCACCCCCCCCCGCGGTGTTGGCGGCCCCGCGGGGCCGCGAGGACAAAGCGGCGGGGCCTGGGGACGGACACACGCCCCGCGCCCCCGCCCCCGTTTTGTGGCTGTTTTCCTTCTTTTATCCCTTTTCCTTTCCCTCCAGCATCGCTTCGTGGGGGGGGGGGGGGGGGGGGGGTAGGGTGGGGGTGGCGGGGAGAACGGATAGGGGTGGGAGGCAGATAAGCCTTAAGGTGCACCGTGCCCACCCCCCCCCCCCCATCGTTATTCCCCCGTGTGCTTTTCGCCTTTATTAATGATCGTTTGTATTAATTGATGCCGGCCGTCCCCGAAATGTGCTGAGCTCAGAGGTGCGGCGGGGTGATGCGAACAAGGGCGATGAGGCTCCCCGCCGTGACGTCACGGTGACGTCACCCGCCGGTGGCAGCTGTCATCCCTCGCCGTGACGAGGACCCGGGTCCGGCGCGGGCACCCCCCGCTCTCCGTCACGCTGCCAACCACGGGGGCACGATGGAGGTGGGCAGAAATAGCAGCTTGTCCTCCTCGGTGGGGTCTCACTTGCCCGCCCAGGCGGCGATTTGGGTTATCCCAGTGCCAAGAGCGGCGTGCTTCGGTGGCGGGGCAGCGCTGCGGATGCTGGTGGCTCCAAGGGACGTCGCCGAGGTCAGGGCAGAGCGTTGCCAAAACGCGCGGCCGCCCCGAAGTTTGGAGTCGGCGGT